>NW_005363836.1:1692538-1735817 GCF_000412655.1 Myotis brandtii
AATTAGAGGAAATATTTTAATATTGCTATTTGCCCTTTCTCTATAATAGAAGTGTCAGAGATGAAAGAAAATTAGTAAAATGTATATGAAAATCTCCCTCCTATCAGAGTCTGGGGTGTGCTGCGGGACCCAGAATCAAGTCCCTGCCCGCCTGCATATGCCTCAAAATCACGTAAGACCCAGACCTGATCGGCCCCACCCACATCAAGCCCCGCAGGGAGGGTGGCGCGGCCTCAGGTCCCCCGGCCCTAGCACAAGGGCACGAGGGTGCGAGGGCATGAGGGTGTGACAACCACTTGCATATTAGCTCTTTATTATATAGGACATATTTATGTAAATACTAGAAGCCTGGTGCACAAATTCGTGCACAAGTTGGGTCACTCAGCCTGCCCAGTGATCAAGGCCTATCGGGGGGCTGGCCCAGGAGGAGGGACCTCAGAAGGTTAGCTGGCTTGAGGAAGGGGTCCCACCCCCAATTGGGGTGAGGGGTCCAATTGGGGGTGGGGCTATCCAGGGGGAGGGGCCACAGGCAGTTAGGGGTGGCCTATTGGGCCCAGATCGGGCCAGTTGGCTACCACAGTGCACATCATAGCAACTGGTCGTTCTGGTCATTCTGATCGGTCCACCATTAGGTCATTGGGCTTTTATATATATAGATATATGTGTGTGTGTGTGTGTGTCTGTGTACACACATATACACACATATATACATAGGTGTTTGTATATACAGTTGACCTTGAACAACACAGGTTTGAACAGCATGGTTCTACGTATGTGCAGATTTTTTCCAATAAATTCATCAGAACATTTTTTTGGAGATTTTCTTAGTACTCTGAGGCAAACATACCAATTACACTAGGCTAGCATAAGGCAATCATATTGCTGCTTCTTTATTACCAATGCATGAATGCCTATATATAAATACCAATTTCTTTTTCACATTATCTTTTCATTTCTGATGTCTATGACACTCTTTATTTCACCTTCAATGTTAAATGATAGCCTTTCTGGGTAATCTTAGCTGTAGCTCCTTGCTTTTCTTCACTTTGAATATTTCATGTCAATTACTTCTGGCCTGAAATGTTTCTGTTGGGAAATCAGCTGACAGGCTCATGAGAGCTCCCTTGAAGGTAACTGTCTTTCTTTTAATGCGCTTAAGATTCTCTCTTTATCTTTAACCTTTCCCATTTTAATTATGATGTTTCTTAGTATGGGCCTCTTTGGGTTCATCTTGATTGGGACTCTGCTTCCTGGACTTGTGAGTCTCTTTTCTTCACTAGGTTGGGAAAGTTTTTAGCCATTATTTCTTCATACAGGTTCTCGATCATTTGATCTCCCTCTTCTTCTGGTATCTCTAGGATGTGGATGTTGCTATGCTTGATGGTGTCCCAGAGGTCCCTTAGACTTTCATTTTTTAACATTTTTTTGATGTTGTTGGTCTGTTTGGGTGTTTTCTGTTATCTTGTCTTCTAAATTGCTGACTTAATTCTCTGCTTCTTCTAACTTGCTGTTGATTCTTTCTAGTGTAGTCTTCATTTTAGATATTGTGTTCTTCATTTATAACTGTTTCTTTTTTATTGTTTCTATGTCCTTTTATATTTTTTATATCTTCTTGTTTAAATACACACTGAGAATTTCCATTGTTTTCCTAAGGTCTTTGAGCATCCTTATAGCCATTGTTTTTTTATTCTGTATCTGGTGTCTTGGTTGCTTCCATTCCATTTAGTTCTTTTTTATGGGGATTTCTCTTCTTCTTTTATTTGGGGCATATTTTTTGACTCCCCATTTTGTCTGACTTGTGTTTATTATTGTGTATTAGGTAGATCTGTGATGACTCCCAAACTTGTTATGGTGGTTTTATGTTGTAGGTGTCTTGTGGGGCTCAGTGGCTCAGTCATCCAGATCACCTGAGCTAGGTGCTCCAGGAATGTCTCTTATGTGGTTTATGTGCACCCAGCCTGTTATCGTTGAGTCCTAAATGATATGGGTGGGTTTAACCCTCAGGCTGACTGACTGTAAGGATAAACCTTGATCATAGTGGAGGAGCTGTCATGTGGGGGCTGTGCCCTGAAGGGAAGTTGTTTAAGCAGGGTCTGGTGCCTGCCAAGATCTCTCTTTGGGTGTGCCACTTTTGTGGTTAGTTGGGTCAGGCTCTGGTCTGTTCTAAAGCCCTCCACTCATTGTGTTGGTTCTGAATCCACTTGGACAGGGTTCCAGTGCAGGTTTATATTAGGTGCTTCCTGTAATCAGCCTAGAAATACCTGCCTGGAACTACCACACAATTCACTGTTTGTGGCTGCATCTATTGGGTCAGAGTTTGTGTAGGAGAGGCCAAGCTGTATACAAGGGTCAGCTTCCTCCAGCTCTGAGCTGAGGGTAGATCAGTAAAAGTTCCAAGGCACTCTGAGCTCTACTTCATCCTATTGGACACACCCTATGCATTAGCTCTCTAGTGATTTTTTTAATGTGATTTTTTTTTTCTACCTGAAATGCTGTTCCTCATTCCCATACCCTGAGGTTGCCTGGTCTTTCTCAAGAACTTTTCATAGAAAGACTGTACAGTGGGCCCAAGCTGGCTTCAAGCCACAGACCCTTACACAAGGCCCAAGCTCCAGAGGGCAGAATATCTGAGGGTCAAGAGAATGGGGCTAGTGGATCTCTGCTTGCGGGCAGTGTGGAAGGATGGAAGAGCAGACAGGACCTTGAGAGTCATTTTAAAGACTTAACTTTTCCTCTGAGTGAAATGGTGAACCTCTACAGAGGAAGGACACAATGTGACATTTGTTTTAAAGGTACCACTCTGGCTGTTGTGTTGAGAAAAGACCAGTGAGGTCAGTATGAAATCTGAAAACTAGTAGAAAGCTATTGCTGTAAGCAAGGCAAAGTTATGTTGACAGCTCTGACTGGGGTCGTAGTACTAGAGGTAATGAAAAGTGATTGGCTATAGTCTATTGTAAACTTGGAGCCAATATGATTTCTTGACATATGTGAAACAAAGAGAGGAATCACTTTGGGAGGTGAGAATACCGAGAAGGAGAAGACAGTATAAGTAGAAGAGATTGAAAGGAAGCATTGGCATTGTAAGGATGTGTCCTTTTTTAAATAGAATTTTAAGAGCAGTTTTAAGTTCACACACAATTGAGCAGAAGGTACAGAGATTACCCATATATTCCTTGCTCTAACACATGCATAGCCTCTCCATTATCTACATCCCCTACCAGAGTGGTACATTTATTGCAATTGACAAACCTACATTGACACATCATTGTAACCTAAAAGTCCACTGCCCTGAAATTTTTCTGTACTCTATTTATCTCTACCAACCCTGAGAATCATTGATCTTTTTACTGACTCCAGAGTTTTACCTTTTCCAGAATGTTATGTAGTTTAAATCTTATAATATGTAGCCTTTTCAGTTTGGCTTCTTTCACTTACTAATATGCATTGAAAGTTTCTCCATGTCTTTTTCATGGCTTGCTAGCTTATTTCTTTTTAGCATTGGATAATATTGCATTGTCTGATGTACCACTTTATCCATTTACCTACTGAATAACTTCTTTGTTTCTTATAAGTATTGGTAATTATAAATGCAGCTATTCACATCTGTGTGAAAGTTTTTGTGTGGACATATGTTTTCAAGTCCTTTGGGTAAATACCAAGTCCTTTGGACCATATGGTAAAAGTATGTTTAGTTTTCTAAAAAAACAACTGTCAAACTGTCTTTCTAAGAGGTTGTACAATTATGAATTACTACCAGCAATGTATGAAAGTTCCTATTGCTCCAGTTCTTACCATCATTTGGAGTTGTCAGATTTTAGTTATTCTAATAGGTGTGTAGTGGTATCTCATTTCTTAAATTTGCATTTCACTGATGCCATATAATGTGGAGTGACTTTCTACATGATTATTTGCCATCTGTGTATCTTCTTTGGCGAGGTGTTTAGTAAGGTCTTTGGGCCATTTTTTAAATTGGGTTGTTTATATTCTTACTGTTGAATTTTAAGTGTTCTTTGTATATTTTAGATAACAGTCTTTTATCAAATATGCCTTTTACAAATATATTCTCCCAGTCTGTGGCTTGTCTTTTAATTTTATTGATAGCACTTTACACAGAGTGAAATTTCTAATTTTAATAAAATCTAGCTTATCAATCATTTCTTTCATGGATCATGCCTCTTGGTGTTATATCTAAAAAGTCATCACCAATCCCAAGGTCATCTAGATTTTCTCCTATGTTATCTTCTAGAAGTTTTATATGAATGTCTTTTTTCATATTTTCTTTTCCACCAATATTTAAAACATAGAATACATTTTAAATAACATTATGAGAAAAAGTTCAATATAATAAGAACCTTGAGGATGAATATACTAATTCATTCAGATGAATGACTTGAGTAAATGTGCACTTTGGATATATTTTAGGTTTCTTTAGAAAGCAATAAAAAAGTACAGAGTTTAATGATTTTTCAAAATGTGGTGAATATGAAAACTATAAACACTCTTAAAACAGAACATTGCCTTTTCTTTAAAAAATGCCCTTGCAACTCCATCATTTTCTGTTAAGGGTGATACTTCATTTTGAAATTATAGGCCTCTACATGTCTGTGATATTTTTATTCTTAATAGTAAAAGTTTAACTTATAATTCTGAAAAAAAATCAAATAAATATTTTTATTGAAGTGCTTGGAAATAATGCTAAAAAAAATAATGAACATATTTACCCAGAAAGTCTCACCCATAAGAAAATGTGAGATAATATACATACACACATTTTTTATATATGTATATATGTAAATATATACTACATATACAGTGTCCCAAAAATGTATACACACTTTAACAGCTGATAGCTCGAATTTTAAAATGAATTCTATTTTTAATAAACACCACTTTTATAATTTATGCAAAGTGTCTATACACATTTTTGAGGGATACTCTCTCTCTCTCTCTCTCTCTCTCTCTCTCTCTCTATATATATATATATACATAAATACAAACACTCAATCATATCAGGAATCATTTTAATAATGGTTCCTATCTTAAGCAAAGATCCATGTTCCCCT
Source organism: Myotis brandtii (assembly GCF_000412655.1). Lineage (NCBI taxonomy): Eukaryota > Metazoa > Chordata > Mammalia > Chiroptera > Vespertilionidae > Myotis > Myotis brandtii. Next base: position 1,697,602 of record NW_005363836.1, read on the forward strand.
ATAAAAGGAAATAAAATATACAAAAGACATCTATAAATAAAAACCCACCTATTAGTCTATTATTATGACACTGTTTTGCTTGTGAAAAGTATAGATCAGATTGTATTTTCACTCTTGTCCTCACAAACTGCCATCTCTCTTTTTCCCTGTCAGACTAAGGGACCATAATCTTTTATGATATTCAGTTGTTATTGAAGATGAAATAACCATATGCATTAGGAGACCCATCACAAGCTTCTATTGATAACCTGGTTAGATCAATTAGTCTCTTGTTTGTCAAGGGGGCTGTGACTCATTACAAACTAAACCATGAAATCTGGAACACTGCCTGAAAACCCAGGTGTAATGAACTGAAATCAAAATCTAATTTGTCATTAGAATGCTTTTATGCAGTACAGTGTGCATATGGCTCAGCACTAGGTGTTTCACCACACAAGTCAAAGGAACATGATGTTCTTGTTTAAGGGTTCATGGGCTGCTGTGATGAACACCAAAAATGTCATATGGAAGTGTATAAATAATGAATCAAAAATTAAAATTGAGCATAATAAAAAAGTCCCCAGAGTATTTTTTTGTGTTACAGAATTAAAGAGCTATGAGCTATGGGTAATCAATATGGAGAGGAGAGTCTCACATAGATTTCATTTTGAGGCTAAAATTCTTAACTTGAACTTGAAGGCTCTATTGATTATTCTTGGGAACATGAATAAACTCTTATTCATGTTATTCTGCCTCTTTTGTAAATGACTACTTAAGAGGAAGAAGATTAATCCACTTATTTGCTTTTAATACCTTCATCAATTCAACAAATATGTTTATTATGGGCCACATTGATAAAAATAATACTCCTGGCCTCATAGGAATATTAGTTTTGAGATTTAGGACTTTGTGGGTTTATTTTTTTGGGGGGGTATATATACATGTGCAAACAGTAAATATATTTTTAAATTTATATAAATAATAAGAGATTGATATGAACTGAAATGAAAACTGAGCAAGGTAAAAGAACAGACCCTTACTGATAAGGCATAATTGAACAGAGCCTTGAATAATGTGAGAAAAGGAATCAAGTAGTTATCTGTAGGAAATTAGTAAAGTAAGAGGAAACAGAGAAGTCAAAGGCCTGAGTTGAGAGCATGCTTGAGGTAGAAACGTGCTTAACAGATTAAAGGAGGGACAATATGATCTTTGAATTTTATTCTAAGGAGATGAAGTTTTAGATATTTGTAGTAGAGGAGTCACATGGTTTAATGAACATTTTATAAAGATTCTTTAGCTGATCAGTGAAACACAGTCTGCAGAGAGGCAAGTGAGGAAACAGAGCAGCTAGAAGTCTATTTTTAGAATGATGAGAAAGTCATTGGCCAATCCACAAGAAAGGTGGGAATTGAGATAATTTTAATTAATTACATCATTGGTCACGAATCAACTCATTTTAGTTAACGGGCAGTGACAGGACATATAGTCAAATTTCCAAGTTTACATCATTCTGAGCCCTATTATTTTGCATACATAAAAGAGTTATGTGGCCACAAAAATGTCTGATTATACCCAGTAAGTTTCTTTTCTAGAGCATATCTCAGAAACTGTGATGTATGAATTTCTTATCATATGGAACTTTTTCCAAACATATGAGACCACAAAATTGCAAAAGCTTTTATATTTGAGTTTTTGTGGGTCTCTATTTCTTGGGACATACTCTGGGTATACTGGACAGTTGGACTAGTAGATGTTTAAGGTCTATTCTACATGTTACGTGATCCATGACTTTTCAGGTCAAAAATCATCACACATTCAACAGGCTCATGAGCTATAATATATTCATGAATTTTACATGAGGAGAAGACCTCAATTATTTGCATTATCAAGATACTTACTTGCTAGAAATATAGAATTCACAACACTTATGACTAATTAATTCTACAACTGAAGCTATAACTATATATATAAAAGCCTAAGCAACTGGACGACTGAACAACCAAGTGACCAGTTGACTGGTCGCTATGATGCGCACTGACCACCAGGGGGCAGACTCTCAATTCAGGAGCTGCCCCGTAGTGGTCAGTGCACTCCCACAGCGGGAGCACTGCTCAGAACCAGCAGGCACCAGACACCAGGCTCAATGCTGGTGAGCGCAGCTGCCATGGTGGCTAGCCTCTCCCACCTCTGCGGCAGCACTCCTGAGTGGCAGGCGCAGCGGGGCCAGGATGAGTGGGAACTCTGTGGTGCCCAGCCCTGGCTTGGGCTCCTCCCGGCCACGTGCCACTTCATGCACTGCTACATCCCTCGGAGAATGTCGGACTGCTGGTTTCAGCCCATTCTCCATCTGGCCTGCGGGGATTGGGCCAAAACCATCAGTCTGACATTCCCCTAAGGGGTCCTGGATTGTGAGAGGGCACAGGCCAGGCTGAGGCACCCCATCAGTGCACAAATCCATGCACCAGGCCTCTAGTAGTGAATTATAAGCATGCTTGACTAAGTCATACAAAGCACTCATTTCCCACTAAAATGTTTCATGTCCTAAGAAATCAAATTGGGCCCTTCCTAGAAAAGACAATCACATAATACAACCTGAGTGATTGCTCCCAGAGCCTATTTCGTTTACCACCACACTCTATTGCTCTGTGAATTCTGGCCATGACCAGCAATACAAGCTGTTTTTATAGGGAGTGGGAGTGTAAATGTGTGCATCTACATGTGTTTGGGTTTCTGGAACTGTTATTCTTTCCATGGAGATAGTTTTTTTGTTCTGCTCAGATATAATGTCTTCCAATTACATCAAAGAAGCAAAGAAGACTTCTCAAATTGATGAGTACAAATGGCATCCTTTGGAATAAACTGATTCATCTGTATTGCTAAAATTTAGGGATACTGTCTTTATGTCAGATTATATATGACTATGAGCTGAAGCAATTGAACACTAAAACAAATTAATTTCAGAAGAATGTTATTATAGAGATGTGGGGAACAGCAAAGAACAGATGTTGGGAAAAGTCAGGAGTGAAAGGGGGTCGAAGGAATATTTAACTCCTGTGTGATTAGATGCTTATAAAAGAGCATTCTTCCATTTTCATTTACTCAATGGGATTATTTCCTTTCATTGTTTAGCCAGTAATTTCAGGATGAAGATAATTGAAGGTTCTTCATCCCAAACTCCAGGCTCTGCAGGTGCAAGCAACAGAACCTTAGCACTTGGCACCCAATAAGCCTAATTGAGATTCAAGGTTTTTTTTAGTTACATGACACCAGCCACAAAGACCTTCTTCCTTTCTTGCCATCCTCAATGGGAACATTGGTTTTGTACAGTCTTATTATTAAAAAAAAATAAGAAAGAGTGAGCCTTAGTTGAACTGAGATAGTTGAAATGAAACATGAGAGTTCCAATTGCAAAAGTATTTTGAACATCACCCTTTCCCTCTCAAAATGATGGACAATGATGAAAGTGCCATATTAAATAATTACAACAATAAAAAAGGATGAGCATTAGTAAAATAAGATAACTCATTAAGAAATTCATTCTACAGAAACTACATAAAAAAGCACTGTGGTAAATAAGCATGTTGACCTTGGTCTAGATTCTAGAACTTGTGAGCTACACTAAAACAGCCTTGATAAAATAGATAGTCTTTAAAAAAAATCTAAGGTTTCTAGTACCTATCAGAAGAACACATCATATAGGATGTGTTCAGTAAACTATTGTTACAGATGAAATTGATGATAGTTGCATAATTTGACAATCTTTCAAAGTTTGTCATAGATCCCATAGAAATGGATCACAAGGTCAATAAACAACTTCTATGATGCAAATATATCCTTGCATTATGGACTAATTTGTTCTCACAGAAAACTAAGAACTCCATGTTATTGCTAAGAGAAACATTTTAAAAAAGAATTTATTTAGTAAGATTTTTTTGAAAAAAACACACTACTGAAATACAGCTGAATCATAATCTTCATAACATAAAGGACTTTCACATTGAATTACATCCCTGGCTGCTTTCTCAGGGGATGAAAATAATCCAGTTTATAATGTATCTCCAGATTCCCCAAGACTTTAAACATTTAGCCAGTGGCAAAAGAGTGTGGTGAAAAGGATCTGCTTTGTAGTCAAACAAAAGTGGTTCTAACATTAATTGTTTACCTAACCCTTCTAAACCTTAGTTGTTTTTCACCTGTAAATTAAATAATACCTACTTCACAGGACTGCTGTATAGACAACATAAAACACTACATGGAAAGTGCTTAGCTCTGTGCTTTTCACTGAGTTAGAAATAAACATTAGCTATTATTAAACAGGAATTATTACAAGTTTATAGGGTATCATAGACATGCTTCATTTAAAAGCATGGAATCATGATAAGGAATGGATAGAAAAGGGAAATGATTATTTAAAAAAACACATTGTCTAAGTACTGTACATGTGATTAATTTAATTACAATCTGAACTAGTATATCATTTTTACTCTCCCAGAATTCCATCCATATTCTACTTTTTAAGTGTAGTTAACCAAGAAAATCTCCTTGAAAGGCATTTGTAGTCTTGTCTTATTTTTTGTTGACCAAGAAGGAAGAGGCATGAGTTCATAAATGTGATACAAAATAAAAATTGTATGGAACACAAAGGTATTCTCTCATGAAAGACATGCAATGGTGAAGGTATGTTATATGTTAGGGCATACAGATTATCATTGTAAGGCATAAAAAGATCAATGTATTGATTCAGTTAAGCATGTGATGAAATCATTTTCTCTTTCACAAGAAAGACAATAATAAGTGGAATTTCATATATAAACTTGACTTCAATGGTTTTATTAAACATGCAGTGTATTAAGCTGTTATCTTGGATCATTTATGTTTGCACAGGTACATAAAAACAAAATATTTTGTAAAGCATTTCAGAGCTAAGATAGCAATTGCATATTAAGTCTGATTTTAGGGGCATTGATGAAGGCCCTTGCATTGGTCCCCTAAACCGTAAAAAAAAAATCCGTGCATTTTTCAAAACTACATCAGAAATTCTTTCCCTAAATTTATGGTTTGATGCTTTTATAATAATAAATGTGTTAAAAGTGGTTAAATATATGCAAGCTCTCATTAGTCATTTATATTGTGGTGTGAATGGATCTGAAAGTGTGTTGATTATTAATGTGTATCTGCTAGAAACCATTGAAGAATGAATGGTGGTGTTATCTGTGACTCATGAAGTCAATAAAAGAATAATAAGGAGAGAAAGGGTTATATAATGAGGAGTTTGTTGGTGCTTAGGCAGAATTCATTCATACATAATGTTTTTGGCAAGGGTTAGCACTAGTGAAATTACAGCTTGAAGTAGTTGTCCCCTTATAGTCAGCAATGTTCACTCCACTGATGCATCAACTGTAAAATGTCTGAAATTTTTTGGGCCACCAGTTTTATCAATAGGAATTAAATGGTTCACTGTTTTCCTAGCTGGTGAACCCAAACTTTCTTTCTTTAGACTTCACTCATGATTTGATCTCTTCTCTGTTGTCAGTCATGCTGAAACTATAGTTGTATATGATTGATTTGGATACAAGGGACACATTTGCAAGAACTGTGAAGTTGGGATTTCCAAAGGCATCTCTGTTCTCAGCATGTGCTATCTTGTAACAAAAGTTGCCCATCAATCCAAACCTTCTGAATTCTTAAACATTTGAATGCATTATTTTCCTATTAAAACTATTATACATTTCCTAATATAAAAATTATTTTTCAGTGAATCCCCAAAAAATAAAGATTAGAAGAGTTCAAATGTTTTCTTTAGAATACTCATAAAACATGAAAATATTGTTAGGAATTTTTTTCTCATAGGAAAATTTTCTAGTTGTAGTAATCAGTCAAGATATGTTATTTAAAATTCTATGCTTTTTGATGCTGCTCTTGTTATGTTTTAAGTCATGGTTCATTTTAAAATATTAATATTGATCTCTCAGAGTATAAATAAATTAGTCTTATATATAAATTTAAGATTTTTGCAGTCCATCTATGTAAAAAAAAATGACAGCAATAAAGATGTATTTGGTAATAGATGGGGATAACACCAGCGGAATCTTTCCTTGGGCTGGTTTCTCACCAGACCATGTTTCTCTCTGGCCCCAGGGCCAACTTCTTCAAGGACCTAATAGTACATGTGAAGGCACAGGGAGCCTTGGGCTGGTATGGTGTTGGCCCTATGCTGAGTAATCACTGGATCAGATTTTTTAGTTGACTGAATGGCTTATTATTTCTTTTTGTTTCTGTGGCCTTCAATAATCTTAAAATAGCACATTTAAAAAGCTGATTAAAATTGTTTAATTCTAAGAAAAATGAACAATTCATATTACTAATATATTCTGAAGAATTACTTTCCAAACATATTCTTGGAGAAAAGAAAGCTTTTGAGTAGATAAAAAATTAAAATAAAAAATAAGATTTATATTATAGAAATACAGTTGTAAACTATTCTTTTCTCCCTGCCCACCATCCTCAAATGCATGACAGAGAATGTTAGACGTCTAGCAAGAATATAGGAATGTGTTAAGTGAATGACATTTTCCAAAAGTATAGGTACAGATTCCCTAGTAAGAAAATGAGCATTGAACTGAACCATTTCTCCTCTCCATGTATTTTGAGGTGGCAATCAGCTGTGTCCTTACACCTGCATCACGGAAGAAGTTGCATTGCTATAGTATTTCTGTGTGATTTAAAGAGTAAAGCAACAGAGGTCATGACAGTGACACGGATGTTCTTCATGCATAGACTTGCCATTTTCTTATGAACAAGTAGAGAAACAACATACCAGAAAGGGATACTAGATGTAGAATTGAGAGGTAATTTTTCTTTGCATTTGTAAAACACAGTTTTGCATACTTCTATTTATGAAGAAAGTTAAATCACAGCAAACATAATATGTAGTAACTAAGAGCAAAAGATTAAGAAGACACAAAGTAAGAGAGACATTTTACCCACAGATAGTATATCTTAAAGAAATCAAATGACCTTGGAGGAAGGGTGGTAGAAGCACTGTAATTTTCATAAATAATAGTATGAATTTATTTGAGAGTATGAATGTTTTACAAAGAAAAAAATGTCATCCTTCAAAAAATGATTAAGCTAAACATGGTATGAGAAAACTCCAACAGCCAAAGTAATTTGACAACTAAAGGGTGTGTCAAGAAAAGAAAAGTCTGACTAACAAGTAAGAAATTCCATGTCAGCAACAGCAGCACACAAATGTTTGGGCTCTTTCTTCCTTTGCTCAGAAAGAAATAATCTCAATCTTATTTAGTGCCCCTTAAGTCAAAAATCATGAGATTCCTCTCTATTTATTGCACTCATCCTGTAAAACTTATCTGAGCCTTTGATGAACAGTTGCTATTACTAGTCCATAAATGTCATTACAAAACATTCCCAAGTCTTGAGAGACTCTATAATTTTGTAGGTCTGCCTTTAAAATGCATCTTATCACTCCTCACCACCTTATTACTACCATGATGGTGCAAGCCCACATTATCTCTTGCTTGGAAAATCTCATAACTGGTAACCCCTGGTTTTGCCTTTCCTCCCTCTACAGGCCATTCTCAGTGTAGTGGCCATCATGTTTCTATTAAAACAAGAGACATCCTCCACCCTTACTACTACATGCAACAATGCTCTGGCTTCCCCCTTCACTCAGAATACAAGTCAAATGCATTACAGTTGTCCACAGATCCCTAAATAATCTGACTTGCCTGCTCTTTCTCTGACTATACTTCTGTCCATTTTCTCTCTTGCCCAATCAGCTCTGGCTACACTGAACTGACTACTAGATATTCATGGAACATGTAACAAGAGTGTTCCTACTTTAGGTTCTTTATACTTGGTAATTCCTCAGTCTGGAATTACCTTTTAGGCCAGCGGTTCTCAACCTGTGGGTCGTGACCCCTTTGGTGGTCAAACGACCCTTTCACAGGGGACGCCTAAGACCATCTTGCATATAAGATATTTAAATTACGATTAATAACAGTAGCAACATTACAGTTATGAAGTAGCAATGAAAATAATTTTATGGTTGGTTCACAACATGAGGAACTGTATTTAAAGGGCCAGAAAGTTGAGAACCACTGTTTTAGGCTCTACTCCAATTCCAACTTAGTTAAGAGGACTACCCTGACCCTGTATATAAAATATAATCTTATCCCCTTACCTACACCCCCTTCCTTCTTAACCTTCATTATTGTTCTCATTAATAATAATCTCATACAACATAGTATATATTTACTTCTTTGTTTGATGATTGTCTTTTTTCCCTCATTAGAAAGTACAATCCATACAGAAATTGTGTGCCTGTAAAATGAATAATGCAATATCTGCAAATAGGTGACCTTCATGTTTTGCTATATAATATAACCTTATTTTTTCATCTCTTTAAACTTAGATGAATATGTAAAATACATATATTATCAATATATAATCAATAATAAATGTTTAATATATTTATTATCCTATATAATAAAGAGGTAATATGCAAATTGACCATCACACCCTCACACAAGATGGCTGCCCCCATGTGGTCACAAGATGGCCACCACAAGATGGCCGGCAGGGGAGGGCAGTTGTGGGAGATCAGGCCAGCAGGGGAGGGCAGTTGTGGGAGACCAGGCCAGCAGAGGAGGGAGGGCAGTTGTGGGGGGGACCGGGCCTGCAGGGGAGGGCAGTTAGGGGTGAACAGGCCATCAGGGGAGGGAGGGAAGTTGGGGGGGACTGAGCCTGCAGGGGAGAGCAGTTAGGGGCGACCAAGCTGGCAGGGGAGGGCAGTTGGAGGTGATTGGGCCTTCAGGGGAGGGAAGTTGGGGGCAACCAGGCCTGCAGGGGAGGAAAGTTGGGGGTGGCCAGGCCTGCTGGGAGGGCAGTTAGGGGCAATCAGGCAGGCCAGGGAGCAGTTAGGGGTTGATCAGGCTGGCAGGGGAGTGGTTAGGTGGTGATCAGACTGGCAGGCAGAAGCAGTTAGGGGCAATCAGGCAGGTGGGCAGGCAAGCGGTTGGGAGCCAGCAGTCCCGGATTGTGAGAGGGATGTCTGACTGCCGGTTTAGGCCCGATCTCACAGTCAGACATACCCCAAGGGGTCCTAGATTGGAGAGGTTGCAGGATAGGCTGAGGGACACCCCTCTCCGAGTGCACAAATTTTGTGCATCGGGCCTCTAGTATCTATTTATATATGTAATTAAATTTAATATATTCCTTATAGTACTTAGATATTATTTGAAACAAAGCATCAGAAAGTAAATGGTTAACTTTAGCATTTTATTCTTATATACAATATAATATCAAATGTAACACTATATAACTTGGCATTAAAATACTATATTTCTGGACAGCAGAGTTCTAGAAAAAATTCAAGCAGTGTTTGTCTATGGCTTCTACCAATATATTGTGACTCAGAAAGCAATTACTGATAACCTTTGGGCTTATGCCATATTTTAGTCAGCTATTGCCACAATAATACTATGTAACAAAGAACCACCACATCTTGGTGACATATGACAGTCAGCATCGATTTCTCACTCATGTGTCTGCTCTCTGTCTTATCTGTAATGCCCATTAGTCAAAGCAGTCACTTGGTCAAGTCATCAATGAGCCATTCTGGCTGAAAGTCTCTTCCATACTAAAGTCACAGAGAATTCAATGGGTTTGCCTTGAAAAGTTTATTTTCCACTAAGGATTTCTTCTTACAGAAGTAATCTTTTGAGATAGCCTAATCATAGCATCAAAATAAATTATTTCAATGTGTGTGTGTGTGTGTGTGTGTGTTTTAGCTCTGTTTCTTCCAAGCTGGAAATAAACCTGTAATTGGTAACTAAACCAAATATTCGCAGGTCATTTTAAATGCATAATTCCTAAAAACCAAAAATAGTAAAACAATAGACAGACTCTACTGACATTCATTTAGCTATAGAAAATATGCAAAAAACACTAGGTAGAACAGGTTTTGTCTTTTAATATTTTAATAAGCTTTGGAAATTTCATGCCTAATAGTTATGTTGCCCTAATTACTCATTATATTTCTAATAAGCATTTTATATTTAATTGAAATGCTTATAAACATTTGGTACGGACAGTAAATTATTATAACGAGCATGTGCATAATGATTATGAACTGAATTTATTAACTTTGCTACCACCATTCAGTTTTGGTAACTTTCAGTTTCACCTTGGTGATTAACCACATTGTCAAGTTAAACAAATATTTGTGTAGAATTAATTGTAAATGTCAAAAGCAGTGTCCTCTTTTTTGGTTCTTGCCAATTTTCATCAAATTTTATTTTTATTAGCTGTTAATTGAGACAAGCTCATTTAAAAATATTAAAGTATTATTAATTTTTCTTAATTATTTAAAGATTGTAGGCTTGTTAAGACATTTCAACAGGGAGCCCAATGCCAGGTGATTAGAAGCTTTCTGCTAGGTAATAGTGAGTGGTTTGCTGAGATGTCAGCTTATTTACATCCCAAACACAGAGGTGTGCAATGAAAAAATGATAATTCTTATGTTTTAGAAACAATGAGAATAGTTGGCTTATATCAATAAGAATTTCTTTTCCCATTTGGCATATTTCCACAAGTCTCAGATGTTAATTCTTTGTCAAATTATTTACATTAAAAAATACTAATAGCTGCAGATTAATTTTCTACCTTGAAATTTAGTTCAGTGTTTGAGTCAAGTAGGCAATCAATACATGCTAGTTGATTATTAGGATGGTAATAAGATTTCCTTGTAAAAATTCACATTCACTTAGAGATAAATAAAAATAACCTGAACTTGAATGTTAATGAAAACATATCTTTGTCAGTTGAGGTTCATATTTTTGGACTCCAGATAATCTTATTCCTGACCTGCGTAATATTTACCTTCAGTGAACAAGGGAAGGTATGAAAGACAAAGGTCAGGCAAGATAAGCAAGGAGGATTTTATCTAAAAAATTCCTTTGTATAAATTTATAGTATAGCAGCTAAGAGCTCTGCATTAAGAATTCAGTTAAGGTCTTAGCTCATAATTAGTTACTAGTTGTGGAATATTACCATATATGCATATGGTAACATTTTAAAAAGTTTAATAGTTTTAAATGTTTTTATATAAAGAATGACTACATAAGTATATAAGGAATGAGTACGAGGAAAAGCCTTGAAAATGCTAGGTACTATCACAAATACTACTGCCACCCCGATTCAAAGTGATTATTTGGCAGAGCAATGCAGGTAACTTAATATTCACCTTTCTCAAATTCTCCAGGATCATATCATTTATCCATTGATGAGTGAAATATATATTAGTATATATATAATCATGTATATGGGTATGTATACATAAATATGTCTATATTTGCATAATTTTTAAATCACTTACATGTCATCAGTTGACCATTTAGAATATAGATATAATAATCTCATATATAATTCCACTGTTTACTATGTACTTATATTCTAGTTTGCCTTTTGCATTACTTTTATGAAAGCAATCATCTCAAGACTTGTATGCTATTTATATATATTAATTAATATTGTTTAATTTCTATGATAGCAGTGTTATTAATAATAAAAACATTATATATAACCACCGTATTATTTTATGCAAATTGTGGTATTTAAGTATGCATAGAAAACACATACAACTGCATATTAATATAGCATATTGTTAGTATAGCATCACTATTAGTAATAATGCTATAATCTCCATTAGTACATTATAGTCTCTAAGCTATGGTTTATTTCTTAGTAATCATTTTTTCTGTAAATAGCAAACATTTATTGAGCATTTGCTGCTTGTCATTTACCATGACCTTAGCAGCAAGAACTATGCTTTGCACATAATAATTTCTATGATTTGAGTAAATAAATTAATGAATTATAGTTTTCTTATTGTGTACTCTGTTGACTTACAATAGGAAAGCTTTTTCAAGATTACTTTTACTTAATAGACTGAGTCTAAGGGTAAGGGGAAAATAACAAAGTGATAGATAAAACTTCTTATTAATCCAGTAAGTGTTTTCATGGCAAGATTCTCTGAATATTTATTTAATTTCATGAATTAATTAATAAAGCATTTTGTTAAGAAATATACATACTGCATAAGTCTTTTGAAGTATTTTTAACACGATTTAATTCTAAAAACTTAAATTACTTTGAAATTGAGTTTGTGCCAAATTGTATATTCTTCTTGGTAATATAATAATACATAATACTAGAATAAATAAAAAAATGTTTCCTGTTTTTCTACCCATTTTTCTGTCATCTATGCATTTGATTGTGCATGCCCAATCTCAGATTTTCGTAACTAAACAGTCTGTACCTTGTCTATGCCTGGAGCTCTTGGTTCTTGCCATCAGGAATTCTTTGTCATCTTGTCAGTAATTATATATTATAGTCCCTTGGCAGTCACATGTTAATATTTACACTTCTCAACTTTCCCTGAGAGATTTCAAAACTTCATTACTTGTATTGTTATTTTTCTGTGATGCAAAATTGAATCTTGTATAATTCAATTGTGGGTAGGGTGGACTAGTGGAGTTTGGGTTTAAAGGGGTGAAAATTGGCTCAGTTCAGTTCATCATCCAGGGCTGAACTATGGAAGTGTCAATAGGGTTGGAAAGTCCTGGGGGAAATGATTGTCTAAATATGAGATTTCAGGAGAAACATCCATTCTTAGGGAAAGTCAAGGATGAGGAGAGATTTTAATTTCATATATTTGGCTTCTCTCTACCCACTTGTTCACTCCCATCCATAGAAAGGAGAAAGACTGATATTTACAAGTAGAGAGGGATGGTCATTTATAGATTGACCACATCTCTCTCTTTCCTCTTAAGTACTTAGCTCTCAGAAGGACATGGAAGTTTTATAAAACCAGGCAGGTCATGTGGGGAGGCCTGCACTTCCCCAGTATGTCTCTGACTGCAAGATAAGTTCACTTCTCATGAACATTACAATCTGGTGCACCGGGCCAGAAACCTTGACAAATAGACAGGAGAGGAATTTAAGGCACAAAATAAGCATTCAAAGACAGAGGGTTTTGGCAGGACCAGGTTGCTTTGGACATGAGTTATACGTACTCTGTGAGCAATTTCTACAATTGTGTAGCTGTCTGGAATAGCTCTGACCAAGAGTACAGCTTTAGGTCTTAAATATGCACTGTATGGGATATTCACACTAGCTTATGGGTCTTTGTCCTAAGAGAATTATTTTTATGATACAGATGAGCAGAAATCTTATAGAGAGTCAGTTTTAACAGGAGTGCCTTGGATTATGAATGTTTGAGTCATCTGTGCAAAGGTATTAATTGATGTTATGGGTAGGAATGAGATTGCAGGATTGAGAGAGAGCTTTTCAAAAACTGGTATCTCCTATTTGTTCCCCTCCATCTTAAGAATACTTCATATTGTCTATGCCAGGCTAATAATGTAGCTGTCTAATAGCTCTGACCAAGAGTACAGCTTTAGGTCTTAAATGTGCACCATATGGGATATTCACACTAGCTTATGGGTCTTTGTCTTAAGAGAATTATTTTTATGATACAGATGAGCAGAACTCTTATAGAGAAAGAGTCATTTTTAACAGGAGTGCCTTGGATTATGAATGTTTGAGTCATCTATGCAAAGGTATTAATTGATGTTATGGGTAGGAATGAGATTGCAGGATTGAGAGAGAGCTTTTCAAAAACTGGTATCTCCTATTTGTTCCCCTCCATCTTAAGAATACTTCATATTGTCTATGCCAGGCTAATAATATAGTATCCTGTTAGCAATAATATTTTTTTGATCTTGTCCCCGGAGAAATGATATTGTATACAAGCAGAGCAGAGAATGTTAAACATAAATCAAATAGTCAAAGAGAAACTAAATCTAAGCTAGAAGTAACTGATTGTTTTTAAAGTACTCTTAATCTTATGTGCAACTATTTATCTGTATTATACAAATATAGGTGATTTTTTCATACTTTTTAAATATTTTCTGAATAGAAATCCTTAGAATGGTAGTGCTATAGTAGTCCCAGAAACAACTAAATATTTTGTTTAAAAATGTATTACAGTAAGTTCTGAGAAAGAAGATTGTTGGACTTGTCAAAGAGAAAGTAAATAATTGGAAGCAATTTTAAAAAATCCAAATACATGAAGAAAATAATTTCTATTTCTAATTGGTTTCAGGAAAATTAATAATCTAGAAGTTCTATGTATATTTCATACTTTCCTACTTTTTTGTAAAGCATTTCATTTTTATTTTTTATTTTTATTATCAAAATGGTGGAAATAGTTTTCTAAAAGGCAAAGGTACATAGACTTTCATGTGACAAGGAAAACTATGAAAGATTAGAATTACTATCAGGGCAAGGTTTATCATGGAATGATGGATTTACAGGAAATAGCACTGAATCATTGCCATCAAAGGCAAACTTCTCCATTTTGAGAGAAAATTCCATAAGATTCTATCAGATTCTAATGTTTTCTAAGAGATATCATCAAGTAATATTTTCCAGACATCCATGGCATATTGGTTTTTGATTTTATAGAATGCCTGTACTATTTTGAGTTAGCTATCATATTGTTAGTGATTTTCAAAAAAAAATATTAAAACAACTATTATCATAACTGAATGCTATTCAATGGAAACTTTAGTTACAAGCATAAAGCATATGTGTTCCACTAAGCAACAATCTGGATAGTATTTATAAATGTGCCTGGGATTCTTTAGAGGAGTCTTTTCCTATATCCCTAAGGTCCTGTTTCTGTAATAGTATCCCAGGTCCTCCAAGTCAGGGAAGGACTGGAGTAAATGTCAATGCAGATGCTTACAAGTATTTATGTGGGGAACAGGAGTAGGGTAAATAAGGCGACATTTATTGTATGAACTGTATGGTATACAGACTATCAATAAAGATTTGTTCTATGTTTCCCTTTTTATGACAGAGAGGAAAAGTTGGCATTACAACATTTCCCATAGTTAGGGGGTTCTAATAATATAGTGTCAGTATCTTAACACACACCACTAATATGAACTGCTTTGATATGCACTCCCTTCATATGCAGAGGCCTAACAAGCCAAATAAGCCAGGACATTATTACATATCATCAATCTCCAAGTTTTTTAGGAACAAATACTCATCAATTAATTTATACATCCTAGAAATTTAGGGCATTTACAGATGAATGAAACAAATTCCTTTCAGTTCAAAGAGTTAGGCTTTTCCCATATTATTGTTTGATTAGAGGCCTGGTGAACAAAATTTGTTCACGGGGGTGGGGGGTGTCTCTCAGCCTGACCTGCACCCTCTCTAATCTAGAACCCCTCGGGGGATGTCTGACAATCCCTCTCACAATCTGGGACTGCTGGCTCCTAACCACTCACCTGCCTGCCTGACTGCCCCTAACTGCTTCTGCCTGCCAGCCTGATAGTCCCCTAACCATTCCCCTGCCGGCCTGATTGACACCTAACTGCTCTCCTGCCGACCCAATTGCCCCCAACTGCCTCCCATGCCATCCATCTTGTGACCACATGTGGGCAGCCATCTTGTGCAAGGGTGTGGCGATCAATTTGCATATTACCTCTTTATTATATAGGATTATATGTTCAATTATATGTGATCATACAAAAGTAAAATATCCTAATATAAAATTAAGGGGAAATAGATTAAAGGAGTGCTTAATTTAACTGAGATGGACTTTACAGTGATGATTATTTTTAGGTATATAATTTGGTATGAGGTAATTTAATTTCTATGGATAGCGAAGATAGTAGTGATAAAAAAAAGTCTAAATGTTTTCTGCTTATAGAAATTTTAAACAATCTATATAAACTTTCATATGCTATGTAATTTTAATCATAATGAAGATAGAATGGGAAACAGTCACATTGATGTCACTATGGCTAATCAATATTTACTAAGTATTATAAATACTTAGGAGAAGGAGAAGAAAAAGAAGAAAAGGATGAAGGGGAAGAGGAGGAAAAGAAAGGGTTAGCCGACACTTACATTGGTCACTTAACCCATGTTACGATCTCTGGCATCATAAACCCATCTATCCTCACTCATACAGTCCCTAGCTAAGTACTAATAATGAGAATTAATCTAAATTAAGCATATATTAAGTGTCAAATATAGCAAGGTTCTTTAAATGCATTATCTTAAGAATACATATATCGTAAGAAGTCTGAAGCTATTTTATTTTTATCTTAAGGATGAAAAAGTTGAAATTAGAGAGGTTGAGTCACCACTCAAGTTCATTTAGCTGACAAATTAGATTCAAATCCAGATCTTTCACACTCTAAAATGTTCATTATACAGGTAAACATAGGTTATTCCACAAGCAGTTTGGACGTGGCTATCTCGGTTCATTTAATTTCATTGTGAGAGAATAATCTTTTCATCTCAATTAAGTTTGCCACCTCCTCCTTGAAGACCACATAAATCCTTCCAGAAAGATATCATCCCTCCCTTCAGCCCGATCTCATCTTGTGGATCACATGGGCCTGTTCACATGGCAGCACAGTATAGCTTTAGAATGGATTTAAATTCTATGAGTCTTTGAGCTCCACAATCCTGTTTACTCCTTGGTAAAATGGGAATACACACCTTCATTGTAGAGTTGTTGTAAAATTAGATTTTAAAAATAAAGCACTTAGCAAGTTTTTAATGTTTGGTTCTCTAGATTGAATGTGAATTGGACAGTGATAAGAACATAGACATTCTTCATATACTTAAAATTAACCAGAGGACCCAGCATATATGAGTACATGAAATTCATATATGAGAAAATGAAATTCGGCCCATTATTTCCCATCCCAATGAAGGACAAGGGACATGGCAAAAGCTAGCATAGGTTGAGCACTTATTTTGTGCCAGGAACTGCTCTCAGCACACACAGTTCATGGGCTAACGCATTTAACTTTCACAACAATTCTCTAAGTACTATTATGATTTCCATTTCACAGCTGAGAAAAGAGAAGCAGTGTCTGAGGTTACACTCTTAACTGCGACCGTTTTGTGGGTAGTAAACCTTTTGATTTAAAAACTCTTCATATTCATAGAAAGGATCATTATTAACATACTGGGCATTTTCCATAATGTTTCTACCTGTGTATATGCTAACTGTATTTTCTGAATCCTTTAAAAACACCATGTTCCCAATATTCAGAATCTGTCACTGGATAATACCACCATGTCAGAATACTGAGGGAAAAAATGGCCAGTAGATTTTAATAACTATACTCATACTCATTTCACCTGGTACAAGGGGAAGGGATAAAATAAAGATATAATGAATGAGAATAAGTCTATACCACAAAGTCACACCTCATGTGAAAGCCCAAGTCTCTCCTGTGCAGGTACCATGGTGTCAAAGGGAAGGCACGTTCATTTCTCAGTCCCATGAGCCAGTGCAGAGCACCGTGCAAGTAAACAGAAAAATAGACCATCTTTGCATGCAATGCTGCTGCATATTTGAGGAAAAATATATGGGTGGGGGTGGGAGGAGGCACAAAGCAAGTTCCCCACGCCAATCAATGGCTTTGTCAACTAGGTGAGTTTATGCTTTATCATTTTCATCAGCAGAAAAAAAGAGTTGCAATTACTGAGCATTTTCACAACTCTTCAATGTGCGGCTACAAAGAGCTCCTTCAACAAAGCACCTTTTCATCACAAAGGTTTGTGCTCCTATTTCTTTTGTTGCTCTTGCTAAAGACATTTTGTCAATATTTTCTCGGTCTTTGTGTTTTGGGTAGTATGAAGGTTAGTGTCTATGATGGTCTGGCAGTATGATAGAAGAATGTGTATGTGTGTGTGTGTGTGTGTGTGTTGTGTAGGAAGATGGAAGGTGAGGTATAGTCCTTTGACACTATTATTTTTTAAATGTTTTCTCAGAGCAAATACTGCACTGCTGGTGAAGAGAGAAGTCAGAGTCACCAACTATTATTCATTTGTGTTTGGGCTCCAGGCATTTGTGACCTGCCAAGTAATGTGGTGTGGGCCCAACAAGCATGTGTCGCTGATGCACCTGAGTACCTGAGGCAGCATGAATAGAGATGTACATTTCATCTACAGTGACTTCATGATGTATTAGCAGAGGGGTTGAGGAAGGGGAGGGGAGGACACGAAACCAATCAGGACTCTCCAAGGAGAAAAATCAGGTCACTCAGCGCACAGTTCCTCACTTCAGTCCTAAGGATGATTTCGACTGTTTTTGCCAACAATCATTCATGCATCCAGACAGAACTGCTCTTCTTTTTTTCTGAAATGCTCAATTCCAGCCTTATGTATTGCCTGCCCTTATGACTCCTATGTTCATTTATACAATTATGGGCCAACTATGTAGCTTCTATTATTATTCTCTAAGAGCAAGTAATGCTTGTAATGTGAATGAACTGCTGTTCAGTCAACAGTTTCCACTATGGGTTACCTCATTGCAGGAACAGATTATGTGTTAAATGCAATTCAACATGGGATTCTCTCTTGGTTGCTCTGTGGCCACACTGTTATCATAATGGGAGCAGAAACCATGGCCATGGAGAGAGCTGTGCATATGCAAAATTGGTTCTGTAGAGACTCATGGAGTTCAGGACTAATCTGCCTGGAACATGGAGCTTCCCTGAAACTGATATGATGCTCTTGGCTTCAAAATATACATTGCCAAGGAGAAGATGTCTTAGAGTGTCAACGTGAATTATTGCTTTTCAAAGCATTCTCTAGTCACCCCTAGTGATTCAAACCAGGAAACAGCAGAAATGGAATATCCTGGCTCCTTTTAATGGTAGGAAGTTCCTGTCTTAATGAAAGTGATAGAGCATGAGAAGTGGTTGGTAAATTCTAAGTCTTGGGAATTGAGTATTCCCACCCATCTAAATCTCTCCCAAGGTGACAATTACTTGAAAAATAAAGTTCTTCATTAATAATTCAATATCAACTAGAGGAAATTATTTCAAGAGCTGAATATATATAAGAGCTTAAATATTCAACCTCAGTTTGGAAGATTAAGAAGTCATTTATAATTTACTAAAAAATTGAGAGCTTTTGACTACAACATAAAATCTAATGACTAACTTGGAGTCACCAGATATCTGCCTTATTAATAGATTGAAATGAATGGATAAAAAAAAAAAACAGACATTATTCTGGGTTTGTGTGTGTGTGTATGTGTTTGTGTTTGTGTGTGTGTGTGTGTGTGTGTGTGTGTGTGTGTGTGTTTTCCCAATACCTAAGAGTGCTGGACACACAATAAAAACTCAATAGACACTCATGGAATGGATGGTGGATAACTCCTCACCATTGGGCAATTAGCCAAAACTTCTCAAACAAAAAAGTTCCTCCAAAATCTTTGTAGAGAACCAGCTGCTAATTCTGCTGGTGTTGGTTTTTCAGAATCCACACAACAAAGTATGTAAATCCACGAACTCAGATGGCGTTTCTGAGGACACTGCTCATTACGACTGTATAATAAATGGGAGTGCACAAGTCACCATTAGCACAGAACAGATTGTTTGGGTAGCAAAGACAGCAGCTGTCACAGCTTGACAGCTTTCTTGTTAGTAAATCAGCTTTACTGACAGCCTATTTGATTGAGAACCACTGTTCACTGACAGTGTGTTATAGCTGATATACATATGTATCTCATGAAAAATGAGACAGTTGCTGAAAGTTTGAGGAGCTACTACCCTGTGAACTACATTAAAAAAAGAATGAACTTATGAAGCAGGTCTACTAGTGCATAAAACATGTTGTGTTCTGAAAAACAGAATGTTACTAACCAAAGTACACATGAAAGCAATGATGGGTGACCTAGTGGTCTCGTTTCTGTGCATTGTTTAAATGTCTTCCTGTTATAAAAATTTTATTTGCAACCAAATGAGGCCAAAGTGAAAATAGAACCTTTGGGAGAAGCCCATTCATCCTACTTATTAAATCTTGGGACGGTCACAGGATAAATGTCGGGGGGCGGGGGTAGGCATCCCTTCTCAGATTTGCACTTGGGATAGAAGTCCCATGAGCAGACAGGGGATGACATCAGTAAGAAGAGCCAGTCAGGGATAAGGCAGGTGAGTGTGGTGTACACTACCTAGCACAGACTTGGCGATGTATTTCAATGCTGAAAACTTTCTGTTCAGCCAGAGTAGAGATATAGGAATAAGAATAGTTTACATATTTTTAAAAAGTGACAAGAATGACATTTCACTGGAACAGAAGTACCACTTTCATTCATTTGGTCTTCTCTGTGAGGTTCACTAATCTATGGTCCCTAAGCTTTTCTTTAGAAAGATCCGTATGCTTGGGGCCTTAGGAAATATGGTGAGTTAATGCATTTACCTGATCACCTTGTCCAAGTTCCCATTTTTCATCATTACCAAATTAGGCAGAGTTCCCGGCTTCTATGCAAATGAGAGGCAGGATTGGAATAATCAGCATGCTTGCAGGTCAGGTAGCAGAGCAGCTACACTCAGACATTGATTGAGGTAGGCTGGCTGGGTTGTGCCTGTCACTACTGGCAAATCCAACTGTTCTTGGTGCAGGTGCTGCTAATAATGCCTGGCAACATGGCCAGAAAATAAGTGTTTGAACAAATTATAAAATGTTTAAACCATGAAATCAAGTATAAAGCTGATCATGTTTAAAAAGAGAGGAATATTAATATATAATTTGATGTGTGTATAGAAAGAAAGAAAGAGAAATGGAAGGAAGGAAGGAAGGAAGGAAGGAAGGAAAAGGAAAAAGAAGAAAAGGGAAGGGAAGGGGGAGAGAGATGGGGGAGAGAGGGGGAAATAAAAGGGGGAAGAAAGAGAAAGAATAAGAAAGATCATGGGTATATCAATGAAATATTTTAAATGGTTAAGGAGATCACAAATTAATTAGGGCAGCAGGGTTTTTTTGTTTTGTTTAATTTGTTCATTCATTCACTAGATTCACTAGAATTAATAAAATAGACTGTTCTTGCTCTAGTATTTAGTATGCAGTGGGAAATCTATAAATGTTTCTTATAGCTTACAGTAGGCAATATATAAATATCTGTTCTATAAAAGTTGAATGTGTTTCTTCCTCATCTCTTTCGATATTTCTTCTTCTGAGAGTCTGTAGCAGCAAGTCTCAGGCACAGAGTCACTGTTTTATCTAGTATTGGACTTGTGAGTATTACTGTGACTTTTAGGCAGGGCTAAATATACTCATGAGTGAATAAGAAAAGTTAAAAATAAAAAATAAACAAAAAAGAGAAGTAAAATCAATCAGATAAAGGAGCACAACCATAAATTTGGTGTTGCCAATCCCTTTAAATGAAGATGATTGCTATTCTATTTTGGGCAACAAAGTCAGCTTGATTAAGTAGGGTGCCTCTTCTTCAGTGAGATGTAAGATGATATGAAATGGCATGTACTCCAGATATTTCCCCTACCCTCCTCTGACCTGACCTGGTTTCCCCAATTCTTCCCACAATATTAGGCTTGTCAACAAGTCTATAGAATACAGTTTCCAAAGTTCAACCTTTTGGACAGAAGAGACCTTATGTTTCAAGCAACATGTCTTTTGAGTGATCATGGTAATGTTGGTGAGTTAGTGATTGTAGGAGTATCTCATGCTAGAAAAAAAAATGAATCATTGAAAAACTGGTGGTTGAATTTGAGAATAGATAGCAAAGTCAAGAAGCAAATGTTGCATCAAAAACATTAATTTCATTGACTTTTCAACTGTACTGGGCTAAACGTAGCTGAAAGAAATATATCGGCCTGTTATGCTGCCTCTGTAATTTCCTAAGACCCACTCTTAGGAAGCCAGATCGATGAGAAAAGAACCAGTGTTTAGGAGAGGGAAGGATATTGTTATTCTTTACATTGCCACTACCCCAATCATAATTCAAGCACAAATGCATATGCATGTGGGTGGTTGCTACAGTTTGTAAACTTCAAGCTTCTTTGAATTCTGGTTCAGAAATATTGTAATTTTCCCAAATCCAACAGGACCTCATAAACAATCTATACTACTTCAAGTGGTAAATAGAATGCATTTAGAACTGGCATTTGATATGATTTGGAATCATAAAGAGTCAATAAAAATAATCAATTAGCTTTTCTCATGGATTTCGTAAAAACTGAATCATTTAAATGAATAATAAACAATTTGTGGTGGTTTTTATTACTTAACAAAAATGTTTCATGTGGAAAAACATTAGGCCAGAGGGAAGGGAACACAAAGCAACAGCACATTCTTTTCTTGCCCAGTTAGAGCTTCTTCCACGCGCTGACAGCGGCAGAGCTCCCAGAAGCCCAAGGGAGCAACACATTCAACTGGGAGCAAAAGCCATCATCACTCCAATGGCTCTCACCCACCCAGATTCTGACCCTTGTGACTCTGACTGCTTCTCCTGTTCCCTGCCTGCTTTCAGTCCTCTGCAACTGCATGAGTCTCACCTTCAGGCCTCAGCTCTAGGTTTTTTCCCTGGAGCTGAAAACATTCTTCCCTAGATAGCCACCTAACCACCTTCTTCACTTCCTTCAAGTCCTGACTCTAGCCTTCTCAAATAGTCTATAGGGAGAACTCCATTCATAATATAATTCCCTACTTGGCCAGCGTGGCTCCATGGTTGAGCTTTGACCTATGAACCAGGAGGTCATGGCTCGATTCCTGGTCAGAGCACATGCCTGGTTGCAGGCTCGATCCCCAGTAGGGGATGTGCAGAAGGCAGCCAATCAATGATTCCCTCTCATCATTGATGTTTCTATCTCTCTCTTCCTCTCTCTTCCTCTCTAAAATCAATAAAAATATATTTAAATTATATATGTAATTCCCAACCATTGACTGTCTGTATCTTTAATTTTTACCCATAGTGCTGTCACATTCTATATAATTTACTTTTTTGTTGTTTTGTTTTTCATGCCAGTCGTATATTGTCTGTCATATTTTACTAAAGTGAAAACTCAGTAAAGCCAGGTTCTAGTTTATTCACTCATGTATCCCAGGACTCTAAGAGAGTGTCTGCCATGTGATAAGTACTCAATTAATAGTTGTCAAATGAGTATAATAGGTGTGAGATCTTGGGAAAGGTACTGAAAACACATAACTCAATTTCTACAGCTTTTAATTGGAAATGATATTGATGTAGTGAGGATTGAATAGGAGAGGTATCAAAATGCTTACCCTCAAGCCTGGCACATCTACTATATCCTTATTATTAATATTAAAAGGATCTTCTACATCCTCTTGTTACTTCCAGTACCATAGTGATCCTTATACAGAGGCTTATTCTGATAATTTTCCCAGATTAGAGTCTGTTCATACACTGAGTGGCCAGATTATTATGACCACCCCATCAGTACAATGAAGTGAATTAGTTATGCAAATAATAATAATAATAATACCTTGAGAGTATTTGCTTAGGAAGTTTTCAATATTCAGTATTTTTGGAAGTGTCAATGAAGTACTGATGGGGTGGTCATAATAATCTGGCCACTCAGTGTATGAACAGACTCTAATCTGGGAAAATTATCAGAATAAGACTCTATTGTTAGTGAAGGATTCTGAAGTCTACTAGAAAGAACTATTTTTTTCACCATCAAACAATTTCCCTCCTCTGTCAGTTCCCTACTAGCTTTTCCTACAGGCTGTTCTCATACCATTTATTCATTTATACAAGTCTATATCTTACGCCATTTTGCTACTTGATAAGCTATATTAAGACATTCTCTTATGCACTCTACCCCTCAAACACAAATTAGGAACCAACCCATGCAATAAGGCAGGTTTGCATCATGCCCTTTCAGTTTTCTATTTTCCAATTCTAGCAGAAATCTTAGATTACATTTGAGTTTACAGTTATTTTTAGAGCAACTTCACATTTTCTGACTTTTGAAAAATGCAAGCACTTTTAGAGTGCTTTGCACAGAGTATGCTTGGAATACACATTTGTTGAATAGTAGGTAAATCAAGCTTTGTGATATATTTTGAGTATAACAGCTCAGAATACTAAATATTCAAGTCAGCAGTGTCCCCACGGTTTATGGTTTAATCCTTTAATGCAGAAAGAAATATGAGCACTTAATAACAGTACTACTTCTCACATATTACGCTTTATTTACATAACATAGTTTTAGGAATACAACATATTCCTGAATTAGGTGGTATTTTTTTATTTGCACAGCAGCAAATAAGAGTAGTCTCTCAAAAACTATTTTTATAATAAAGTAACAAATGAGTGAAATAAATCATTACCTTAGGACTTTTTATGCTTATTAAATATTCAGTAGAACCATTTTTGAAGCCCATGGTAAGATTTAATTTCTCTTACAGAAAATGACTAAGCCTGAAGTTTCTGGACATTTGAAGAATATACGAGAAGCAAAAGAGGCTAACATTTATCTCCACATTGTCTGTAGTTCTTTGACAGATTAGGTAGAATAGGAAAAATGGGTTTTAAATTTTATTCAGGGTTAATCAGTGGACACATATTCGGTTGGTGAGAAGTTGAGTAATGATTGAGAAGTTCCATATTTAATCATCAGTTGCCCGCCTTGCCCTGCATAGGTCATGCCCTCTAGACAGGTATTTTTAGATTGTAACATTCTTACGAAAGAAAAATTGCTTCTCGGAATGTGATCCTGTTCTTCTACTGCTCCCATTATCTTACAGAAGTGGAAATAGTATTAGCACTTTGCCCCAAAATGTGAAAGTTTACCATTATAATATTTGGTCTTTGCAGACATGGATTATTTGCCATTTCCAACAATGTGTGTGCATGTGTGTGTGTGTGTGTGTGTGTACATTTACATATATACATTCATGTACGTCTATATATTACTCATATACATTAATATTTTAAGCAGTATTTCATTATTTTTCTTTGTGGTTTCCTAAGAAATAGTGAATTTAAATCGGTAGGTCACTCTGAACTGCCATAGTATCTCTTCTAGAAAAGCAGCATTGCCTCATAATTTAACTATAACTAACATGAGCCCTCATTACAAAAGAAAATATGCCAGAAATATCTATAAGTGAACTGATCCTCCCCCCCCCAAGAACTATATAGTACATGGCAACTAAGAGGAAGATTGATCTTAGGGCACACCTAACACATGGGTTCATCCTGGCTCTCTGCAGGAGAATGTGTATCAGAAAGCAAGGCAATCTATTCATGGTAGGAGAGAATTATCAATGAGCACTACGCATTTGAAAAATGGTTTCTCTCTTCATGTTTAAAAATTTATAACTAACATGAACCCTCATTACAAAGGAAAATATGCCAGAAATATCTATAAGTGAACCGATCCTTCCCCCTTTCCCCCCCACCAAGAACTATATAGTACATGGCAATTAAGAGAAAGATTGATCTTAGGGCACACCTAACACATGGGTTCATCCTGGCTCTCTGCAGGAGAATGTGTATCAGAAAGCAAGGTAATCTATTCATGGTAGGAGAGAATTATCAATGAGCACTACGCATTTGAAAAATGGTTTCTCTCTTCATGTTTAAAAATACACATATTATTTCAAAGTAAGGCATAATGGAGTCTGTTTGTCCTTGACCAGAAATCATAGTTAAGTTTAGAGAGAAAACTGATCTGTTATGCTTCTGCACTGCTGAGGGGGATCTTCAGGGCTTTCCCACGGAACACTGCAAGGTTGTGAATGAGACTGAAGCAGAACAACTTGCATACTATTGAGCTAACGTTTCTAACTTAAAATGTTGTCCCTCATTAATATTTCTACTAATTATTATTATTATTACAGATACTGACTATGAGTGAATATGTTAAGGAACTAGTTAGCTATGGATATGGTATTTCATTTTTAAAAATAATCTTCATGTTTACAATGTGTGGCTCTAGCCATGTCACATTTATTTAAAATATATGCCAATGAAATAACTTATTTATCCAATAAAAGAAAAACCAACGGAATTCTTTATATTGTATCAAATGTGCTCAGGACTCTTTTGGTTCACCTCCAGTCATTCTTCATATGCTCTTTCCAGTCCAAGTCTAAGCCATAGGAACTTTCTTTTGCCACCATTTTCTATCGTTGGGAACCACGGGGAACACTGATTCATTTGGAAGGTTTTCTAAATGCTTGCATGCAGTCATCACTCTTTTCTAACTCAAGGGTCCATTGACCAGCCAAAATTCCACTGTCTCCAGAGAGTTTGCATTGGCCCCAATCCCTGGTATGGAAGGGCAATCATATATCTTTCTTACAATCTTATCTATATCATTATTGGTGAAGAAGTAGTCATTTGCTTACAATAAACATTTGAGGCCGCATATAAGTACTTTGATTCTGTGCTAATAGATGAACTACCTATAAGCCATTTTTCTTTTTTCTTTCCCCTCCCTCCTGACAAGCTCTAATGACCATTCAATGACTCAGGAATGAGATTTAATTCATTTGTTATTTTCTCTGTGGTAGTGATAGATTTATACTGATTCTTCTACACCTTTTTCTTCATTCCCCTTTGCAGATAATGTTACTCCTTGCAGCTAGGGGTGAAAAGAACCAAAGAACATGAATTGAGTGTATGATCTCAGCCTTATTAGCAACATACACTGATACCTACAAATGTCAAACAATCTTCCTTCAGACAGTGTCTAGCACACTATGTATGTGACCATAACAACGACACGTTTCTATGGAAATCAAATTACGTCATGGATACTACAGATATTATTCATAAGAGCATATGCAATAAGGAAAGAAGGTAAAAAATATATGAGAGAAAGCAATGGAGAACTCCTTCAATTCCAACACAAAATATTTAATGTATTCTACTAGTTTTTCTTGAGCCAGAAAAATATGTAGTCGACTGGCACTGTTCCCATTCACAGTTGCTTATAAGTTTCTTAAAATAATGCTTTGGGGCTAAACTACCTTATAAATCATCTTGGTCAAGAAACAATTTTGTTCAGAAATTCAATTTAAAACAAAAACCAGACCAGTTTCTGAATTATCTGACCACAGGGAAAAAAGCCGTTCAGCTATCAAAGAATGTATATGCAGAGAAACACTTTTTTTTTTAAGATTGGCATGGCCCAGAAAGCAAAGAACTTGATTGCCAGCTATAAGCAGGTTAAATCCAATAATTTTGACCAAAGCAAAAAAAAATGTTCGTGTCTATTTGGTTCTGTCTTCTCATTTTAAAGACGAGGAAACTGAATTTCAGGGAATTTAAATAATTCATTCAAGGGCTAAACATAACACTACCACTCTGTTTGCTTAGAGATGTTTTAGTCCTAAAAAATTGTGCAGCGATCACTCAGCTGGGAATTAGAAGGCCCGAATTCTACTTCTGGCTCTTCTAACAAGATGAGAGCCTCGGCAAAGCACTTACCTGCTCCGTTTCCTCGCGTGGAAACTGCGGAGTGGAGCGAGAGCATCTCCAGAGGATTCTCCCCAACTCTGAAGAGCCATGATTCAGCCACAGAAATGGCTACGTTGTTTCTCTTTCTTTTCGTTTGTTTTTCTATGAGCCTTTAAGGGTGCCCTGACCACAAACCATTCCTGTCAATTACTCAGGGGACTGCATATGGAAAGGTTCACTTGCCTTTCTCTGACTTGTTCATGATTTCTCTCCACCATGTTCTGTTTTCAGTTACCATTCCCTCTTGTCACCTAAATCTTTTTCACTTCTTCAACTCATTTTTTTTTCCTGTTCAGTTCCACACCTCAAATAATTTTCCAATGACTGTCGAGACTATGGCTAAATGCTTTCTCTGATCCTCTCAGCTGAAGTTGACCCTTACTTTCTTTGCGCACATTTTCTTAATTTCACCACTCTCTAGTTATTTAGATATATGTAGAAATGTCTAACAATCATGTGACAAATGTCCATTTCACTTTTAATCAATGCAAATTGAAATCAGATGTCATATTTTATCTATCAAACATGAAATATTATACAATGATAATATTCAGTGTTAGGTAGGGGAGGCCGGGGGAATGTCAAGGGTGGGGGGAAATATTCAGTGTTAGTTGTGTGTGCAGGAAAAACAAAAGTTTCATGTTCTGAGAGTATCATTTTAAAGTGGCACAGCCTTTTCAGAAGGATAATTTTCTAACACATATCAGAAGGCTTAACATGCATTATCTTATGACCCAAGAATTTCAATTTAAAGAATTTATTCTAAGGATACAAATAAAGATGTACAAAGAGCAAGTGCTAGAATTATCATCTCATCATAGTATTACTATATAACCAAATTGAAAACAACCTATTAAAAAACAAAATTCTGTTTTAAATTGTTGTATACCAGTATAAGATACCATTTAGCTATTAAAAAGCATGTTTATGAAGATTAGCTAATTGTATGGGGACAGGATAAAATATATTGAAATGGAAAGGGTACAAAACTATATACATGGAATCTATAGAAACATAAAATTCAAAATTTTAACAGTGATTATTTTTGGATGAATATTATTTTTCTCTTTATTCTCTGATTTGTAAAACCTATGATGTACTGCTACTACCTAAGAAGTCAAATTGTAAATGTGGAGATACGTTATGTTTTTCCTGGCAGGGTGTCCTGGTCCAGGCAGTTTGAATGCTGAGATGAATGCTAGGTGGGAAGTCAGAGTCTGTGGCTTTACTCTTAGGTCTCTTCAGTGTGAACTAAAGACAAGACAGACAAATTTTTTGACCTTCAATCTCCACATTTCTAAAATGATGTGATTGGAGAAAAGTGACCTTATACAAAATATACAACAAAATTGAATACACATGGAAGTATACAGTAAGGAGTTGCTGAACATTTTATTACTAAGTCTGACACTTAAGATTTTTCAGTGCTCCCATATAAAAATAAATAAATAGATGTATGACAGGAAAAAATCGTATTTCTCTTTTGTCTATTTATTGGTGGAAAAGTTTTAAACGATCGAGTCAGCCTATATGGAAATGCTGTGATGTTAAATAGAAATTTCAGTGACCCTTGCATAACAGGATCCATGATTGCCAGTTTCTTTCTGGTTTGAACTGGAAGTTGTAGTTTACACTATTTATGTGCATAATGACTCCATACAGATGGGGAAATCAGATCAAGTGGAATCAGAACTTTGGGTTCTAATTAGATCCAGCTGTTCGGTGGAAGTTGAATCTTTTATCTCTGAGGCAAAAAACTAGTAAGCACAAGTTTCACAATTTAAAGAGCATTTGGAACCTGTGAAGATATAAATGCAGAACTAGCAAATTTTGAAATGTAGAACTGTGTTTTTATCATAAATGAATCCTGTCTTTTTATGTTGTTATTGAGAAAAGATCATAGGAGCTTTCTATCTGCAGCTTCCGCATGAGAACACTTCTCTTTCTTTTCCTTTTGGCCTTGCATATTTTTCCAAAAAGAAAACTTTCTACCAATAAAGCTTTACTTTTTAGTTGTATTTTTCTAAGTTTTGATTAAAATAACTACAATGTCATCACTGTATTGAGAGTTGTGATTTTTAGTGTAAAAAGAAAAAATTAAAAGTAAATATCAACTATATGGAGATCTAATTTTGCTTTCTAATGACTTTGAGGCATCAGCTTTTTGACACCTTTATTTAGGAGAATAGAATAATACTTAGATAAATAACTTTGTGCTCTTCTATGAGAGAAATATTAACAGTGTTTTGATAATACATTCTTACCTCAGTCTTAAAAATAATTTTTCAAAAAGTAAAACCAACCAAACAAACAAAACCCAACTACTATGTGGCAAATATCTGATCTGTGTTCTTTGCTGATGTATGTCATTCCCTGGAATGGTGCCTGACACACAATAAACATTCAAAAATATATTTTGGCCCTGGCCGGTTTGGTTCAGTAGATAGAGTGTCAGCCTTCAGACCGAAGGGTCCCAGGTTTGATTCCAGTCAAGGGCATGTACCTTGGTTGCAGTCTCCTGCCAGGCCCAGGCCCTGGTTGGGCTCCTGCAGGAGGAACCAATCAATGTGTTTTTCTCACATCAATATTTCTCTCTCTCTTCTACTCTCTCTAATAATTAGTGGAAAAATATCCTCTGGTGAGGATTAAAAAATACATATATTTTTTGAATGAATAGAAAAAGAAATTCAAGGATATAAGTATTTTTTGATCAATGAATGAAATATGCTATATAAAATTATTTACATTGAAGAATAACAATTGACCTCTCTATGGGGGATTAAGCTTCCACTAAGCTGACCTTGTGGAGAGAGTCTATATAGCAGAGTGATAATAACATTGACTGGGGGGATGGGAATGGTAAGAGTTCAATTCCAGGCTAAGCATTTTGCTTATATAACCTTAGGAAAGTCACTAATCTTTTGAATCCAGATTGCTTTTCTACAAAGTATGTATAATAATGTCCAGCACAAGGAGTTGCTTTGAGGTCTGAATAAGAAATGTACAGATTCCATAAACAGCATCATATTAAGTTACTGCTCCCTGAACATGCCTATCTAACCCCTGTTTCTCTCTTTTGCTCTCATCCTTTGTTTTATCTTTCATAACTTTCAGCTCCACTAATTGAAATACAATTTATTCTACCCAGTTCAAATGTAATTTCTCTATGAATCCTTTCCTGATTCTCCAATCAGATTTAATTTCTCTATCTTTGTCATAGCATTATCACATTCTATTCTGCATATTTTGAACTCACTTTTGAATGTATATATCTTGCACATTACTGTATTTAGTAGTGATAGTAACAACAGCAGCAGAAACTAGTATCAATTGAACACATGTGTTTAAGTATTTTTCACACATGATCTTATTTCTCACAATTTTACATAAGGTACTATTATTACTTTTATTTTCAGCATTCTATGTTAAAGTTATCTAACAACTAAATAACTACCTATAAATTCTTTAAATGCACCTACTCTATTCCAGGAATTATACTAAGTGCTTTATTAAAAGCTCTTATGCTTGTTATCTAAACCAATTTTATGATATAAGATACATCTATATTTTACAAGTAGGGAAACTAAGGCACAGAAAAGTTAAGTAACATAATCAAAATTATGTAAACATAAATGACACTTAAGATTAAAAATTAGGTACATCCAACTCCAAGTCCAAAATCTGCATTCTTCCACTGCCCAATAAACAAGAGCATATTATTTCTACCAATTACTCAAGAAATATTTCTTTGAAAAAAACTATATTTCTTCTCACACATAATTATTCCACTATTTGCACGGTGTCATAACATGGATCTGTATCATTCTTTTCACGACTTGTCAGACTTTAGTAAAAAATAGTTTGATTAGTCATTTTAGTTTGTAATCTGAATAAAATGTTTTCAGGTTAATTCCACTCTTTATCTCATTTTCTAACCTAGAAGTGAGCAAACTCGTCAAATCCAGTCATCTGAATAAAGTAAAGTTTTATTGGAGCATAAGGTAACCATCTGTTTACATATTGTCTGTGGCTATTTACTCATTACAGTATCAGATTTGAGTAGTGGCCACAGAGACCTAAGGGCCCACAAACCTAAAATATTTATTATTAGCCCTTCACAGAAACTATTTGCCAGGCCCTGTTCTAAATCATTATGGGTTCTATATTATAGTCTCATCTTTGGTAAATTGTCTCCTTCCCTCTAATTCAATATTTTAAACTATCTTGGCAGATGTAGAAATTCATTGAATCATTGACTCCCACTACTCCCCAAGGCAAAGTAAATTCATGGACACTAGATCAAGGCTCTGTATTAGGTACTTCAAATACCAAGTATAACCAACATCAATGCTAAAAAACAATCTGTTTGCTTCAATTTTTCTGTTTTAAAATCTCAATTTTCAGGTTCATAATTTATTATAATCCTTTTTAGTAAAAGGCTGAAAGAATAAAAAGTGGCAATGGTGACTGTAAACATAGTCTATGAATCTGAAACTCTTGACTTTCCTGTCAATCTAATATCTCTGATCTCACTAAAACATTCTTTGGAGTATACTTAGTAAACATGAAATATTTTAAATATTTCAGAAATGCCTAATATCCATGTGGTACTCCAACTCCCCCCCCCCAAAATTTAAAATTACATTAACAATTTAAAAAACTTTCTATTTCAGAAATTTTTGCTCAACTAGATGCATTACATGGGGATTCTTTTTCCACATCATTCACTTTCTATTTTGCTTTCATATTTCATTGTATAAGTTAGCTTAAAGTTTTTTGTATTTGTTTATTGTATTTTTGGACCATTGACTTAACAGTATTATCTGATTGCTAGTATTACTCTACTTGCCTGTATTTATGAAATGAGTGATGTTTATTAGAAGCAGACATTTATCACTGAAACGATGTTCTTGTATGCCAAGCATGGTACTACTACTTCCATGGTCATCACAGCTTCTGCCTCTGTTGTCAGCATGATCGGGTACTGTGCTAAGGCTTTACATGTTGTTTTGTTATCATAACCATTTCAAGGTGGATAATATTTCCATTTGAGAGATGTCAAACCTGCAGCTCTAAGATCTTTAGTAATTACTCAAGCTCACGGCTAAAACATGGCAAAGCTACTTTTAAAGCCCATGGCTCTAAGGCTGCAAAGTCCTATTCTTTTCATTACATGCCACCTTAGATAACCCCCTTTGTTATTGAAAAACAATCATTATAAAACCGTCTGTGCATTATTTAGCACTTAAAAGAGATAAGCTGTCAAGACATGACATGGACAAAACTTAAACACACATTGCCAAGTGAAAAAAGCCAATTTGAAAAGACTACATTTGGTATGACTTTAACCACATGACATTCTTCAAAAAACAAAACTATGGAGACAGTAAAAACATCAGTAGTTGCCAGAGTTTCAGGAGAAAAGGATAAGGGATGATTAGGTGGAACACAGGACATTTTTAAAGCAGTAAGAACTATTCTGAATTATTATGTTATGGTAGGTGAGTGACATTATGCATTTTTCAAAACCCAAAATATCTAGATATATAAACCCTAATATGCAAATAGACCAAACAGCGGAACAACCAAACAACCCATAGCTATGATGTGTGCAGAACATGGCAGGTGTCTGCCATGGCGGGATGGTGGAGGGGAGCGGGACGCCAGACCAAGGCGGGGTGCCAATCACTGTCATCGGGGAGAGCTTCTGGTGGTTACTGAAAATTCTTTGCTCCCCTGTGCTGCAGTCCCACCTGGTGCTCACACCCACTGCTGGCGCTGGTCCCGTTTGCACCCGCAGCTGGTGCCAGAGTCATTGCTCACACTCGCTGCTGGGGCCCGGCACCAGCTCCATCAGCAGGTGCAAGCAGTGGCTGCTAGCCCCAATCGCCCTGAAGGCTTCTCCACCTCCCCCTGCTTCTGAGGGGTAATTGGGGCAGCAGCCGCCACTTGCACCCACTGCTGGTGCCAGCTGCAATTGCTCCGCACCTTCAGCGGGTGCGAGCAGGACCTGTGCTGTCAGCATGTGGGAGCGGAGTCAGTAGTGCTGGCTGCCAGCAGACAGGGAGAGGGCCATGACAGGAGGGGCTGGGCAGGGACACAGAGGATGGGCCAAGACCCACCCCTGTGCCCAATGCAGCCTCTCAGCCCACAGTTCCTTTCAAGGTGCATGAATTCTTGCACTGGGCCCCTAGTATAAAATATTAAGAGTAAACCCCAATGTAAGGCTTAGTTATTATTAATATATTAAGATTGGTTCATCAGTTGTAACAAATATACCATACCAATGCAAGATACTAATAATAGAGGAAACTGGTGATAATGTTAGAGTAGTCAGCTAGTTAGGTACTAAGCAAAGAGAAGGGAAAAAGCTAGCTAAGCTTAATTAAGTTAGGAAAAGAGCTTCCCAGAGACTCCAGGGGATAGCCGCATGGCCCCACTAAGGGATTAATGTCCCTCTGTCTCTCCACTGGAAGGACTGGCTTTCCAATCACCTGAGGGAGCAACCAGTCCCTTTGTCCAGATTAGGGTGGGGAGCATAAATGGTAAGGGGAAATTCCTCTGCTCAGGCATTCCCAGGAGACAAAATGATGACCACAAAGGGGAGGAGACAAACCTGGGAAAAGGGGATTGGACAGGGGTAGGGCCCAGCATAGCCCTGGGAAGATCCAGGAAAAAGACTGGATAGTGTGAAAGAAAGCCTGCTTTCATCCAAGCCCAAGGAAATATAATCAAAGCTTAACAAAGGCCGGAGGCATTCTTACTCTGGTGGCTACACAGGCTGAAGTATACAACTGGATCTCAGGTGGGATGGGAACAGAGAAGGTGCTGGACTATTGGAGCCCTGAAGCCAGGCTAATGGCACGCAGCTCTGGGGCCTGGGCCTCCTTCTGGGCTTGGTGGGGACAAGTGCAAGTCTGTGGCTCCAGAGGCTGGACTTCTCAGCTCTTTGGAGCTGAGCCACCTGGTGGTGGATGAGACATCACCTAAGTCAGTGATGGCGAACCTTTTGAGCTCGGCGTGTCAGCATTTTGAAAAACCCTAACTTAACTCTGGTGCTGTGTCACATATAGAAATTTTTTGATATTTGCAACCATAGTAAAACAAAGACTTATATTTTTGATATTTATTTTATATATTTAAATGCCATTTAACAAAGAAAAATCAACCAAAAAAATGAGTTCGCGTGTCACCTGTGACACGCATGTCATAGGTTCGCCATCACTGACCTAAGTCCTTCCTTTGTTTTCACTCCAATAAATCTTGCCACTATACCTCAAATCCTGCTATGAGTGTATCCCTGAAATGGATTTTCTGTGATACCATATACAAGAATCCTATTTCCCCTGGCAACAGTCAGAGGGGAAATACAGGAACTCTATATTTCTGCACAAGTTTTCTCAACCCAACACAACCTAAAATGTAAAGACTAGGGCTTCTGGTTTCTAGTGCTACACACAGTTCTAAAAGTGAGTAAAAAAGCTGAATAGACTAAAAAAAAACAAAAAACTTCTTGGATCCTAAGAGAAGGGAGGACAGGTGGGGAGGGCGGGGCTGCTGCACCCAAGGTTAAAAAGACACAGTTAAATACAGGAAATCACAGCTTACAGGAGCAGGGACCCATCAGATGAAACCACCCAGGGAAGCTAGGCCATGGTTCAAACACCTGAAATGTAAGCGATGAATTTTCCAAGGCTCAGTGAGTAAATTCTGAGAGTTAAAAACTCCAGGGGATGCAGTTATTGATGGGGAGGTGGGGGCACAATATTGTGAGATTTACATTCAGGACTTTGACCAGGTTCTGGCAATAAGTATCTGAGTCAAAGCCCCTCAGGCTTCCAGCAGGCAAAAGGGAAAGGAACCATTCTGAAATGCACCAGAGCACTCATTTCATTTGAATAAGGCCAGCCCTCAGGTGAAACTAGTTAACGAAACAGACATGAGCAGAGCAAGTATGATGGGTCAGGTACAGAAACTCACCAGGCAGAAAGCCCCGGATGCCAAGCAAGGGGAAAAACTGGGAAAACAAGAATCTTGCCCCCAGGGTTTCCTTTCCTCCCCTGGCTTATCACTGGTCATAAGACTTGGACCCCTGAGGTTTCATATCGCTGGTCACATGGTTTAGACTCCCTGAAGATAACATCTAGGTCTCAGTTATATTTCATTTCCAGGCCCAGAAAAGCAGCAGAACCAGACAAGTGGCGCCAGGGCTACCTCAGGACCAGCTGCACTGACATTGATTAATGACTCCCCGCCCTGGCACCGACCAATCAATGGAGACCATGACCCTGAAAGAGCACTCCTGGAGAGCTGATGAATATTCTATTAAGATCCGCCCCTCCCAAGATTTCTACCTGCAGGAAAGATAAGGAAGGAAGGAAGGAAGGAAGGAAGGAAGGAAGGAAGGAAGGAAGGAAGGAAGGAAGGAAGGAAGGAAGGAAGGAAGGAAGGAAGGAAGGAAGGAAGGAAGGAAGGAAGGAAGGAAGGAAGGAAGGAAGGAAGGAAGGAAGGAAGGAAGGAAGGAAGGAAGGAAGGAAGGAAGGAAGGAAGGAAGGAAGGAAGGAAGGAAGGAAAGAAAAGAAAGAAAGACTCTCAGGACAAAGGACCCAGAGTAGGTGTTCTCCCTAGGGGAGCATGCCAACCCCATTCCCTTTTCCCCTCTTCCCTTTAGGAGACCCCATGACACTTGCAACCAGGGGAGCAATAAGCAGCAGCAGCTTATCCCGGGCTAACCCCCCTGAACCTGTTTCCAGGGCCCCCTTTTCTCTGACTTTCAGTGAGTCAGAGCAGCCCAGTCTAGGCTTTCCTGTTGCCTCCTCTATGCCCTTCCTTATTTCATTGTCCTAAGTATATTTTTGCTGCCATCATGGACCCAATACCCTTTGGCTCAGTGCTGTGTAGCCCTTCCCTTTGGGTATCCCCATCCCCACCCCATTTCCCTTAAATAAATTCAATTTATTTAGTCTGTGATGGCTATTTAGCCTGCCCACACATCACAGACCTGAACCTTTCCCAACACCTAACTTGCTGAGGTATAATCAGAGCCTAACTGACTTGGAGGGGAAAAAAAAATACCTGACTCTAGACCAATCTAGACATTCTGTCCCACCAAAGGGAAGAAACACTTGTGAAGTTCACAGTCTAGAGGCAGAGACAACTAAAAGACAGACCTAAACTTCAGATTATAGAGCAATCCCCTCCCCCCACACCTCACCACCATATTATAAAAGCCTATTTAAAGCAGTTTATCTTATCCAGTACATCATGAACAGCTAGCAAGAAAAATTATAAGGTATACCAAAAAGCAAAAAAAAAAACCCCCACAATTTGAATAATAAGAACAAGCATCAGAACCAGGTGTGGGAGGGAGGTTGGAATTATCAGACCAGGTAACAACTATGATTAATATGTTAAGAGTTCTAATGGATAAATAAGACAGCATGTAAAGATGGGCAATGTAATCAGAGAGATGAAAATTTTAACAAAGAACCAAAAATAGATGCTTAAGATTAAAAATAATTGTAATAGAAATAAAGAATGCCTTTGATGGGCTTATTAGTAGACTGGACATAGCTAAGGAAAGCATCTTTGAGCTATAGGATTTATTGATAGAATTCTTGAAAACTTAAAAGCAAAGATTTTAAGACTGAAAATAACAGAAAAGAATATCCAAATATATAGGACAACCGCAAAAGGTAGAATATATGCATAACAGAAATATTAGAAGAAGAAAGAGAAAAAGAAACAGAAGAAATATTTGAAGGAATAATAACTGAGAGTTCCCCAAATTAATGTTAGACACCAAACCATGGACACAGGAAGCACAGCTCAGAAAGAGCCAAAAATGATAAATGCCATAAAATAAAAAAGAAAAAAGAAATATATCTAGGCATGTCATTTTTAAATTTAAAAAAATTAAACATAAAGGAAACATTTTAAAAGGTGCCATAGGAAAAAAAAATACACCTGCTTACAGAGAAACAAAGGTAAGAATTATGTCTGACTTCTAATAAAGCATGTAAGCAAGAAGAGAGCAGAGTGAAATATTAATGTGTTAAGGGAAAAAAGCAACCTAAAGTTGTATGCTCTGTGAAATTATCCTTAAGAACTGATGGAGAAATAAAGACTTTCTGAAAAAAACAAAAATTGAGAGAATTTGATAGCAGTACACCTGCTTTGCAAGAAATGTTCAAATAAATTCTTTAGAGAGAAGGAAAGTTATACAATTGAGAAACTTGGATCTACATTAAAAAAAGGATAAGGAAGAGTATAATAAAAACAACTTTTTTCTTATTTTTAACTGATTAACAACTAACAGTTTGTTCAAAATAACATCAACAAAGTATTTGCTTAATTTTGCTATGTATGATCTATGCACATAAATGTTTTCTTAATAGTGAGAAATTCTTTCCCAGTAAGACGAGGTAGAAGGTAAGGATGTTGTCTCCCAGCACTCGTTTCAATGTGATACTGCAGGTCCTTACTAATGCAGTAAGGCATGTTCACTGATTGAGAAGAAAGACACAAAACTGTCTTCATTCACAGATGACAATTATCTATGTAGAAAATCCAAAAGAATGGATCAAAAAAAAGACTACTGGAACTAATAAGCAATTAGAGTAAGATTGTTGAATACAATGTTAATATAGAAAAGTCAATTTCTTTCCTACGTACCAACAATGAGCAAGTGGAATATGAAATTAAAAACATAATACTATTTACAAAAATTAAGCACTTAGTTGTGAATCTACTTAAATATATACAACTAGAGGCCCGGTGCACAAAAATTTGTGCACTCGGGAGGGTCCCTCAGACCGGCCTGTGCCCTCTCACAGTCTGGGACCCCTCGGGGGATGACCACCTGCTGGCTTAGGCC
>NW_005363836.1:1736489-1758826 GCF_000412655.1 Myotis brandtii
TCTGCTGTTAGGGTCAGTTTGCATATTACCCTTTTATTATATAGGATAGAGGCCTCGTGCATGGGTGGGGGCCGGCTGGTTTGCCCTGAAGGATGTCCCGGATCAGGGTGGGTGTCCCACTGGGGTGCCTGGACAGTCTGGGTGAGAGGCTAAGGGCCATTTTCAGACTGGCCAAACCCCCGTCAGGGTGGGGGTCCCCGCTGGGGTGCCTGGACAACCTGGGTGAGGGGCTGAGGGCTGTTTTCAGGCAGGCCACACCCCCTTCAGGGAGGGGGGTCCTGCTGCGGTGCCTGGCCAGCCTGGGTGAGGGACTGATGGTTGTTTGCAGGCTGGCCAAGGCCGCCAGCGGGGACCCTTAACCCATGAGGGTGTGGCCAGCCTGGGTGAGGGGCTGATGGCTGTTTGCAGGCTGGCCACAGCCCCCAGCCACCCAAGCTCCCAGTGGAGGCTGACTGGAAGCAGGTATCTGGGATTTATTTATCTTCTATAATTGAAACTTTGTTGCCTTTAGTGGAGGCTACAGCCAGCCAGGGCAGGCAGGAAGCTTGTCTTCCTCCATTGCCCGGGTAACCAAGCCTCCTGCTTGCTCCAGCTCCGTGGCTGCTGGCCACCATCTTGGTTGGGTTAATTCGCATATAGTCGCTCTGATTGGCTCGTAGGCGTGGCTTGGGCACAGCAAAGGTACGGTCTATTAGCATCTTTGTTTTTTATTAGTGTAGATATCTACAGAGGAAAATTATAAAACTCTGATGAATGAAATCAAATAACTAAATATACAGCAATATATTTCATATTTATGAATAGGAAGACTTGATGTTTTTAAAATGTTAGTTCTAAATTGATCTATAGATTTAATGCAATCCAAATCAAAATCCAAACTGGTTATTTTATTGGTATCAAAAAATAATTCTGAAGTTTATATGGATTGACAAAGGACTCAATCTAGCCAACACAATATTGCAGAAGAAGAGCAAAGTTGGAGGACTAACCCTAGCTAACTTCAAGACTTACTGTAACATGATAATAAAGACACTTTGGCATTGGTGAAAGAGTAAACAAGTAGATCAATGGAATAGATAGCTCAGAAACAGATGCCATAAATATAGTCAACTGATCTTTGACAAAGAATCAGAAGCAATGTGATGGAGCAAAGACAGTATTTTCAACAAATTGTGTAGAAACAATTGAACATTTTCAAGCAAAAAAAAATGACACAGACCTTACACTCTTCACAAAAATTAACTCAAAACATATCACAGACCCACATGTAAAATGCAAAACTATAAAACTCTTAGAAGATAAAACAGGAGTAAATCTAAGTAACCTTAACCATGTCTTTTTAGACACAACACCAAAGACACAATCCATGCAAGGAAACATTAGTAAGCTGGACTTACTAAAATTAAAAAAAAAAAAATTCAGCTCTGTGAAACACAATGTCAAGGGAAGTAGAGGACAGACTGGGGGAAAATATGCAAAAGACATATCTGATAAAGGACTGTTATCCAAATACAAAGAACTCTTGAACTTCAACAATAAGAAAACAAACAACCTGATTTAAAAAATAGGCCCAAAAATACCTTAAGAGAGACCTCACCAAAGAAAATATACAAATGGCAAATGAGCCTATGAAAAGATGTTCCACATCATATGCCACCAGGGAAATGCAAATTTAAACAGGAGGTACCATTATGCCCTTATTAGAATGACCAAGATGCAGCACACTAACAACTTCAAATGCTGGTGAGGATGTAGAGCGACAGGAATTCTCATACATAGTTGGTCAGAATGCATAATTTTACAGCCACTTTGGAAGGCAGTTTGGTAGTTTCTTACAAAACTAAACTTACTCTTAACACTAGATCCAGTAATCACATTTCTTGGTACTTACCTAAAGAAACTGAAAACTGATGTTCACACAAAAAATATGCACACAGATGTTTATAGCAGCTTTATTCATAATTGATAATAATTGGAATCAACCAAGTTCTTTAGTAGGTGAATGGAATAAATAAACTGTGGTAATCCAGACAATGGAATGTTATTCGATGTTAAAAAGAAATGTGCAATCAAGCCATGAAAAGACACAGAGAAACCTTAAATACATATTTCACTAAGTAAAAGAAGCCAATGCCAAAAGGCTGTATATGCCTATCAGTAGATGAATGGCTAAAAAAGCTGTGGGACATTTACTCAATGGAATATTATGGAGCTATGAAAAAGAGAGATCTCTTACCCTTTGAGACAACATGGATGGGCATCTAAGACAAATATCACATGATTTCACTTATTGGTGGAATATAATGAACAAAATGAATTGACTAACAGAAGAAGACCCAAAGCATGGAGGCATGGAATAGATGGACATACCTCATGTGGGGGTGGAGGGACAAGGAGAGATAAAGCAAATAACTTACTAGGTATATACATATATGAAAAGTATTTTTTTAGTATAAGTATATACTATAAGTATATACTTATAGTATCATACTTTGTATGATACTATAATGATAGATATATGTGCTTATGCTTTGTCTAGATCCATAAAATATTACACAAATAATAGGATGGTGAAGACCTGAGAGGGTGAGTAGGGGCTGGGCAGAGGTGGGTAAGGGGGGTATGTGAGACAACTGTAATACTTTCAACCATATATATATGGTTGAATGATTTCAACTACAGTTGATTTTTGCAGAACCTGGGTGGATAGGAGTACCAAACCCCCCTACCCCCATGATTAGTTGAATTCAAAGATGCCAAACCAGGGATACAGGGGGGAGGGCTGACTATATTTTTATTGGGGGAGGGGTTAGGAGGGAACCCATGCAGTTCAAATTGTATTGTTCAAGCATCAACTGTATATGGCATTTGGGAAAAAGGCAAAACCAAACCATGGTGACAATAAAAAGATCAGTGGTTTCATAGATCCTAGTCATTCTAACAGGGTTGTGCAATGATATCTCCTGCTTAAATTTGCATTTCCCTGAGGGCATTTGCTATGGAACATCTTTTCATATGCTTACCTGCTGTGGGAACCCTGATCAAAGTATGCCGGATGTTCAAGGCCAATCTGAGTGTGGGGGCCCTGTCCAAAGTACCCTAGATGCTCAAGGCCAATTTGTCATATGCAGGTGCAAAAGCAAGGACATAGCGATTATTGTACGCAATGTGCAGGCATGCCTTTCTGTAGCCCAAATATTGATGTCACAATTTGTCAAGAAGCCACTTTTTGTCTAAGTTAATATAAAGATGTGTTGTTGACCACCTGGTGTGAGGCTGCTTGGTATGGCTCCTGTGTTTGCTACTGTTAGCAAGGGCTGCTTTGTGCGGCTACTTCATAAACTTCTTTGAATAACTGTTTTGTCTGATGGCTCCTTAGTAGTGATGGCTCCTTAGGCTACAATAAAGACTCTCCTATATGCCTAAGATTGTTCATATCTTCTCTGTCTAATATCCGGCATCCATGAAGGTCCAGTTCCTCACAGAGGACATGTGCACCCCACAATTGCCATTTACATATCTTCTTTGGTGAGGTCTTTCTTAAGGTTTTTCTGCATATTTTTTTAATCAGGTTGTTTTCCTATGTAGAAGTTTAAGAGTTCTTTGTATTTGGATAACAGTCCTTTATCAGATAATCTTTTTCAAATATTTTCTCCCAGTCTGTGGCTTATCCTCTCCTTCTCCTGACATTGTCTTTCACAGAGCTGATTTTTTTAAATTTTAATAAGTGCAATTTACCAATTTTTTTCTTGCATGGAATGTAAAGATGAATAGTCAGGGCACTGTGGATTTTTAGAGCAGTGAAAGTACTTTGTATGATACTATAATGATAGATATATGTGCTTATGCTTTGTCTAGATCCATAAAATATACAACACCAAAAGTAAATCGTAGAGTAAATTTTGGGGTTTTGGTACTTATGAGGTGTCAATGTAAGGTTCATTCTTGGTAAAACATATATCAGTCTGGTGAGTGATGTTGATAATGGAGAATGATATACATGTGTTGAGGCAGCGAGTCTATGAGAAATCTCTGTACCTTCCTCTCAGTTATGTTGTAAGCCTGTTCTAAAACAGTCCACAAAATAAACTCCACCGAAATATAAAATAAATAAATCATGAATATGGTTGTGATTTCACTCATAGTTAACTCATTTCCTTCGTCCATTATCTGTTCTTGAAAGTGCATATTCTGTACTCGGAACATATTCAGTAGGGTGTGAAAAGGCAGTGCCAGCTATGAGATAGGATGCAAGATTTATTGTTGGTTAATATCAACTAGGTCAAGTGATAGATAATTTCTGAACTCATTCTGACAGAAATGACAAGTGATACTATTAATGCAAGTGGATACATTCTAAACATAAATAAAGTTTTGACATTATGGGGTTCTGGTTTTCAATGGATACATAAATTTGGGAGAAGTTTTCTAACACATGAGTTCAGTAATAGAATACTAAGTATTTCCCACTGACAAAAAATTCCCTAGATAAATGGTGGTGAAAAAATGCAAGATATTTTATATTGTGAGTTTTAGTATTGAAGTGTAGTAAAATCACCCATCACAGCTAGGCTATACATATTTGAATTTGCATGTTTGTCAATGGAATTTTCAGTTCTGTGCTTGGCTACCTCCATTCGAAACTCTTCCTATGGAGTCAAAACTACTTTTAATTTCATTCAGAAGAGAATTTATAATGTGTGCTTATATGCATTTATTCAAGAAGTTTTTATTAAGTATCTTCATTTTGGCAGAGTCCAGAACTAATTACTGAGGTGGGAGGTTTAAAAAAAATTATAGTGATGTTCTGAATGTTCAAATGTCTTACACAAAGTTGAAGAATAGCTTAAGCTAAGGAATTAATAGCATATACTGGGAAGATGAATTTTAGGGCCTTTTGTATTGATATGTCTGAAGAAAAGAGTGATCGGACCAAATGTACTAAACAGGCAAAAATAAATATGAAAATATCACCCTTGGTAGCTTAAAGCCTATCATAGACTTAAAAACAATAAGTTCCTTGAATAAAAATTTCATTGAAAAATTTACACAAATGTATTTTCAAGGGATTTGTGGACTCCCATTCTTCCTGCAGTGAATGATTCTTCAGTATTGGGAATCGCCTAGCCTTACTATATACCAATACAGAAATAGCTAGCAGACCAGCTGTATCACACAGCAGTTCCTAGCCTTATTATATACCAATACAGAATATACATTATGC
This sequence comes from Myotis brandtii, assembly GCF_000412655.1. Classification (NCBI taxonomy): domain Eukaryota; kingdom Metazoa; phylum Chordata; class Mammalia; order Chiroptera; family Vespertilionidae; genus Myotis; species Myotis brandtii. Next base: position 1,741,714 of record NW_005363836.1, read on the forward strand.
AGAAATAGCTAGCAGACCAGCTGTATCACACAGCAGTATCTGTGTGATACAGGGGTATCTGCTGAAGTACCAATTACTGTTTTTGCAGGTTCTTGGGAAGATCTTGCAAAATCTGATTCAAATTCCTCTCATCTACTTGCCTTGGGAATAATCTATAGTTTTGCAGTGTGATCCAGAGCATGGATTTCTGAACACCCACTTCCCTCCATATCCTTCCCTACTCGACTCTTCCTCTGCTGTTTCAGAGTCTGAAAACAGAACAGTAATACCCACATGTATTGTCTGTTTGCCAGGCACTGTGCTGCTGGAGGAGTCACTTGAGGAGTAGAATGGTAAGCAAGGCAGACCAGTCCTTGTCCTTCTTTAGGTGTAGAAGGCACTGAGCAAATTATTACACAAATGATTGTTTAATTAGAGTTGTAAAAGGCACCAGAAAAGGGAAGGAAAAACTGCCAGTCTATTACAAAGCATAGTCTCTTAATTCTTATCCCAAGATTTCCTGAGCAAGTTACCCTAGCAAGCTTCGGCTTGGTAACATTAAGTACCATTATTATTACACATTTAATGTTGCTATCTTTTTGAAGTGCATATTTAATACAGAATTCTAAGCTAGAAGCAGTATATATATATAATAGCTTTCTTAATCCTGCACACAATCCCATTTAATTTCCCCCATTTTAAAAGTGAAAAAGTGAGTAAAGCTTGTCCAACTCCAGAGTATTTATCAACCAGGATTGAGTTCTTACTGAGCCTGATTGACCCAAAAGTCGATCCCAGCGCTCACCTTCCCTATCCCAATCAAGTGCATTGCCTATTTCAAAAATCTAGTGCATTGATGTAAAAATGGCATAATTATCATTAAACCCTCATGGTACAGTGAAAAGGCAGCATTTTCTATTAGAAGGAAAAACAGTTCTGCTGGCCCTTCTGCCATCAGAGAGAATTTCTTAACATCTTCAAGCCTTTGTTTATCTATAAAATGAGAGGTAGGATTAGATATCTCTTAGCCTTTTTCTATCATTGAAATTATGATAAATTTTGTTAATTAGATTCTACAGCCCCGACATAAGGGGAATTCTCCTCATGAAGAAGAGAATTTGGTGATTTATCTTTATTAATTTAAGTACCACCTTTCAAGTCTCGGTTATCTAGATATATCTGGTAAGTTCTTAGAGAAGGTTTTCACCTGGATTTTCCAAATAGTTGTAATGTGTCTCTAATTCATTTATTAACACATGAAATTGGTGTCCCCAAATTGGCTCCAAGGCCATACTATTGCAACATAGACATCTAATAATACTCTTCACTTCAAAAATAATAACTAGGCATTGTCACACGGTACATAGAAAGATGCAAGAGTATTGAGCAAGGAACCCCATGGGCCACTGTAGTTTGATAAGGAGATCTGAAACAGCAGTCCACAAAGAATGTCTTGAAATAGCTTTACACTCAGACAGTGAAGCACAATAGTAGAAAGAACTAGTGAATTCTTTAAAAAGCAAACAAAACCTCATGTTTCTTCACAGGAACCATCCCTGGGATTGGGCTCTAACAATGGTTCAAAGAGATTCTATCTCGACCTTTACGAAAACTGTAATAAGTGTTGGGAAAGGCCTGAAATCAAGAATAAAATAGAATTCTCTGCCAAACATCTGTTCTTGGTGAATTAAATACTCGTTTTGGCTCTAAACTTCATACTAGTAAACATCATCTGTACACTGATTTATTTGTTGCTTCATATTACTATAAAACCAAATCACTAATCACAAAAGATGCCCCCAAATTGTGTTAATGTATTTATAAAGAAATATTCAGTTTCTTCCTAAATGTCCAACATGAAGAAACTAATTTAGAAACTAGATCTTTCTAGAAAGAGTATTTTAATAACGTCAAGGATAAAAAGAAAGGCAATATTAGGGTCTGGCAGGAGAAGGGAGCAGATGCCAACAACTGAGAAAAGGAGCTTACAGAGAGCAGGCTGGGAGCCTGCCTGAACTTTACATATGCCAACTTTGATGGCTTGATTGTCCCTGGGGGCTCCTTTGTTAATAGATAATAAGGATGAAGTTTGTTACAACTATTGGGGATGCTTTACAAGTGCTTTCATAATAGAGAAAAGAAATGTTTTCAAAATCTATAGTTAGATTTAGAACTAAATTAATAACTACAACAGCATGGCTGAAAAACATATATTTTATTCTTGTGTAGTAACTAACTCAAATAGGTTTAGTGACTTGTCCAAAGTCCCTTGACTACACATTCTTTCTTTTTCTACCAAATGACTAATCTTTTCAGTCATATTTCAAATGTCATTTCCCTCAACGATCCCTGCACAGCCCATCCAAAGCATAATTAATTGGTCTATGCATCCATTACATCATATGTATACTCCCACATGTTTTATTTTGGAGAGTGAGCCTTAGGTGCCGGAATTGTTCATTTATCACTAGATCCACAATAGTTAGCACAGTGTTTGATGGGTAGAGATTGCCATGTCAAGATTATTTTTGTTTATATTCTTTTTAGGGATAAATGGATATATAATTAAATCTTTAATTGAATGAACTTATTTTTGTTGCCTACATGCTTTATGATTTATTCATTAATTTGGCAATAATTACAATTTTATATGGGCAGGAATAAACTACTTTTTTTTTCTGCATCAAGGATTCAGAAACCTGTATTTTCAAGTGTGTGCCAAATGCCTTGTAAATGTGCCAAACTTCTGAATCGCTTAATAAGGGCCATGAGTTAAAGAGCTGCAGAATTGTTTGTTATGGCAAATGGTGGCTACTGCACCTCTGTGTCTTGCATGGAATCTTTTTTTTTTCTTCTTGACAAAACATTTTTAAGATGAGGCCTCTGATTACATCTGACTTATATAATAAAATAATAATAAACAGAAAAGTGTAAAATAAAATTAACCAGAGTTTCTACAGAAATACACATTTTATCCACTTTAAAATAACTCTGGAAGGCTAAAACTTTCAGAGAACTACAGCCTTCTGAATATATTCTATGTCAGTAAGTTTTGTATTTGACAATTCATGTGAAAATATTATTATAGGACACAAAATTATTACTCAAAATAATTCTTCAGCAAACCCAAAATGTAAAGTTGGAAGTCTCAATAAGGAGAGTCTTAAGGGTTTAGATGATTATTTTTGTAACACAATTGTGCAGGCTAAGAAATGTTCATTTTTTTGTAACTAGTTTGACTCAATCTGATGAAGTGGAGGTAGTGACTTCATGGAAAGACTACTGATCTTGGAGTTGGAGGGCTTTTGCTGACAGTCAATTTTCAAGATTTGCTAGCCATTTGACCTTATTTAACTACTTCTCTGAGTTCAGTTTATAAACAGCCAATAAGATTCCTAATCCTCAGTTATTTGAATGGGGAAACCAGAAACAGTTGGTAGTTTGTATGTTGCATGAAGGCACCCATACAGGAGAACAAGTTGGCTTAAAATCCAGTCTGTTCTTCAACAACCAAATTGTGAGTCCTGGAGTTGGGCTCTGTGAAGCAGGAGGCAGGGAGGGTATTCTCCTTTGCAGTTTCTTCTGCTTACCTAAGCTTATACCCCCTGGGCTGCATCTGCCCAAAGAAGGTGAACTTTTTCTAGTTTACTCATGGTTGTCCTATAAGCTCCTGTAATCCTGATTGTGAAAAAACAAACCAGAAGCTGTATCTATAAATTCTACACACATAAAAAACATTATTAATTTTAAACATCTTTGTGGGATTTTTTTTGTTTTGTTTGTTTGTTTTGATGTGGTCTTTTATCAAACATGTTATAGGAGTGGATTACCAATCTATGGAACAATGAATTATGCTTTAAATTTTTATCATTTAATTTAAATGATGAATATTCTAAGGCTAGTACAAACTTTATAGTTCTATATATAACTACTAGAGGCCCATTGCACGAAGATTTGCGCAATAGTCCTTCCTTCCCCTGGCTGCTGGCACTGGTTTTCCTCCAGCACCCGGGACCCAGGCCTTTGGTCCGGACACATCGGAGAAGCCAAGCCGAGCCTCAAGGCTAGGCTTCTCCACTCTGGCCTCAGCGAGGCTTGGCTTCTCCGCTCTGGCTGCAGCAGCGAGGCTTGGCTTCTCTGCTCTGAAGCCTCCAGGCTAGGCTTCTCCACTCTGGCTTCAGCGAGGCTTGGCTTCTCCGCTCCAGCTGCAGCAGCGAGGCTTGGCTTCTCTTCTCTGGCCGCAGTGGAGAAGCCAAGCCTCTTCAGTCGTCTTCAGTCGTCTTCAGTCTTCACTCGGGCCGGAGCCTTCAGACTTCACTCTGCACCTGCACATGCAAATTAACCTGCCATCTTTGTTGGGTTAATTTGCATACTCATCCTGATTGGCTGGTGGGTGTAGCGAAGTGACGGTCAATTTACATATCTCTTTTATTAGTGTAGATTATTATGCCCACTTCAGAAGAGAACTGAACTCAAATGAGAGAAGTAAATGTGCAAAGTCAGATAGCTAATTTGTGAAAAAATGAGAATTCAAACACAAATCTACCTGATATTCAGTCCTATGTCCTCTTTCCCCCACCCTACCATACTGCCTATATTAGTAGAGTTGAAAGTATTTCTCTCTCCATTCTGCATCTTACTAGTTTTCTGGCTTAAGGCTAACAGTTTAGAAGAAATGTAACATGGAGATTAAAATTTTAGGCTCAGGAATCAAAGACACGGGTTTAAACTCCAACCCTGTCACTAAAATTGGGAAAATGAGTCCTTCTTTGTAGAACAGAGATAATGATAGTACTTCTTAGAGTTGTAAAGATTAAATGAAATAATATAGAGAGAGCTGTTAGTTAGCACCATGCCTGCGTATAATACATAATCACTAATCTTTTCTAATAGGGAGTAAGAATTTGTAGTTTAAATCTCAGTTCTACTACTGACTAAGCACAAAGCCCTGAATAAGTTATTTAACCACTCTCAGCCTCAGTTTCCTTCATTAGTAAAAATAGAATTAATTGCCAGTACTTATCTCATAGTGACTGGGAACGAATTAAATAATCAAATATAATTAACAAAGTATCAGCATCATTCTAATCTGTAGATAAAGCTTAGATGTTTTTGCTATTCTCACTCTGAAATTCAGTGGTAGCTAAAGGAGATGATTATGTGTAGACCATGGAATTGAAAAGCAGCTATTAATATAGACAGCTCCCCCACCCATTTTGCAAAGCAGCATCTATTGAGAGATATTCGGGTACTATCATGCCCTACCTAGACTTGCAGACTGAATCTTGGTTATATCGCTCACTGAAAAAAATATTTAAATTTTTGCCCCAGTTTTCTCAACTGAAAAATTAGAGTTTTAAATAATAGATATATCACACAGTTACTATGGGTATCAATACTTTGCATAGAGTAAATTACAATGCAAAATATGATCATCTTTATAACCTAAAAAAATGGGAATTCAGAATATATAACTATTGCAAAGTGACAATGAAAATATACATCCAAATCATTTCTGTGAAAATTGTACTCATCTGAAATTCCTCAGTATTTTTAGGTTAATTTAAAAATAGAATTAAAAGTAGTTCAGTTGTATTAAAAGAATATCTACACATGAAAAAATTTTGATTTATATAGAAACACCTCAAAAATATCAGTCTTGCTATTTACTTTCTGGAATTAATTATTTTTAGCACTTTTGATTTTTAGTATTTATAGTGGTTACTTGTATTACTTAAAATAGTATATTATTTCCACTGATTATATTTAAATTGTATATATTCACTCCTGGGGATGAAAGATGAATAGATTAGAAATTAATCCTTCTTTCTTCTCACTTTCCTATATCTTAATTCTTGTCATGTTATTTTATATCATCAATGTTTGCAACATACTTATCTTTTATTACCTATAATTAAGTTTTCTTTCCCAAATCTTGAACCCAGTAATTTAAAATCAACAAAATCCATCTTTGCAACTTATGAATAGATACATATTCTTAATTACAAACAGTAATTGTGTTTTGCTATGCCATTAAATTCTTACTCCTAAAAGAAGAAATTCCAAAATGCCAAAGTCTACTGGAATCCCATTTAATTACTTTTGCATTTTCTTTGCTTCTACCAGTTCAATCAGCTGTCGTTTCTTAATTTGTCTCCTGCCATTTTATTTCTTATAGCCTTTTAAAATTTTACTGGAGTACATCATTGAGAAATTGATCTAAACTCTGTGTCTTTGCCTATTTGAAATGAAATGTCTTTATTTTGCCTTGATAGTTTGGCTTGTATGGAATTCTACTAGGTCCAAAGTATTGGTTTTAGTTGTATATGCATATTATTAATGTACTAGGTTTAATTACCTGGGTAGCAGTCCTAGGTTTTCTCTAAAGGTAAGTCATCTGTCTCCCTATCTGACTTCTGTGTTAAAAAGGTAACTAACTCTCTTGAGAGATAATTATGGTGTCTATTAAGTGGCCATACTGACTGTATACTGACTGGCAACTTCCATTTTAGGATGTGTGAGGGTGAAGCTGTTATACATGCTGAGTCCTTTAATTGTTAAAATAAGAGACCATTGTAGTTCAGTAATGAATAAAACTCCAGTGCATTTCCCACAACTGACCTCTTTGTTTTCTTTTTTAACTTGTGCTCTTCATACCTTTATTAATATCTAGCATTTTCAAAAATCATTTCTGTTTTCCTTAGATCCCCACACCCACATCATAAGTTCATAATATGCAGAAAATTCTCTCTTTAGAATACAATTCCTGGGTTTTATTTATATGCCCAGTGGAAGCCAGTGGGATGAAATAATAGAGTTCTACTATTCTACAAGCAGTTCTTTCATTAATTACCTTGATGATTACCAGTGATCTATGATTTCAGTTTCACTTCTGAAATTGGCACATGATACTTCTGAACTTGGGAAAGATGGCTCTTATCCTTGTATTTGTTATTTCATTATGTTCAACTTCAATCCCACTCTATGTAATATTTTATCTTCTAAGATTTCCTCAAAATTTAATTTGCGATTTTCTAGTTATTCTTACACACACACACACACACACACACACACACACACACACAATTTTTTGTAATTTCATTGGAAATTTTCAAGATAAGGGAGTTAGATGTGTGTTTCAAGTCTGTTATTTTGTACTGAAATAAATAATATTAAATCTATTAATTTTGTTTTTGAACATAATTTGGAATGAAGCCTTGTGAGATTTCAACAACTTTCTTTTTCACACAATCAATCAAAAGTTTGCCTTGTGTTACTTGGCCTCTAAGAGAAGAAAAAAAATCACACCTCTCTGGCAAGGTTAAGGTATATTGTACAAAATATCTTTTTGTGTTTCTGACACTCTTTTTCCCTTGATCTGTTTAAGTTGATCCTATTATTGCAGCAGAATAGGAGAAGAATAGTAGCCTGCCATTTGGACTTACTTTATCTAGAAAAATGTAAGTTTCTGGGATAGATAACCTTTAATAAGAAGGTATAAACACACATTTTCCATCAAATCTTTTTTTGGAATGACTATCCAAATGTGGAAATGAGTTAAATCCGACAAGATCAGGCCAAAGTAAAATAACTGTCAAAAGGTTAGGTCAGCAAAAGAAAATTTAATAACAGCATATCAAATATTTACCAAAGCTATTTGCAAAGTTAAATCATTCATGAAAATATATTAAACACTTTAAAATAGGCTTTCATATGACAGATGAGAAACACTTAGGAAGTAAAAGTAGAATATTCTGTAATAATAAAAATAATTTTTCTAAAACTATAGTTTCCTTTACACACAATTTTCATTTATCTTGGCTGTCTGGGGACAAAATACATATTATTTTAATCCCATGTTTAAGTTCAACATACTTCCTATTGGCTTTAAATTATAAGGAGTTAGTTCGGCTTCTATAAACAAATGGATATTTGGGTTCAGAGGGGAAAATGAGCAATATCCCTGAGAGATTTCTATTGAGCCTGAACTATATTAATTCTATACATATATGGAATCTTATAATGTGATAGATATGAATATATATGCAAGGGATAAACATGGTTCCTGCCTTTTAGGAACTCACACTCAACTTAGCTTGAATACTTGCAGTGATGTAGCACACACTCAAGGCATGCAGTTTGTTCCAATGTAAAATATTTATTTCCCTTAAATTGAGCCCCACTGTGCTTCATTAAACTCTCATCCACACGTTCTAATTCTTTGCTTTGGAACTACACATATATTCATTCCACTTTTCATTGAATAAAACTTCATATACTTTGAGACTAATTACAGCTTCCTAAACCTTTATTCTTCTGGATAAAATATTACCAGTTATTTCAATTGTTGATTGAACATGTGCTCCAGAGTTTTAACACCTTAGTTATCTTTCTTGAAGGCATGCATTTTATTTTTTAAACTTTATAGGTTCTCTGGTGCCTACAACATAGAGTCCAACTTCTACTACAGGGCTCACTCATCCTTAAAATATTAAATATGTTTATTTGACAGATTCTGTGTTGGGCATTTTGGACACAGTGGTAAACTAGAGCTAGTTCCTGCCTTCAAGAAGTTAACAATTTAGTGATCAGTCTCATTTTATGTTATTCTCCACACACATTAAACACTGACCCTGCTCCTCAATGTGAATGCGCCAATGAACCTAAATGCTTCAGAGAACTTATCTAAATATCTTAATCACTCAAGTACATTATTTATGGTCTACTTCCAAATAATGGTCTTATCTTTTTAAAAAATATATTTTTATTGATTTCAGAGAGTAAAAGAGAAGGTGAGAGAGAGAGAGATAGAAACATCAATGATGAGAGAGAATCATTGATCAGCTGCCTCCCGCATGCCCCCTACTAGGGATCAAGCCCACAACCTGGGCATGTGCCCTGACCAGGAATCAAACTATGAACTCCAAGTTCATAGGTTGATGCTCAACCACTGAACCATGCCAGCCAGGCAGAAAAGTCTTATTTTTTATACCATTTCCCTGTTCTGAAAATAGTTTAAAAACTTTAGGATATTCAATACCACTACAGACAATACTTATTTGCATTAAAAGCATGGGTCTCAAAACATAAGTCATTCCTTTATGGAAGCCACATGTTGAGAAAACCCTTGAGGGGGGTTTCACTTGTCTACCTTTGATTGCAGAGTGTGGAAAAAAGACCACCATGGAATAGGATACTCAGTTCTTTTAGAAGCCAAAGCATGGGCACTCAATCAGCATTAAACATGACACATACTAGCATCCATTGTGGATCTATTACTGCAGAACTTTTATTTAGACTGGGGCATAGAATAGGCAGTGTTCATCTCTGGAAATGCCAGTCAAGCCTTTCACAGGAAAAAGAACCACATTCATGGTGAAATATTTCAAGCCCAAACTGCAATTATGTTGAAATTTACTACAAATCCCTCATCTAACAATATACCTTCTCAGTAGTAAAAGCTTGCTCTCCTTTTGTTCTGTAAATCTATGCCAAAATATAGTTCTCATTATTACTTCAGAAGTGTTACATACTGGAGAAAGTTGTGCAGACAGGGCTGAATAACGTCTGCATTTCATCACTCTTTAAAATGTAATTTTGAACATTTTTTAAAGTTGCATTGTAAACCACATTACAAGCCAGGGTTATTTATTTTGCTACCAAAGCCATTCTATTATTTCCCAGCTACAGAGTCTATAGAAAAATGTCTTGTGAACTCATATTTAACAAACCAATTGCAGTATTCTGAAAGCATCTGTCTGCAGGCATTCACAAATATTTGACCAGGTATTAACATTTCTAATATTATTATAGTGTACCTTTCTATAGAAAGATATTAATTATTATATGTCTGGTCATAAATTGAAGTCCATAAAGCAAAAGAAAACAGAGTAGGCTGTACTGAGGAGGCAGTGCATTTGACCAATGTTGGATTCCCTAAACAAGGTGGAAACCATATGTTGAATAAATAGAATCTTATGAAATGACAAAATAAAACAATTTATTTCTTGACAGATTTAAGGCTAGAATTACAAAGGTTTGGCTTTCAATGTGAGTGTTGTCAGTTAAAAGGTAAATTCAGAATATTTTGAGCAATCAATGCAAACTGCCACAGTGACATTAAAAGCTGGTCTCAAAGACATTGTAATGAATGAAGCTTTTTCATGTAACTATGTAATAAAACCAAAGTCTGTGAAATACACACAAGTGAGAATGTGAATAATAATTCCAGAAATATGGTGCCAGATGGGCAAATTAGTGCTGCAATCTGGTGACATGGCGGACAGAGGTCCAGATGGGGTCAGGAGATCTGGGTTCTAGCTGCAAAGCTATGCCTTGGAGAGAACTATCTAAATGGAAAGGAATACAGTACAGAAGAGTTATGGGAATGTTGTAAGGAAAATCTTTACCTCATAATTTTGTTAATAGAATCCATATAAGGTGTCCCAATAGTGCATTGTTTGATGAAGGCTTTACTAAAACTCAGCTATTACCTTTAAATTTAGTCTAACAAAATGATAAAGGGCACAGCCTCCTAAACCAGACTGTCTGGGTTCAAATGCCTCAATAACTATCTAAATGGGAAGGAATACCATACAGAAGAATTATGGGAAGGTTTTAAGGAAAATCTTTACCTCATAATTTTGTTAAAAGAATCCATATAAGGTGTCCCAATAGTGCATTGTTGATGAAGGCTTTACTAAAACTCAGCTATTACCTTTAAATTTAGTCTAACAAAATGATTAAGGGCACAGTCTCCTAAACCAGACTGTCTGGGTTCAAATGCCTCCTTATACCTACTAGATTTGTGACTCTGAGCAAGCTATCTCACCTCTCCTAGTGTCAGTTTTTGCACCTCTAAATTAAGCTTCATAGTAGGTTGCAAAGAATTTATGCTGTTCAGTGCTTAGAACAGTGCATGGAATGGTTTGGGCACTATATAAATTTTAGCTATTAGTATTATTATCACTATTAATATAATTAATCTACATAAAAGTAGCAATGGATTATATCTAGCCCACAGGTTTACTCTTCCTTTTTTCTGAAATAATTAAAAAAAAACTTTTTCCCCTCATGTATCTTTTTTTAATATATGTATGTGAAGTGCTAACAGTTAAAATCATTATTTTGGCTGGGCTTAGCCAAATATAACTTTTAGATAAAAAATATTTTTGTGTGTCATTTGGACATGTCTGACCAGCTCACAGAGAATCACAGAGGTTCATTCATAGTGGTAAATTGCCCATTACTCTCGCTCCTCTTTCTCATGGGAGAACAATGCATCCTTATTTGACCAGAGGAAGAACAGGTTTACTCTTCTTTTTTTTCTGAAATACTCAATTTAAAATAAAAACAAAACACAACACTTTTTTCCCTCCTCTTCGTATTTTTTTTTAATATATGTATGTGCTAACAGTTAAAATCATTATCTTGGTTGGGTTGAGCCAAATATAACTTTCAGATAAGACAATCTTTTTGTGTGTCTTTTGGACATGTCTGACCAGCTCACAGAGAATCACAGAGGTTCATTCATAGTGGTAAATTGCCCATTACTCTCGCTCCTCTTTCTCATGGGAGAACAATGCATCCTTATTTGACCAGAGGAAGCTGAAACTCCTCACACTCCCCTTTGATTGGGGGAATACCTGGGCAATTACTGCCTGTGTCATTCCCAGGGCAGCAGTGGAAGCAGCCACTGAGAGCTGCTAAAGCATCATTTCTGTGACTGTCAGGCTAGAGGAGAAAAGAGCCCGGTGCTTTTTAGCACAAGCGTGAGGGTACAGGACTACTAAATGTTAGAGTTACACTCATTCTTGGATAACTATTTTCATTTACAACTGATAGAATATTTATCTTTGAAAGATATGTATCATTAAAGATGTCACTAGTATTGGAAACAACGGTTCCATGGTTCTCGTTAATGGGAAGATAGAATGTGATGGAGAGGACCAATATTTACTTTTTCTTGGGAACCTAGAATCCACCCTTTAGAGCATGAAAAAATCAGAGTCACCTGAATAACACCTGGGAATTCCTGGAGACTTAGGGAAGGAACACAAGGAAGAATGCCTTGTTTAGAAGAGTTGGTGTTTTCTAACAGAAGTGGGAAGAGTCTTGCAGAGAAGGACCCCGTGGTTATAGTCAGAATATGAGGCTGGAGAGCCAGGCCAGGAATGGAGAAAAGGTTTCTGAGATCAGAGAGCTTTGTGTGAGACAGCAGTTTAGGTCACATATGTTGTCTGTTGTTCCCATATGATTGTAGATTTACCAAAATCTTTTAAAATTATATTAATTTTTAAATGTATTTTGATTCTATTTTGAGTGCATGCAGATTTAGAATTTTGATGTATTCCTAATAGTAGACCTCTTTATCATTAATTATGAAATGTCCCTCTTTATCTCTAATAAAGTTTCCTATCTTAAAGTCTAATTTGTCAGATACCAATAAAATTATGAACACCAATTCTCTTTTGGTTCATGTTTCATGGTATATCTCTTTCTATCTTTTTGTATTCAGAGCTATATCTTTGTATTTAGGTTGTGTCTGAAGAGCCTTAGTCTTTGAATCTTAGTATATATTCCATTTACTTCCATTGAAATATTTGGATATATATCTACCATCTTACTATTTTTTTCTCTAACCTGCGTATGCTGCATTTTATCTTCTTTTTAATTTTTCTCAATACCTTATTGAAAATATTTGTAAGATTTTATTTTTTCTGTGTCACTTTTTTAGTTGAAGGTGTTTTATTATCCTTTTGATGATGTTTCTAGATATTAAAGCATGCAATCTGAGATACTGCAGATTAATTTAGATGATTACTTTTACTATTTTACCTATAATATTAGGATCATAGAACACTTAGCTTCACTACTTACCTCCCATCTTTTGTGTTGTTGCCATCATTTTAATTCTAGGTATGTTTTTAATATTCTAAGATGTTATTAATAGTTCATACAGTCAATATTCACTGATATGGACTTCATATTTACTCTCTCTCTTGTTCTTAATTCCTTCCTGCATTTCTGTGTTACCATCTGTGATCATTTTTCTTCTACCTGTAGAACATTTTTTATGTTTTCTTTTAGTGCTCCTTTGCTAGTGATGAATTATCTGAATTCTGGTTTATTTGAAAGCATTCTTATTTGACTTTATTTTTGAATAATCTTATTGGGGTATACAGTTCTGGTTTGATATTATTTTATTTCAGCACTGTAAGTTATTTGCCCATAATCATTATGTATTTTTAATTGAAAAATTAGGAGGGATAAAGGGGGCAAAATATTTGATAGTGGAAGATGATTTGAGTTTGGGTGGAGGACAAAAGCAATATACAGATCATGTATCATAGAAGTGTATACTTGAAACCTGTATGATCCTATTAATCAATATCACCCCAATAAATTTAATTAAGAAAAAGAAAATTTACCTGTTTGTCTTATTGATTCTCTTTTGAAGATATCGTCTTCTTTTGGCTGCTTTTAAGATTTTTTTTTTTTTTACTGTTTTTAGTTTTCAGAAATTGGCCTATTATATACTTTGCATAGAATTCTTAATATTATATATCTTGTGGCTCATGCAATTTTAAAATTTTGATTCCATCACTTCCATCATTTTGGAAAAATCTTAACCATTAGAGCAAAATATCTCTTCAAGTTGTTCTTCTGGTCCATTATCTTTCTAGTCTTCCCTTGGAATTCCAACTATCCATATACATTTTTTACAATGTCTACTATGACTCATATTCTTTTCTGTATTTAGTGCTTTCTCCTTGAGCTTTACTTTGAATATATTCTATTGACCCATCTTTCTATTCACTAATTATCTCTTATTGTATGTTTGACATGATGTTAAACCCATTGTTTTATCTCTTAATGTCAGTTATTATATCTTTTTAGAATTTTCACTTGATTATTTGTATAGAGTCCAATATGCTGATAAGATTCTCCATCATTTCATCTATTTCAGTGGTTCCCAAACTTATTTGGCCTACCGCCCCCTTTCCAGAAAAAATATTACTCAGCACCCCCTGGAAATTAATTTTTTTTTAATTTTAATAGCAATTAAACAGAAAGATATATGTATTAATGTTTCTACCTTTTTCGTAAAATATAGTAAAGAAAGGTGTAAATTAGAAACATTGAAGTTTGAAATTATGAAACTATTGAACTCAGAATAGAAAGGTAATACAAAAAAAGTTAAAACAAAGCACCTGTGGCCATCACCGACCCCCTGGATCGCCGCAGCGCCCACCAGGGGGCGGTAGCGCCAACTTTGGGAATCACTGATCTATTTCTTTGAAACTATTAATCCTAATTACCTTATTGTCTTATCTATTAATCCAGTGGCTTGGTTATGTGTGTGTCTCTTTCTCTTATCTCTTTTTAATCTCTTGGGTTTAGCCATTTGTCCCTGTCTTCAGCATGCTGGTTTTTAAATTGGATGCCCTACATTGTGTATTAAAAATTACAGTTTCTAGATCATACTGTCTTCCTCCAGAAAACTCCACTTTTCTTCTAGAAAAATAAGGTCAGAAACTGATTATGTTAATCAAAAGTAAGTGATCTTCATTAATATTTTTTAAAGTCTCTACATATCTCTGGTTGGTTCCCACTCATGGGCATAGCCATTTGTGAGTTCCAAATGCAAGTCAGGAGCTTACCAGGGACCTTCCCCTTGGTATCTCTAAAAATACTAAATATTTTCTCAGTATAGAAAGATTGGTAGAAACTCAATTCGGTTTTCTTAAGGCTTTCCATTTAGTTTCTAAAATTTCCATGTTATTCTTAAAATTTGCCACATATTTTTTTGGGAAAAAAATCCTGTCAGGTGTAACTCCTTACCTGTCTTTTCTCACCTGCATCTTGAACTTTAAAGCCCCCTCTCACCCAGTTTTGTCTCCTCAGCATAGTGAGGTCTGAAAAAAAATCCCTCTGCTCAAGAAAAACCTAAATTTCTAGCCTCCAGTCCTGACCTTAAATCAGCAGAATAAAATGGCTAAAAATGTTAACTCATAACATCCTCCCTTCACAAATGTTTGCCTCTACAACTCTTTAATGCCTTTAAGTAATTCTTTGGTATTTTTATATTTTCTTCTTGTGTTTCATTTTGAGCACAAGTCTACCTCAAAAAATTTCATCCTAGTTGAAAGCAGAACTCCAATAAGCTGTTTTTAATATACTAAATATTAATCCTCATTCTGTTATATTGTGTTATTTTAACTTTGTAGTAAAGAACTTTATATATTTACTAGAAGCCCAGTGTGCGAAATCATGCGGCTCTGCCCACCCGCTCACCTGCAGCCCCGCCCACCCACCTGCAGCCACACCATGCTCGCAGCCCCGCCCACACACACTAGTCTTTGGTCATTACGGCCACAGGCCTTTTATAATATAGATTATTATTAGGGTTTTCTTTTGGTCTAATTGAGTTTGATGGGGCAATATGATGAAGTAATGTGAAAGCAATTCCACTTCATTTTTGGTGAAGTTTATCCTCCCTTCACAAATGTTTGCCTCAACAACTCTTTAATGTGAAAGCAATTCCACTTCATTTTTGGTGAAGTTCCAGAAATAAATGACTGGTGTCTTGTAATGAAGTTTATACTCTTGCTCCTGTCTATAGCCAACAGGTCGACTCAACTGTAAACACTGGGGAAGACCTATTAGGTAAATAGCAACATTCAAATTGCTCCATAGTTAGTAAAATTCATCTTTAAGAGGAAAAAATGGAGGAACATGGCAAAACCTTGACAACAATTATGAATAATAATTGAAAGAAAGGGAAATTATAGGAAACAATTGTAAGTGATAGAGTTTGAAAGACAATGATTTTAATAAAGAAGAGATAAAATGTATCTAGGAGAAAATTACTTTATAAGGGAAACATATTTTAGGGTATTGTTCTCAAGCAATGATATCTAGTGTATTGTTTATAAGCCTGCCACCTTGCCAAGTTCATCATACACTCAACTCTATCTTAGTCTCCAATCTTTCATCCTTCAGTTGTCTCAGCTTCCATTATATGCCTCATTATGTATGGCTTGATCAATATCATGGTCAGGGTCATTCTGATTATCCTTTATTACAACCAACTCTTCTTCAACTGCATTATTAGTTTGTAAATCATAGGTTCATGATAGTGTTCAATTAACCACACTTACCAAATTCCACTTTATCTACCTCACTAGATTTATTATTCTTGTTTCACATTTCTAAGACAGATTTTATTCCTGTCCTATATATATTTGTACCATCTCATAAATGACTTTCTTAAAAGTTACTTTAATAATAAGGGTCATGCCAAATAACTGCTATGAATGGCTAAGTATATTGAAGGATTAAACTTACCAATTTAATACTGATTCCTAAAGTTAATATCTTGCTGCTGAGAAAATTTAGGGCAACATACCTTTGTAATATTATTATTCACTTGATTAAATTTTTGATGTGGAGACCAAGTGAAATTAAAGAAAATTATTATAGTCATTAAAAATTAACCAAATGCCATCTTTGTAGCTTTTAGACAAAGATAAAAGATACCGTGGAGTAGCATTTTTAAAAATGTATTTCAAAGGACATCTATTTCTTGCTCAATTGTACGTTCTACTAAGGCATAAACCATGTCTGCCTTGTTCGCCACTATGGATCCAGATTCTTATACAGTGGCACATTTTAGGTGCTTAACGAATATATGTTGAATCAATAAATATATGAAAGGGGAATATTGATGTCAATCATGTCAATCAACGTTCTCTTCTTCACAACCACTCAGAACCTTAAATTGAGGAAGTGCTCTGAGATTACTCAGAAGAAGGATAGATTGTTCAGTGTTTCCTTAATGTAGCTTTCAAAATAGCATGCTGTAGTAATCACTTTGATAGAGGATTATTATTATTACTAGAGGCCTGGTGCACAAAAATTTGTGCACTCGGGGGTTTTCTCAGCCTGGCCTGTGCCCTCTCGCAGTCTGGGACCCCTCGGGGGATGTCCACCTGCTGGCTTAGGCCTGCTCCCCGGGGGATTGGGCCTAAGCTGGCAGTCAGAGATCCCTCTGGCAGCCCGGCAGCACAGCGGGGAGCAGGCCTAAGCTGCAGTCGGACTCCTTAGCGCTGCTGAGGAGGTGGGAGAGGCT
>NW_005363836.1:1759530-1782272 GCF_000412655.1 Myotis brandtii
GTATCTGGGATTTATTTAACTTCTATAATTGAAACTTTGTAGCCTTGAGCAGAGCCCACAGCCAGCCAGGGCAGGTGGGAAGCTTGGCTTCCTTCATCGCCGGGGGCAACCCGAGCCTCCTGCTCGCTCCAGCTCCATGGCCGCTGCCATCTTTGTGACGGAGTGAGGGTTAATTTGCATAATACTCTTTTATTATATAGGATGATGATGATGATGATGATGATTATTATTATTATTTAACACAGGCCTATTCTTTGATACAAAACTAAATTAAACCCGGGGGGAGGGGGAAAGCAGTTGTCAATACATTGTAAGATAATAAAATTAAAGTTGAGTTAGGATGAGGAAATATTAAATTGGGATTTTTTTTAAAGCTTATCATACCACAATTAGCTGCATGGTAGGACACTGTGGAGGTTAATAGTAAATCCAACAAATGCCACTCAGTGCTTGTACCTACATACTATGTCCAGGGCATCAACTTATTAGCATACTAATGAGTACTTTTGTCAAAGTTGACCAGGCATTGAGGTATAGTAGACAAGAGAATCCAAATGTGTTATACTTTGTTCACACTTTAATATTCAATAGGAATGTGTTTAGTGCCATCATTGTGTCAATTACTGAAGGCACAAATATAACTTGGTTCCTGTCTATTTTGAATTTATGAATTAAAATACTAGTACTAATATTTTATTAGTCCAACAATGCTATTACAGTTGGTACTTAATGTGAAAAAATATTATCTTAATATTTTCTTTCTCAACACTGAAAACAAAGAAGCTTTAGAAAATGCATTTATTTCTCAAAAAGCATATGCTTGTAATGAATAGCATCATTTGTTCCCACTACTTTAAAGATAAACGAGAGATCTACACACATTTATCTTTCCCATGTTGTTAATAAAAAATGTTTCCAGGAATTAACTAGAATTCTAACTTCTTTCCACCTAAAAGAAAGCATCCACTTAAAATCAATACTTACTACTATCTTAAATAGGTCACGATTTTGAAGTAAGCACAATGTTCATTTTTCACACACAGAAAGATCTTGAAAACTGCAAAATGAACATTAGACCAAAAAATCATATATATGGAATAATCCAAAATTAGGACATGTTAGCACTTCCTGTGCATTTATTATTACATTTATTTGAAGGTATCTTTCCACTTGTACTACTCAACTCTTCCTTACTTATAAAAAATGATAAGTCCTTTGTTGCCTATTCTATTTATATTTCATATTGTACTACATATCTAATGCTTCTGTGCAGTAAATCAGTCCATAATCTTATAGGCTCAATTGATCAACAGATCCTGGAGTACACACACTGACACCAATACACACACATGTACTCTACTTAGTACTGTAATTTAGTACTAGATGTCCTCCTGGATGACCTTCCGGACAAAGCTGTGGCTGTGGGGGCCAAGGCAATGGCGGGGGCCAAGCCGCTTGCACAAATTTAGTGCATTGGGCCTCTAGTCTCTATATATAAAAGCCTAAGCAACCGAATGACCAAACGACCGAATGACCATTTGACTGGTTGCTATGACGTGCACTGACCACAAGGGAGCAGACACTCAACACAGGAGCTACCCCTGGTGGTCAGTGCACTCCCACAGCAGGAGCGCTGCTCAGCTGACTGATGGGTGCCAGACTCCAGGCTCTCGGCTGGTGAGCACAGCTGTAGCAGCACAAGCCTCTCCTGCCTCCTTGGTAGCGCCCTACCTAGCAGCAGCAGCCGTAGGCACAGTGGGTTGTGATGAGTGGGAGCAGCGCGGTGCCCAGTCTGGGCTCAGGATCCTCCCCAGCTGCCTGCAGCTTTGCATACTACTACATCCCCTGAGGGGTCCCAGATTATGAGAGGGCGCAGGCCAGGCTGAGGGACCCTACCAGTGCACGAATCCATGCACTGAGCCTCTAGTGCAGTGGTTCTCAACCTTCCTAATGCCGCGACCCTTTAATACAGTTTCTCATGTTGTGGTGACCCCCAACCATAAAATTATTTTCGTGGCTACTTCATAACTGTAATTTTGCTACTGTTATGAATCATAATGTAAATATCTGATATGCAGGATGTATTTTCATTGTTACAAATTGAACATAATTAAAGCATAGTGATTAATCACAAAAACAATATGTAATTATATATGTGTTTTCCGATGGTCTTAGGCGACCCCTGTGAAAGGGTCGTTCGACCCCCAAAGGGGTCGCGGCCCACAGGTTGAGAACCACTGCTCTAGTGTATTTTAATAATTATGCATTGAAAACTAACATTGTATAGATAAGATTGCCTTGAATGAACCAGCTATACACATAGTTTTCCCCATCACATTCTCCAATGAAACTCAAGTAGAACCTTACCAAAAGGACTTCTCTGACCACTCTACATAGCATTTCTGTTACTTTCTACTTACTTTTTATTTTTTTCCTTGATAGCATTAATCAACACCTTACATACTATGCATTTGCTCATTGTATGCTTTTACTCAACAGAATGTAAGTGCCTTGAAACTTGTCTGCTTTGTATCCTTAGTGACACCAGCAAGGTGACATTCTAACACTAAGTACCATTTGAAATATTGGATATATCTCAGACGTTTTATGCACATTATACAGAATTCTTAGAAGTAATATTCAAAGAAGGCCTTAGTATGCCCAATTAACAAATAGGAAACAAACTAATTTCAGGAACTCTTAAGTTACAGAGTTGGGCGTCTTTTAACTCAGGTCTTGCCTGACACCAGAACTACTACTCCCTCTAAATGAATCTTCTGGAATGTACAGGTACTCAAGAGTCCTTCCACAGAAACATCCATGGCATTGAGCCATTCTGGGGGAGCAGTATAGAGAGAGTTTCCCATTCCCACTAGGCCAGTGGTCGGCAAACTGCGGCCCCTTGAGTGTGGCTCTTCCACAAAATACCACGTGTGGGCGCGCACGTACAGTGCGATTGAAACTTCGTGGCCACACTCAAGAGGCCAAAGAGCCGCATGTGGCTTGCCAGCCTCAGTCTGCTGACCACTGCATTAGGCCATCAAGGAGAGGAAGGTGTCTTGTTTTAAAGGGTACGACAAGAGCTATTCATGGCACCTGGAGTTATGAGTTTGAACTTGGATTGTATTTTCCAAAGGAATAGTGAAAAACTAATATTTACTACCAGACATATAGTTCAGATGCAATAAATTAATCTCTGTGGCCAGCTGGTAACCAAACATGCATGTGGCACATAGTATACAGCACACAAGTTCTTTTAATATCTTCTATTGATCTCAGAGAGGAAGGGAGAGGGAGCGAGAGATAGAAACATCAATTATGAGAGAATCATTGATTGACTGCCTCCTGTATGCTCCCCACTGGGGACTGAGCCCACAATCTGGGCATGTGCACCCTTCAGTCTATCCAGTGAGCCAAACAGGCTAGGGCAACGCACAGTTTCTTTATACTGATAATAAAGAGTGATTGGACTCCCAGCACATCACTACACTTTTATAAAAGTCAGGTATTCTATTTGAAAAACAGGAAAAATTCTATTGGTAACATAGAATAGTTGTGAAAGTTAAAATTAGATAATTTAAAGTGTTTTTTAAGGTCTACATTTTAATTAATTCTACTTTTTATTTGGGAAAAGTGTTCCAAGCCATGAAAGCCATTTTGGGGAGAACACATTTATAAATTGGGGACCATGATTATTCTGTAAATTACTGTTAAGAATAATTTCCTTTTCCTATGCCTTAAAGGTTTTGTGGTTTAATAATGAAAATAAGGAAGGCAAATATCTTCTAAATGTTATCTCTCGGTTAAAAGACTATTAGCATCTGGTAAGAAAAACAATTATCTTGTGGCCTTATATCATTTTCTCTGAGTCCCCAGTTCCAATGAGCCACATTCAATGCAAATACAAGTGACCTTAGAATGAAATGATTGCTGGAAGACAAGAAAAACCAATAACAACCAACTGTGAGTGACCTCACATGAAGTAGACTATTTCTTCTCCATCTGCACTTTCTTCAATCCCTATTGAGTGCCTTGTTTGGTAAAAATATCCCATCTAGTAGTCTCCATTGCTTGCTAACTACTATCTCTTTTAAATGTAACCCAAAAGGTGCATTGCAGGACCTTTCTTATTGTTTTCTTTTTCTTATAAGATAGATCCATCTGATAAAATAGATGAAAAAATAAAGTAGTTTACTCCTTAAGTCTCTCTTACAAATCATGTCAGAAGAAAGGGGAAAGATCGAATTAAAAGAACATTGAGGGGCGGAGAACATGCCTAGAAAAAGCCGTTAGAAGGGAAATTATAACACAGTAAGATTGCAGGTAGCTCCCTTGGTAGATTCTCAATAGAGAGAGTGTAACTAATAGTTCATAGCTTTAGTTTTCCAATCAGATAGATCCCCCCCACTGCATTGTGTGAGCATGTGTGGGTTAGTTAAACTCTCAGAATTCCATTTCCTTCATTTTTAAAATGGAGATAATATTATCTAGACCCTTGGATTATTGTGGAGATTAAATGAGATAATGTGTGCAGAGTGTTTAGCTACCGGCTGGGCTGGCACATTGTTAGCCCTCTATCCTGGTGGTCATTATTCTGCCCCACATGCTCAGAGCCAGCGCTGTTTCCATTTCCATCCTCCATGATTCATTGATGGTGACAGGAGCCATTTGTTCCCACAATCTGCTCCCTGGATAGGAGAAACTCGTAACTCACCACCACCCAGGCAGCATTATCTTTACTGCATGCTTTTTAATGATCCACAATCAATTACAATATCATCCTTTAAATTCAATCCACAGCAGTCAAATAATTATGTACTATAATTAAATTAATGATATTGAACTTTAATTTTAGTTGCATGGCTGCCTTTGTTTGATGTCTGCTGTACTCTCATTGAGCGAACATTGGGTTCTGGTGTGAAGTTATTGCATTTATTTTCCATTCACAAAAGAGCAAACCTTTAATATAATTTAAAAAGATAACCACAAATAGAAGTATTTCCACATGAGCCCATTTGGAGGTTCACATTTGCTACTCATTAATTTAGGGGTTGAAATTTTAACATAAATTAAAATAAAAGCCTGTCCCACAGAGCATGTGTCTCATTCTTCATGTCTCAGCGTGACCACACTGATTTTGGTGTTTAGTAATTTCCTTAAACATAATTTACAAATGAGAAAGTTAGTTGGGCTGGAGTAATGCATCTGTAATTTGCAGTCTAGCTTCCCAATACATTAAAATCCTGTTAATCTGAGACTCAAGTTGTAAAGAAAGAATCAAGATTATCAAGTAAAATGTAATGGAAAATGTTAATAAGATTTATTGGTAACAAGACATTGGATTATAACTTATCTATTTTAATATTTTAAGTCAATTTGAAAATTGGTCTCAAAAGTTATGTCCTGATATGGACTGAGCCTCAAATTCTATTAAGTTTTCCGGTGTGTGTGTGTGTGTGTGTATGTGTCTGTGTGTGTGTTGTGTTTGTGTTTTTTTACAGAGCACATGCAGATACACAGTGATAAATTTATAAAGTACAATAATAAAGAAAAACAATGTACACACCTCCAAAACAATTTATGTAAACAAGTAATGAAAAGTGTATGCATTATTATATTTATATTATGAGGAAAGATAGGGGGCTGGCTGTTTATGTCTGGTTGGAAGTAACAGAAATGGGATCAAGGTAATTTAAACAAGATACATTTCTTATGTGTATTTGGAACACTGAACAGCTATGATATATGGCAAAATGAATATTCATATTAAAAGCTTGTCTCTTTACTATATAACACTGAAGCTTAGCATCTATTTCATCAGTCAATTACATGGCATAGTAAGAATGTGATTTATTTTATGGCAAAATTGGTATAATGCAGGAACTAATGAAGTGTTTATGCAAAATTTATCTTAACATGGATACATTCTGAGTGACTGACCATAAACAAATTTAATAATATCCCCTTACAAACTGCTTGTCAGGTTGGTCTAGAGCAAGTCTAATGTAATGGCCACATCAAAGAACTCAATGTATATTCAATAACAATATGCATAACACCTCTGTGGAAATTTCCTTACACTGTGAGCAGGCTGCCAGAAATGTGCCATCTTTTGGTCTTATTTATTGAACATTTCATACAATAGTTATCTATTGGGTGTCAGGCACAGTATTTAGGGCAGAGTAGAATTAACCCATCAGTAGTAGGGCAGAAAAAAACATCTTCAGGATGGTGCATTCATACACGCAGAGCTAAGAAACCATGGTGAACATTTGTTAAGCGCACAGATTCATCTTCCACCATTTCAGTCTAAGTCCCTAATAATGAGAAAAATGTTCATATTTTTCAAATGTACTAATTTGTATTTAATTTCAAACTTACTGTTGGTTAAATAACTATTGCATGTTAGTTATCTGTATCTGCTATATGTACACATTTTCAATAAAAAATTCATTTGGAAAAAAGAAAAAGAGAAGAAACCACAGTGAATTCAGAAAACTGTGAGTACCTCTGAGTGGGTGGGACACCATATTAAGAATGAGAAAAGGGGAGCCTGGAAGAATACTCGGCAAACCGGCAGAGGCCAAATCAAGAAGAGGCTGGCAGATTGCAAAAGGTTGATATAATCCTGAAGGAATAGAAAGCCGTAGGAGATTTTTAAGCAGGAGAGTGACAGTATCAGATTTGTACTTTGTAAAGATTACTCTGGAAGTTACACGGAGAAGCTTTGAAATAAAACTAGATTTGAATTTCAGCTGTAATTTGCCCATTACTTAGTTTCTGGTTTCTATAAAATATTTAGTGCTCTACTTATCATTCTTTCCATCAACCTCACACTATCTACATTAAAATGCATGTATCCCCCCATCCCTTTTCCCCCCTGTCTTCTTTAGGACTGTCTTGAGTTGTCTTGGCTTCTTTCTTCTTCATGTCAATTTTAGAATCAGTTTATCCAGTTTGACAAAAATATCTGTTGGAATCTCAATTGAAACTGTGTTTAATTTATAGATCAATTTGGGGACAATTGACATGTTCACTGTATTTGCAATACTGAGTTTTCAGATAAAAAAAAATACAGGAGACCACCCTAGCTGGTTTGGCTCAGTGGATACAGCATTGGCCTGCGGACTAAAGGTCCTGGGTTCAATTCTGGCCAAGGGCACATGCCCGGATCCCTACTAGGGGGTGTGCAGGAGGCAGCCAATCAGTGATTTTTCTTTCATCATTGATATTTCTCTCTCTCCCTCTCCCTTCCTCTCTGAAATTAATAAAAATATATTTAAAAAAGTACAGCAGACCTCTCTATTCATTTAAACTCTCTAACTTCCTTCCAATAAACTTCTATCCCAGTTTTGTTTGTTGTTGTTTTGTTTTTTGGGGTTGTGGTATGTTTAAATTTAATTATTCAAATTTTCATATCTGGAAGCTCTATAAAATTTTTATTCAAAACTGCTTATTCCTTACTCATATTTAAACTTAACTTTTTCTTATTAAAAGTATATAGTTACAAAATTCAGTATCTGAAGATTCTGTAAGTTTACTTTTCTTATCAGTTGTTTTTGCTAATTGTCCTCTATGTCTCATTGTTTCATTGTAAGTTGTATGATTTTTGTCTCTGAGATTTTAATTTTACTTGACATTTTACTTATAGAGATATTTTGGAGCCTAGAAGTTGTAATTCTTCAGGGAAGATTATCATTTTGTTTTTAAATTTAACCCTTTGGGGGGTCTTACTTTCATGCAGGAGGAGTCTCCTATGGTCTTAATGGGCCTTGAACTTAATCTTCTCTATGAATCTGGTAAAGTCATCAAAATGGGCATTCAAAGTCTCAATAATTCAGCAGATACTGTGAGGAAAAATGAATGTTTTATACTTACTTATCTCCTAGTTGTCCTAGAACATTAATTTTAGGGCCAAACATTTCTTTTTATGTGCACTCACAGTCATGTATTGTATTTATTTGTTTGTTTTCTTTTTATTGAATTTATTAAGGTGACTGGTTAATAAAATTATGTCGGTTTCACATGTACAATGCTATAATACATCATCTGTGTATTATGTGTTCCCTATCCCAAGTCATTAATCCCCATTTTACCCTGTTCAACCGCCCCCAACTCCCCTTTCCCTCTGGCAATCAACATACTGTTGTCTGTGTCTGATGTTTTTTGTTTTTTTTCCTTCATTTTTTCAACTTTTTCACTGCCCCCTCCGCCAACTCCCCTTTCCTCTGACAACTCTCAGTCTGCTCTCTGTATCTATGAGTCTGTTTCCATTTTGTTTGTTAGTATATTTTGTCCATTAGATTCCACATATAAGTGAAATCATATGATACTTGTCTTTTTCTGACTGGCTTCTTTCACTTAGAATAGTGCTCTCCAGGTTCATCTATGCTGTTGTAAAAGGTAAGATTCTGTTAACATAGTGTACTTGCTCCTGCTATTTCTTAAAAGACACCAAATAAGTTATCTAAGGTTTTTTTCAGAGGTTTGGAATCTTGTCATTGTGGTTTGGGAATTAAAATTTGTTATTAAATTTGGATCAGAACATATGATTCATACTACTTATGCTTTGGGAAATTTTTTGAGATATGTTGTAGCTAATTTTTGTAGATAATTATAATTTATAAAAATTCTGTGGCTGCCCTGAAACATAGTCTATTCTTTGAGAGTGCAAAATCAAGTGTATATATATATATTCAATATCACTAAAATTATCAAAATTCTTTATTTTCTTATTTACTTCTACTTGATCTGCAAAGGATGAGAGGTTTAAATAAAACCTTCTGCAAGCATTGGTAAATTTGTAAATATTTCTGATGACTTTATACAGAGGATCTTCAAGTTAACAATGTTTCAACTTACAACTTTTCAACTTTATGATGGTGCAAAAGCAATACTTAGTCATACTTTGAATTTTAACTTTTGATATTTTCCTGGATTAGCGATATTCAGTACAATACTCTCTCATTATGCCAGGCAATGGCAGCAAGATGATTTTGCCCAACTGTAGGCTAATGTAAGTGTTTCAAGCCCATTTAAGGTAGCACATTTAAAGTTCTTGTTTCATCCTAGAAACACATATAAATTAGATATAAGTTCAGTGTCCTTCAAAATAATTCATCTTCTCTTTCCTAGTTTTCATTTCTTTGGCATTTTCATGTATATTTCGGAATCATTCTATCTTAGTTTTACTATCTAGGCAATCACCCCTAAACAATGTATTGTTTTCTTAAATTTATTTTTGAATTTTATTTAAATAACGTCATGTTATATATATATATTTCTATTTTCTTTTAACTTAATATTAATTTTTGAGATTCATTCAGACTGAGTATAGATTTACTTTCATTTCTGTATAGAAGTTTATTATATGGTAAGTTTTGTGTTGATGAACATTTAGATTGTTTTTTGTTCTGTTGATGCTATAAAGAATGCCTCTACAAACATTCTTGTATATGCCCTCTGGTTGATACATATACATATTCAGGGAATATACCTTGAAGAGAAATTGCTAAGCTGTAGGGTATATACATGTTCAATTTTACTAGGTGATATAAAATTGCTTTGCTAAATTATTGTTTAAATTCACATTTCCTCAACAGTATTTAAAAGTTCTTTTTGTACTATATTCTCACAAAAATGTAATATATTAAGATGCAGTGTTCTTAAGCTGTTCTTGTATAATGATATGTGATTATAGTTTTAATTTGTATTTCCATAACAAACATGATATTGGACATCTTTATGTATGATCCAATAGATTTTCTTCTGCTATATATTATAGGTTTTCTGGGCTCTTTTTAAAAAGTAAATGTTTTTTTTATATATATTTTCTGTATATTTATTCTTTGTAGGCTTTATGTACTTTAATACCTTTCCCAATTTGTGTTTTTTCTTTTTGCTATCTTTCATAAAATCTTTAATTTTATTGTGGTGTAATATATGTCATTGCCTTAATAGTTTTCACTTTCCTGTGTAGTTTAAGGAAACTTTTCCTACCAAGGGTTGGAAAGATAGTCTCTTATATTATCTTTTAGAGGTTTTTAAAAATTTGCCTTCTACAATTACATCCTCAATTTATCTGAAATTAATTTTGCTTACGTTGTAAGGTAGAATTTCCTTTCATTACCTTTTACTTTTTACTTATGAAAACTATTTGCTCCAAAATGATTCATCTTTTCCCTTCTGCTCCATAATTTCTTCTCTTTTATATATCAGAATTCTATGTATGAATGGATCTGTTTAGGGGCTCTCTGTTCTACTCTAGTGGTGCATTTATCTATTGTACTGATACCACACATTTAAATCTCCGTAGAGTTATATTGCATTTTGATATCTGTTAGGGTATCTTCTCCCCCAGACTTTTTTACTTCAGGCATTTCTTACATTATTAATATAAAATTTAGAAGTAATTTTGAAGTTTCGTGAAAACCCAAGTTTGATATTTTTATTTGAATTCTAATAAATCTGTATTTTGTTTGAGGGTAATGATATCTCCAAAACAACTCTAAGTATGCTATGCTTCTCCACTTAATTAGGTCTAGCTTAATGGATTTAAATAATTATATATATTTCATTAGATTTACCCTTAGTACATTTATATTTTGTTGATATTCTAAGTATTATTTTTCTCAATTGGACGTGCTCTTTTTTTTGGTTTATAGCAATACAATTCAATTTGGTATGCTGATTTTATATCTATTAATCCTAATAAACTCACTTACTTGTTAATTTATCAGTACATCCTTCTAGGTTTTATATATAGAAAATGACATCATCTTGGAGTAATGTCAGTTTTAATTTGTATTTTCAATACTTTTACCTCTAATATTTTCTTGTTATTATTTTCCTATCCTGACTATAAAAAAAGTAATGAAAGGGGTCATCCATGTTTTAACTGATCTTAAAGAAAATGTATTTATATTTCATCCATGTGTATGACACTTACTATAAATTTTTACTGATGCCCTTTGTCAGCTAAATGTATTTCTACTTAGCAAAGAGATTTTGTAGAACATTGATCAATTTGGAGGGCATCCTATTCTTTCATGATACTTTAATTCCATTTTCATTTCTGTAAGCACTTTAACATCTTGTTAATATTCTATTTGCAATATTTCCAATCATTGTATTATGTGTATTTATTTTGAAGTTTGTTTGTATTTCTGCTGCTGGCCTGTTTTCTCTTTTGTGCACTGGATTTTTTTTTTTATTAAGAATTCGTGCTTCTTAAATACCACTTATGAAAAATTGCAGCTTAGGTTTAAAATGTTTTTGACAGAAAATATTACTTTTTCCTCTGTAGACATCTAAAGGGCCATACCCTAGCACCACTTTAAATTCAATTTTCTACTTGGCATTTCTCAGGGTCTTGAGTGTAAAGTCAGCCCAAATCTACATGCGTGAACCTTGTGATATGAAATTCTCAGAGCATAATTTTCTTTTTTATAATCCCTTTCTCTTGCCCCACTGCCCTGTATCAAGAGGGGGATAAGCAGATAGAGCTTTTGGTTTATGTCCTGATTTACCACTTTTTCCTCTTTATGGTTTTGTGATACCAGTTTTTGTGTGGCAGAAATGTCTTCTGGTTTCATATGTTTAAAACATTTTTTTGACCGGCTGGCATGGCTCAGTGGTTGAGCGTTGACCTATGGACCAGGAGGTCACAGTTCCATCCCTGGTCATGGCACATGCCTGGGTTGCAGGCTTGAACCCCAGTGTGGGGCTTGCAGGAGGCAGCCAATCAATAATTCTCTCTCATCATTGATGTTTCTATCTCTCTCTGTCCCTCTCCTTCCTCTATGAAATCAATAAAAATATATTTAAACAAAAAACAAAAAAATTCTCTGTTTTACTATAGCCAATCATTTAAATACTAGTTTTTAAAAATGTGTTTTCACTTATTCTAGTGCATATTTGCATATGTTCTTAGGGTTCCCCCATCTCTTTCTGGGAAGTGCTCTAATTTGAACGGATGCTTTGCAGTATGTAGTTTGTAAATACCCCACTCACTGTCTTTCTGATTTCTAGTTGGATGCATTTCCCAGGCCATAGTGCTGAGCGTGTTTATGGTCACAACTGTTCTCTCCTTTCCTGGGTTTACCAGGGCAATTCAGATACACTTTTCAGGACCAAATTGAGTTTCTTTTTTACCAGTAATTTCTGATACCACAATAGTTGGAGCCAATGGAAAGCTATAATCCCCAACAGATCAGGTTCTAGTACTCTTCTCATCTTTTTCCTCCCACACATGCAATTTTAAATTGTGGAAACATTCTCTTTGAAATGCAATGGACCAATGGATAAAGGAGGGTAGGATGAAAGCTCTGAATGTCTTCAAACGTTGCAACCATATACAGAGGGGAGATTACCCAGTGTTGTCTTTGGTGCAGTCTGGAAGTTTTTAAGCTAAGCAGTGGGACGGCAGAGCTGTTTCTTCCACTAGGCTAAGCAGGGTATAGCATTGTTTTATTTAATTTAATGTGTGTGTGTGTGTGTGTGTGTGTGTGTGTGTGTGTGTGTGTGTGTTATAATTCTCTGAGCCTTTTACTTTGTTGAAATTCCACCTGAATACTACTGGCTGTGAATTACTTTTAAGTTTTGAAGGATTTTCAACCATTGTGCATTTTTCTTTGTTTTTAAGTCATATTTTGTCAGGAAAGATTATGTCAGAGGTAGATGGTGAGATGCTATTTTGAATCCAATTGTATTTTTGAGTCAAATCATACATATAAAGCCTGAAAGGCATGATATTCATAGATTATTTCT
Source organism: Myotis brandtii (assembly GCF_000412655.1). NCBI lineage: Eukaryota > Metazoa > Chordata > Mammalia > Chiroptera > Vespertilionidae > Myotis > Myotis brandtii. Next base: position 1,772,299 of record NW_005363836.1, read on the forward strand.
TCATGAATGACAAAATTTGCAATTAAATTTAGTTGGCTATGCTTCATCTAGGAGGAAAAAGAGATCCATTATATCCTTACTCTTCTAAGAAAGCTTTCAATCATTGTTTCTGGACTATATTTTTTAAAGAAAGATATGAGGCAAATATTTCTACTCTACACTGAGTATTTGAGTCTATATAATTAATTGTATTAGTCAGGTGAGACTAAGCTGTGGTATCAAATCAACCCAAAACGTGCAATGAGTCAACAAAAATGAAGGTTAAATATCACTCACCTAATAGACCATAATGTTTCATTTCAGTGAATGGTTAGGAGTAAAATGAGGTACAGGGGTAGGGACTTTCTTCTTCATACAATTACTCATGGCATCAAGATAACAGTAGCTGTGTTCACGTCAACGTGTAGCTTTCAATGTCAAACTATGGCCTACTATCCATTAGCTAGGAAGGGAAACAAGCATGAAAGTGTGCATGGGGCTTTTTTACAAGCCAAGCCTGGAAGAGGCCCAGCCATTTCTGCTCACATTTTGTTTGCTGGAAATCAGTCACAGTGCCAAAACTACCTGTTTGTTGTTTGTTTATGTTTAATTTTCGATTACATTTTACATTCAACATTTTTTCTATTAATTTCAGGTGTGCAGCATTGTGGTTAGCCAATCACATATTTTACAAAGTAGTATCCTCTGATATTTCAAGTATCCACCTGGCACAATACATAGTTATTGCAATATTATTCATTGCATGCTGTATTTTATATCCCTGTGACTATTTTGTGACTACCAATTTGTACTTCTTAATACCTTAAGCTTTTTACTCAGTTCCCCAATTCCCTTTCACTCTGACGGCCATCAGTCTGATCTCTGTATCTATGAGTCTATTTCTATTTTGTGTATTCATTTGTGTTGCTCTTTAGATTCCACATTTAAGTGAAATCATATGGTATCTGTCTTTCTCTGTCTCACTTATTTCCCTTAGCCTAATATCTTCTAGGTCCATCCATGCTGTCACAAATGGTAAGATTTCATTCTTTTTTATGGTTGAGTAATATTCCATTGTGTAAATGTACCACAACTCCTTTATTCACTGGTCCATTGATAAGCACTTGGGTTGCTTCTATATCTTGGCTATTGTAAATAACACTGGAATGAATATAGGGTGCATATATTCTATTGAATTAGTGTTTTGTGTTTCTTCAGATATATACCCAGAAGTGGAATCACTGGATCATAAGACAGTTCCATTTTTAATTTTTTGAGCAACCTCCATACTATTTTATACAGTGGCTGCACCAATCTGCAGTCCCATCAATAGTGTGTGAGGGTTCCCTTTTCTCCACATCCTCACCAATACTTGTAATTAGTGGATTTATAGATGACGAGAGGCCCAGTGCACAAAATTTGTGCACTTTGGGGGGTCCCTCAGCCTGGCCTGTGCCCTCTCACAGTCTGGGACCCCTTGGGGGATGACCACTTGCTGGCTTAGGCCTGCTCCCTGGGGGATTGGGCCTAAGCTGGCAGTCAGACATCCCTCTGGCAGCCCGGGAGCCCTCGGGGGATGTCCACTTGACAGCAGGGAGCAGGCCTAAGTTGCAGTTGGACATCCTTAGTGCTGCTGAGGAGGCAGGAGAGGTTCCCACCACCACCGCTGTACTGGCAGCCATCAGCCTGGCTTGTGGCTGAGCAGAGCTCCCCCTGTGGGAGTGCACTTACCACCAGGGGGCAGCTCCTGCATTGAGTGTTTGCCCCCTGGTGGTCAGTGTGTGTCATAGTGACCAGTCATTCCCAGTGGTTCTGCTGTTAGGGTCAATTTGCTTATTACCCTTTTATTATATAGGATAGCCATTTTGACAGGTGTGAGGTGACATCTCTTTGTGGTTTTAATTTGCAATTATCTGATAATTGGTGATGTTGAGCATCTTTTCATATGTCTATTGGCCATCTGGATGTCCTCTATGGAGAATTATCTATTTAGTTCCTCTGCTCAATTTTTAAATTGGAGTGTGTGTGTGTGTGTGTGTGTGTGTGTGTGTGTGTGTTTTGAGCCACAACTAACAACACACTATAGTTGAAGCATTAGGGGAAGAAAGGAGATAAAATATATGTTTTGATAAACCACTTAAAATTTCTACCACACTGAAAAATCTATAAAATTCTATCAGGGCACTTAAGTCTTAATCACAGTTATGCAACTTGACCCTTAAAGAATTCACAAATCATTTAATCTTTCTATTTAGTAGTGAACTGTGGAGAACATTTCAGGAGAGACTTTACCAAAGACTGCATGTGCATGTGAATTGCATTGAGTCCAAAGTCCTTTTGACATCCACAGAGAAAAATAGAAGGATTTGCAAAACCAATAGGCTCACAAATATGAAACAACATTAACAAGTAGCATTTGTGAACTTTAGCTCAGTACTGATGTATTAGTACTTCATCCATCTGATAATGTAAATCTAGTTGCACTAAATGCAGAAACATCCTCAATATCTGTTTTAGCCTACAGAATGCTGACTTATTTGGACTAAGAATAAGTATAACTTACTGGAGAAAAATTAAAGTGCATTAAGCTACTGTGGCCCATTATATTATTTAAATATTAGAAATTTTATTAAGTTTCTAACTCTAACTCTGAAACAACTGGGGAGTTGTCACCGAACTACTTTTAAGTTGTTAATAAATTTAATAGAACAGACCTCAAGGCAATAAGAGCAGAACAGTGAAACTTTTTGTTTTGTTTTATTTGTTTTCTTCTGGTTAAAAACACATTTTATTAGATGTGGTGTTTAGAATATAGTTTCATTTGTATGTGATAAGACTTAACAATATTACTATCAATATTAATAGTAGTATATGGTATTATTGCCAACATTTCAGAGGGAATTTTACACTTATTTTTCCTCAATTGAACTTTTAATCTCCCTCCCCTGGACACACACACACATACACATACACACACATTGTTTTCAATTTAGGGGTGTTGACAAAAGGCTTTATAAAAAATGAAATTCTATCACAAAAGTAAGTTAAATTTAAAGACATTATCTAAGAAATTCTTCTCATATGTAAACTATTATTCATTAGACAGAAATAAGAATATTGTTTCCAGATGCCAGTTATTTATTGATTTTTCTATAGCAACTATTTTTGAGCACATATATAAAATCCAGAGAAAGTATACGGAAAAAAAACTTTAGAAATTCTGTAATAGCAACATCCTTTCCAATGTAATCATCATCATTATCTCTAGATAAATACCACTTGAATGAATGTTATTTGATAAAATTGTTATGTACAGGGAAAATGGATGCTGAATGCAGATTAATCTGGCTTTGAACCCCATTTTTTAACTAAACTTATCTTAGATAAATGACTTTTACCTCATTAAGGCTTGATTATCTATATGTTAAATAAAAATAACTTTTTGGAAGTCTAATGAGTATAATATATGAGTAAATTATGGCATATTTTGGCATATAGCAGGTGTTTAATAAGTACCACTAATTTAGTGAGGATTATAGCAGTTCTCAAAGTGTCGTGTGAGGATGTCTCATGGTTTCTGAGATACTTTAAGAGAACTATTTATTTGTGTAGAAAGCTATTTCATTCTAAGATTCCATTTGAATTTTCATTCACTCACCCATGTACAGAGGAGTTTCTCCAACACTACATGATGTGTGAAGACCTCATTACTCTGACTTATAAGTCTAATCTGCTTTGTGTTTATTTTAGTTATTTTTTAGCTGTGATTTAAAATATAGAAAACATGATGTAATCTACTTTGTGTTTTTTTAAATTTTAACTTTTAATTTTAAATATAGGGAACATGAAGAGATGTAATGTATACAATCAAAAGCTATTTGGGGATCTCAATAATCGTTAGGAGTGTAAAAGGGTAGTGAGATCAACAATTTGAGAAAGCTGTGCTATAGTTTCAAACACAGGGTCCTGCACATATCGTGATGCAGCTCCCAATACGGAGCTCTGAGTGTGCGAGGATGTTTCATGGAATGGACCATGACTGCATGGCGATAAGAACAGAGGAGTGAATCTTAAACATGAAACAAATACAGATTGTTCTAAATAAAACATTATCATCTTTCATTTTAATTATAAAAACTAGAACTGTTTAATGTCCCCAGCAGAATGGGCTTTTTGTTTGTTTCTTTATATTCGGTGTGTGTGTGTGTGTGTGTGTGTGTGTGTGTGTGTGTGTGTGTGTTTGCACTGCAGGTAACTTCACTGTGCAGCAACAAGCAGGCAGGCTGCCTGACTCTGCCACCATTACATTCACTATTAAACAAAAGCTCTTACTTCAGACAATATGTGAACAAACCAATTCTGAGAGCAGCGTTATTCCCAAGGATTGTTTATTGTGATTATCTTATCTGTTCACTTAGAATCCTAATTTCTTCGGTTCTTCCCTTTATTTCAGTGTCAGCCATTCTGACAGCTAGCACCTGTGTATATTCTGGTTATTCAAATCCTTCCTGCATCACACACAACGATCCTGCCTTGTTACCCTTCAGATTACGTACTCTCTTTCATAAAGCCGCTGGAGTTTATAGGGTTGACTGAAAAGAATTACATTCCATTTTTGTTTACATGGAGGCAGGCTGATATAATAAAATAGCCTTCTGCTAAGAATTAGGATCTCAGGATTCCATTCTGAGCACTCCTGTGAACTCTAAGATCTAATTTACAAAATTTTGTGAACGCAAATGCATATATCCATCAGGGGAATAAATCTGGGTGATTTAACAACCATTAACTATAGAATTCCATGTGTTCTTATTTTATATTAATTCATTCATTCATTCATTCATTCATTCACTCAACCGATAGACATTCAGTATCAGGCACAGTGTTAGGGATTGGGAATAATAATAATCTGCACTAAACATTTTCATGTATTACTTTCATGTAATTACTCATACTCTCCACCTAATCATTTAAGAAACTGGCACACACAAAGCTTAATAATTTGACCAAGCTCTCAGAGTAATAACTGGCAGAGCTAGACTTCAAAGCCAGAATGACCAGCTCCAGAGCTTGCCCCTGTAACCACTAAGCTACACTGCCTCAAGCACAAAGGTGAGTAAGAGGAGTCACCCTCTTGAAAAACTTGAGGCCACAGAAGAAGGCAGACATGTAAACAAATAGGGCGATGTGACAAATGCTACAAACTAATATTTTTAGAAAGACACTTGCCTTGTGCTAGTCACTCTGTTGTTTCAATATATTATGGCATTTAATCCTCAATATATAGAGAGAGAGAGAAACTGAGGCCCTGAGAAGTTAACTAGTTTTCCAGTACTCCATAGTTAGTAAGTCATTGAGCTGGGACTAGAAAACATGTTGTCTGATTCCAAATCCTCTATCAGTCTCCATTGCAGATACAACATTTCTACTTTGAAATTCTCTGAAATTTATTTCTCCTTTGTTGTACTTATTCTTTCCATGTTATTAAAATTTTAAAAAGGTTGCCCAAATTTGCCAACAATGCATGAGAGAAGAAATTATCACCTTTATAAACAGCTGAAAGAATTCACAAAACAAAGAATTGGGTTGCCTGGAATCATTAGACACTGAAGCCAAAACAGTTGCTTTAAACTTTTGCTTCCTGCCTCCTGGGAGTTGAATTCATGCAATCCCTAAAAAACCTTGAACTTTTGGATCATAGAATCACATCGGTATCTCAGATTTAAGGGAGACAGTAGAGATGCTTTTCTCATTTTAGAAAGGAAGGTTAATATCTAGGAGTTTAAGTTCATTGCCCAAAGTTTTATAATTAAATGAGTTAAAAATAGAATTCAGACCTCCTGTCTCATACTCCATTATCCAGTAATCTCCAAACATATATGTTTACTAGAGGCCCAGTGTATGAAATCCATGCACTAGGGGGGTCCCTCAGCCCGGCCTGTGCCCTCTCACAGTCCTGGAGCCCTCAGGGGGTGTCCGACTGATGGCTTAGGTCTGCTCCCGGGGGGGGGGGGGGGGGGGGGGGGGGCCTAAGACATCAGTCATATATCCTTAGCACGGCTGTGGAGGTGGGAGAGGCTCCCACCACTGCCACTGTGCTCGCTAGCCTTGAGCCTAGCTTCTGGCTAAGCGGCACTTCCCCTATGGAAGCGTACTGACCACCAGGGGACAGCTCCTGCATTGAGCATCTGCCCCCTGGTGGTCAGTGCGCGTCATAGTGACCGGTTGTTCCGCCGTTTGGTTGCCTTGCATATTAGCCTTTTATGCCTGCAGGATCGAGCCAAACTGGCTCTCTGACATCCCCCGAGAGGTTCTGGATTGCGAGAGGGTGCAGGCAAGGCCAAGGGACCCTACCTGTGCATGATTGGGGCTAGGGAGGGATGCAGGAGATTGGTCAGCTGGGGAGGGACTGCCAGAGGGCCCCAGAGCATGTCTGGCCCATCTCACTCAGTCCTAATTGGCTGGACCCCAGCAGCAAGCTAACCTACCAGTCGAAATGTCTGCACCCTGGTGACCAGTGCACATCATAGCAAGCAGTTGAGGGGCCTTAGCATATCATTAGCATATTATGCTTTGATTGGTTCAACAGCTGACCAGACAACCGGACACTTAGCATATTAGGCTTTTATTATATAGGATTATTATCACCTAGAAAATTTCTAAAACATTTTATCCATTTGTTTATAAGGAAATATAATATAGACCAATTCAGCATAAGGAGTGGTTATTTAGTAATCTGTATATTTAAAATGTTTCCATGATGATTGAATAAAATTAATTGCTAATTCTCATTATATACATGTCTTCCAAAATTGGTTTAATATTATTGTATATGTGGGTAGAAATAAGGAGAAGATAAAGGAGGGAAAATATAATGAGCAAAGAATACTAATGGACAAGAAAGAGAAAATGAATATACACATGAAAGAAGGAATGAGTGGGGACAGGCAAAGCAAGCTCAGAGGTACAAAGGGAGTTTCCCCAAAATGTGGGTCCTTTTGTTCAAAATGTTTCTACCACAACTCTTTTATATACTGCTTTCATTTCTACCATTCTATTCCCCTAATCACTCCACCTTCACTCTCTTCATACACATGCATGCATGTACACAAAATATACAAATATGTGCAATAGCAGACCTAAGAACACCTGACAATTCCTGTGGATTCTCATGTTAACAATATGGAAAAGACCCAAGATTAATTCAGTGTTGCTCCCATTCTATGAATAGCTCTTAAGTGTTCAGTTAGAATGAATTCAATTCCATAAATTATCATGCTTGATATGTATACTCACTGAGGAAATATGCTGATGAAGTTGAACTTAAGTAAATACAGGTTTATGAACTGTGTGTTTGTGCAAGGTTTGAACTTTCGATCAGCTTGAAGAATATATTCATAAGAAGCCACCCTGAATTTTTCAGAGATTGACACTTTGATATCTTACTAGAGCATGAATCTAGATGAGTACACCATCAGAGAAGCACACATATAAATGGGAGACTATACATATATTTTTTTCCTAACTTCACCTCCTAATTTGGCATAGAATAGTTTTTAGTCCAGAGCATTTTACTCTGTTAGAATTGCTTTCTCACTGTTATCTAATGGCCAGACTTTATCATGCTATTAATTTATATACATTATATATGATTTATATAAATATATGTACATTTTCTAATTGATCAATACCAACATAGAAAGAACTATAAACAAAACAAAATAAACAGACTCACCTAGCAAACAGTAGCTCACATATAAAAGCAAGAAAATTATTTCATCTTCCAATTTTAAAGAAGATAAATAATAAAAATATGTACATACAGTTACTACAGATGCATTTTGATGTTCCATGAGCACAAGGGTGAAAAATTACTAATAGACTTTTAACACTAAAACTCCTCTCAAATCCTATATAAAAGTATGGAAGAATACATTTAAGTTCAATTGAGTAGCAGACTCATTAAGTAAAAATAGCCTTGGCACACTAGTCATTAATTGAAGTGTAAGTCTAAGATTTAAAACAAAGGATCAATGATGTCTCCTTTAATAGAAGAAATCATGTATTCCTTAACTGAATGTTTAATAACAGTTTTACTTCAACTGAGGGATTATATAAACCATAGAATTAAGTCTATACCATAAAGTCCCAAGGTGAAAATGTTTTACTCTTAGATATTTTGTTATTCTATTGAGAAGAAAGCTTTTATTTAAAATTATACTAGAGGCCCGGTGCATGAAATTCATGCACTGGGGGGGGGGCTCAGCCCACCTGCCCCTTCTTACAGTCTGGGAGCCCTCAGGGGATGTCCTACTGACTGCTTAGGCCAGCTCCCTCTTTGGTAGCTCCAACTCAGTGCAGTCTGACAGACCCAGCAGTGCCTTGTCCTCTGATTTCTATGAGGCTAAACAAATGCTGCTGCTTCTATTTGGGAGACTACTCTTCCCACCACTCCCTCCCCCAAATACACACTTTTAAAAATAACAAATATATCTCAAATTCAATTTTGTCCTTCAGACACCATCAGGTTCAAAGTATCTTACAAGCTTCCCATGATACCTCAAGGCTGTGTTTGGTGCCCTTCTGATTGCCTTGGGCAACACCTTATGATTGGTTTATCAAACCATGTGCCACATTGTATTATAACTATGTGTTTCTTTTTATTTTACTTTCCTTGATGGTGTACTTGAAGGCAAGTATCTCAGGCCCTAAGACCTTGATATTCTCATGGTAAACAATAAGTAAATAGGTAAATGAATATATAAATATAGATTTGCTGAAGTGCTTCATTATTACTCTAGAAATGGCATATGATCTAGTACTTTGTTTAGAAGACAGCAATAGGCATTATTTATGCCCTGAGTTCTTCCAAAGAAGTGTCAATTAGCCTATAAAGAAATATAATATATAGGAAAGGAAGGTAAATTTTAAGCAAATGGGAAAGATGAAGTAAATGGAAAGTGACGTAGGGGCATAAAATGAAGCCAGAAATATAAACTAAGGTGATAATTATAAATTCACATAAAACCATTTCTCTCTGGTCATGATAGTATCTTTGCCCTATTCAAACTCTAAATGCAGAGATTTTCTCTTTATTTAAAGATCTGTATGTCACCTGCAATTTCTTCTAGTCTTAAGTCTGACATGCTTCCCTAACTTGCCCAAAGTTTTGGAGACAACTTTATGAAAAGCTTAAGAAAACTGCTTATTTCATTAGAAGCCTTGTCCTCCTCCTTCTCCCAGTGGCCCCTAAATTCAGGCGGCTTTGATATTGTACTAAGTTATACTAATTGGTACATTCTATTCCATATGTTTAGAGCTAGTTATATTGAAAGATAAAGTGCATATTTGTTGCTATAAATATGCATCAGATGCAAAATAATTCACAAATATATGCCAGTGATTTATTATATAAAATCTTAGTTCACAGTGTACCCAAAAATATCTTTGCTATTTGTCAATAGGAAGTATAAATCAATTCTATTTTACTGGAAATTGTGTGCAAAAAGTTTTCTCAAACCAAATAAAATGATCAATGCATAAATTTGACTGTCATGAGTGAAAACTGAAATGTCTAGAGCTATTTTTATCTCAATCTGGTTTACACTATAGTTTTTCTGCTTAATTAATACTTTCCATTATTCATGTTTGTTTTGTTCTTGAAAATCAAAGAAGTTATTAAAGGTTAGAATCTCCCCGAACCTCAATACTCTTATCTGTTAAAAAATGGAATTAGTGTTTCCTCTCCTTGGATGAAAGCACTATCTAAATATTAGGTTACCTTTATTGAAACCACCTGAACAATTTAGTAAAAAGAAATATCAGAAGTAAATTACTCAACATACTGATTTCATGTTTTTCTTGGGGAAAAAAAAACAAAACACTTGAAATTGTGGAGAAAACCTAATATCTTCTTCCTGTTTTGTCTAGTAGAATGATTCCCTTAAAGAATGCTAATCTTTGCCCTGACCAGTTTGGCTCATTGGCTAGAGCGT
>NW_005363836.1:1782795-1794128 GCF_000412655.1 Myotis brandtii
AAAAAGAATGCTAATCTTTTTAATAATTAATTTATTCAGTGAGTATTTTGGGGGTGTCTCCTCTGGACCAGGTGATGTTCTACATGACAGGAACACATCACTGTATAAAGGAAAGGAAAATCCCTTACTGCACACACACACACACATACACACACACACACACGCGCATGAGAGAGAGAGAGAGAGAGAGAGAGAGAGGAGAGATTGATTTTATTCAGTTGCCTACATACATCAGGCACTATAAGCTTTGTATTAGTATGTACATCATCTCATTTAATCTTTACCCAAACCCTGAAATTTATGTATTTTCGCCCTCAGTGTACAGAATTTGAAACAGACTCAGAAAAGTAAAGTGGTGACCCAAGTTCTCAAAGCCCAACAGATTATAGAACAGGGGTTTAAATAAGTTATTTCTGAGTGTAAGGGCCACATTTCTAAAACAGTCACCCTTAAGTGGGAGAATGCATCTAAATAGGGTGGAGAACAATCAGCACCTGACAAGATCAGAGCACCCTACCCCTTTTACTAATAGCATTCCTTTTGAAGGGCTAGGTCATGTAGGCTTTCCTGATTTCTAATATCTGGGAATCTGCTCCCTATAGAGGGCTACATTACTTAATTAGTCTATGATACTTCCTAACCTTTCCAGATTCCAGATTTAGCTTCAAATAAGTCACCTTTGCTGATTTTATAGAATCTGAGTTCTCATCCCTAACCAGACTTGCATAGTTCCTGTTTTTCCCATTTCAGTTGCAACCATGGGTTTTCTGGAAGTCATTCATTCTTCCAGTGTGTGTGTGTGTGTGTGTGTGTGTGTGTGTGTGTGTGTGTGTGTGTTTAACAATAAAAATTGTGGAACGACGATAAAAATAGCATGCTCTAGGCTGCTCCTGGGATGGAATACAAATGCAAAGAGAACAGAGAAACTGTCCAACTCTAATCCACTAGCTCCCTCTGGTTTAGCCTACCAACTGGTCCAAAATTTTCTCTCTCTTTCTATGTGTATGTGTATTAATCTTTTAAGGTCTAATTAACATACTGCTATATATTATTTAGGTGTTTTTTTAAAAAATTTTCATGAAATATATACATATGTTAAGTGCCTGTATATATGAAGACATTTTTATATATAATTATAATGAAATACAGATAAAGACAAAGAATAGTCATCTACAAAATCTGTAAATAACTCAAAATTAACCATTTTATTAAATCAACTAACTAGTCCAATCTATACAAAATATGTCAATTATACCAATCATTTCACTACACAGCTGTTTGATTAAATTGAATAGAAATTCACATAACAGAGTGGCAAATATGATGTTATTTTTTATATGGCAAATACGATGTTATTTTTATTATATGTGTGTGTTTTATAATACAGTGAATATGGCAGAAGTATTAGATAAATAGTTAATATCAAACATTTCTAACTTGCAAGGAACCTAAATCTCTTTCTCAAATTGACTTAACACATAACTAAGTTTATTAGAGCTTATAAAAATTTATTATATTTCATTTTGAACCCCATTTGGGAAAAAGGACAGAAGTTCTCTTCAAATTATGTCACAAAGCCACTGCAGTTATAGAAGCACAATCGATATTGATTAATAACGATGAAAAGGATGGCTGCCTTGAACCTGGCACAAGTCTATCCTCAGGGACTCTTGGGGCTGTCTGGGGATGAGCAGTTCTGTGCTGGTAACATAAACCACTTTACTCAATTGTGATCATTGACAAAATAGAGTTTGCTCAGTAGGGTTTGGCTCATTTCCTTTGGGAAATCATCCCAGTAAAATCCTTAGATAGTGCTCAATTTTTTGACTTATAAATTCATAAAATTAACACTTTTCAAACCTCCTCATAACTAGGAACAACTACACACATACACTCACACACCTACATGACTTAGACATCATTGGTATATGTGTGACATAACTATTCCAAACAAAGGCAAAATTTAGGTCTTGACCAGAAATCTGAACAGAACTCATCTCTTACATTAAATACTGATTCAATAGATATGAATGCAATTGATCAATCAGTATTATATACAATTCTTCATGGTACATTTAGGAAAAGGTAGGCTATCTTAAATATAATTTTGGAAGGAGCAGAAGACAAAGTTGATTGTTTAAAATTATTAAAAGTTCTATTGGGTCCATATCATGTGTGTACCACGACTTGCACTTAGGACTGACTATAATTTAACTGAAATTAGTTCTTTAAAAAATAAAAAAGGTTTCCTGTGTTCTGATTTTAAAAAGCAACCTCTTTTACTTTTATTCTAATTTTCCCTTTTTCTTTCCTGTTTCCCTTCTGAAGGTAAAGTTGGTTAACAAAGTCTTCTTTCCTACCTATCCTTAGGTGTCTGACACGCTACAAAGCCCCTGAAGCACACTTTTCTGCTGATGAAATGTCTCCAGGCCCTGCTTCAAACTTTCCTGCTCCCATCCTGTGCTGGAAAACAATTACCCAGGGGCCTCTTGTGTTTCTGCATGTCTTGTGAGCAGAGGCACTGACAGCTTTTGTTCCCAGCTGTCTTTTCAAAAATGTGTGTAATACCGAACAGTCTCCAAAGACAGAAGAAGTAGCTCTCCTTATGGAGCAAAGGGCAGGTTTGTTTACAGTCCAGTATAATAAAGATAATTGCTCCCTCTGTGGTAAAGGGCAGGTTTGCTTGCTGCCATTATAAAAAAATACAAACAAAACAAAACAAAAAACACACACCAAGTTGCCTAAGCTCAGGGAACCTCGGCTATGACATAAACTGGGCATGTAGGTGTCACCCAGCCCTCATTGTATCACCCTGAGTGGTGCCTAGGGGACTGCTGCAAGATGACAATACTCTGCCTACTGCTGTTGCTATGAGTAATAAACTGCCCTTTCTCTCTGTCTCCTGCCAAGGTACATGAAACTGTGGCAGGTCCTTCACTGTTCTCGGCATCTTGTGTCCCCAGTTTCTGTCCTTCTGTTTTATATAAGGACTAGAGGCCTGGTGCACAAAATTAGTGCAGGGGTGTGTGTGTCCTTCAGCCCAGCCTGCACCCTCTCCAATCTGGGACTCCTTGAGGGATGTCCGACTGCCGATCAGGCCTAAATGTGCAGTCGGACATCCCTCTCACAATCCAGGACTGCTGGCTCCTAACTGCTCACCTGTCTGCCTGCCAGATTGCCCCTAACTGCTTCTGCCTGCCAGCCTGATCACCCCCTAACTGCCCTCCCCTGCTGGCCTGATCACCCCCTAACTGCCCTCCCCTGCTGGCCTGATCACCCCCTAACTGCCCTCCCCTGCTGGCCTGATCACCCCCTAACTGCCCTCCCCTGCTGGCCTGATCACCCCCTAACTGCCCTCCCCTGCTGGCCTGATCACCCCCTAACTGCCCTCCCCTGCTGGCCTGATCACCCCCTAACTGCCCTCCCCTGCTGGCCTGGTCACCCCTAACTGCCCTCCCCTGCTGGCCTGGTCACCCCCAACTGTCCTCCCCTGCTGGCCTGGTCGCCCCCAACTGTCCTCTCCTGCCGGCCATCTTGTGTCCACATGGGGCGGCCATCTTGTGTGTTGGAGTGATGGTGAATTTGCATATTATCTCTTTATTATATAGGATTCTCTTCTCCACCCAGATCCTGTAGATGATGACTCATTGGTTGGTCAGTCATCTCTAAATCTTTCAATTCAGTTTCTCTCAAATTTCTGCCTCCTTAGTCTAAGGTCTCCCCTTGTGCGGAAAACACAGAATCAAATTAAATAATAAGTGACAATGAGCTAAAGTCAGGGGGATAAAAAGGATGAGAAAGAAAGTGTAAGTACAAAGGGAAATCTGGATTATCCGTGGAGGATGGGCCATGAGAATCCTTACAGCAGCTGGATTTTCGATGCCATCCCCACTGGAGACATTCCTCCTGGGTCTGGGGTTTTGGAGTGGGATGCCTTGCTGGGCTGGGTGCCTTGTTAATTTAACAGTTTACTCCACCTTTTCATTTCTTTGTACTCAATGCTAAATATATTACTTCCATAGCAGTTCTATTTCTTACCTCTCTTCCTACCACTTCAACAATAAAATCAGTAGACTAATACTCAGACAAATATGGTTAGTACTCATGATTTTTTACCTCTAATTTTACAGAGTTCAGGAGGGATGAGCAATAGCCCTCTGCAACTGGAGTCATGAGACTCAATGGCTACTTATTACAAATGCAGATCTGCAGGCCGTGTATGCCAAGGATTTTGATTCAGTAGGGTTGATGTGGAAAAACATAAATTTTCCATTTTTAATGAGCTTCTTGGATAAATCTAAAGTTTGTCTGCAGGACATATATGAAAAATTCTGCACCTTTGCTCAGTCTCATGGAGATAGTTCAACCCCAAATGCATAGATTAGTCACTGACAAACCTTACTTTATGGCAGTGATTTGACCTGGCAGATGCTCTACTGCCAGGGGTATTCAGATGATTATTTTTGGCCCATGAAATGGAAAGATATATGTTAATATGAAAAAACTGCTTTGTTCTAAAATTTTGGCATATATTTTGAAAATTTTTTTCTGATCTATGGTATGATACTGTATGAATTATTAACAATAGCCGTCAATAGGAAGATGTATAAATAGAATGAAAAAATTGAAAGCTATAACTTGTACTCACTTGGCAAAATACTAGTACCCCCAAAGTACTTTATTTGAATAGGTTAAATAATGCAAAATTTTTTGAGGAAAATACTAAGGGGGTATTTTTAAAAGTTAAGACTATTGCATCAGATAGTGAGATCATGTGATACTTGTCTTTCTCTGACTGTTTTATTTCACTTAGCATAATACTCTCCAGGTCCCTCCATGCTGTCTGAGGAGCAAAACAGACCCAAAGACATGAAAGCTTGGAATAGATGGACTAATCTCAGAGGAAAGAGGGGCAAGGCGGGAAGAGATTAATCAAAGAGCTTATATGCATACTAGAGGCCCGTTGCACGAAGAGATTCGTGCAATAGGCCTTCCCTTCTCCTAGCTGCCAGTACCAGTTTTCCTCAGGCATCTGGGACCCAGGCCTTCGTTCCGGCCACAGCCTTCAGTCTTTGCTCCGCCACTTTGTGCCTACATATGCAAATTAACCGCCATCTTTGTTGGGTTAATTTGCATACTCTCCTGATTGGCTGGTGAGTGTAGCAGAGAGACGGTCAATTTACATGTTTGTCTATTATTAGGTAAGATATGCATAACCCATGGACACAGACAATTGTGCTGTTGAAGGTCAGGGAGTGGTAGTGTGAGGTGGAGAGGTCAATGGGGGAAGAAAAAGGAACATCTGTAATCCTTTCAACAATAAAGATAAATTTTTAAAAACTATTTCAGTTATGGCTGTTGAAATCATAAGGTATAAAACAGGGTGTTAATGAAAAATATTTTACATCAATAGTTTGAGATGCATTTAAAGAAAGTGCATGGCTAGTGACATTGATAGTTCTGCAGATATCTCTCACTACACCAACTTCCAAATAATGATGTTTATGAGAAAATTTATTTTTCTCCATGTTTTTTAAATTAAATAACCTAAGTAATAGGAGCAGCACAGTAACTGCTTTCTTTGTTGAGTACTGACCAGCACACTTCATTTCCATCAGGTTTGATTAGGGGTCTCACAGTTACATTAAGTCAAAACAAGCTACAGGTGAAAGCTACAAGAATGAGGAAAACACCATGTGTATGCAGTGCTTTAGAGGTAGGGATACCACCGTTTAGAATGGCAGGGACTCGGGGGATATAGGAAATATTTCCATCTGCACATTCAACTGAATGATGATGGGATTATTGGGGATAATTGATGATACATAAAACAATTTGACCAATAGTTTAACATATACGCATTTTTCACATCATTAAGTGGTCTTTATCAATAGACTATTAAAAACAGCAACATAAATTTCAGACAGCATTTTTCCTCTGAGGTTGTTTTGATAAAAGTTGATGGGACTTACAGTTTACGACGATTTTTACTTTCTTCACATCCGGGAATGACACATCGTTTTCTGCACTGCATTCATATTCTCCAGCCTGGTCCCTGGTGATTCCATAAATGTCCAAATACTGTCCGTTTTCAAATGGTTTGGCTACAAGAAAAAAAAAATAGAGCATATTTAATTGTAGCCATCTGAGGCTTCATTCAAGTAAAACAACAAACTTGGGTCTTCCTATTAGATATTGGTGACAAAACAATTTCAAATGAAACTGGGGAATTATTAAAGCCTTTGTTCTCCTGTGTTCAGAGGAAAAGTCAGAGGAAAAAAAAATCAAAAACCGAACAAGGGGTACTATAACAATACTGTTTCCCCAGAATAGGATATACATGTGTTCTTTTTAATTGATTGTGGTCTCCTAACCTTGTCACGCATCAAATAGAGCTTGGCACATTTCTGTAATTGAGTTCAACAACCTCCTAGCAGTGCAGATGAAGTTCGCTAATATCACTTGGTTCCTATTGACTTTTATACACTGTATGCTAGCAACCTGACACTTAACCTAACTAAATGTTACTTTCCTTTTGGGGAAATCTCATTCTCAGTGTTTCAAGCCAGATGGCTTGAAAATAGCAGAGAGATATAATAAATCATTACCATGTTTCAGTTTCCAAAATTATTAATTTTTTTCAAGAGAGGTACATCTTATATACTATATATGACCCACACAATAAACCTCAAAAAATCTTTATGGCTCTCAAATGAAAAGTTATAGTGGTCATTAAAAGCACACTAAATTATCTTTATTTTTAATATTTCCGGGGAAACATCCTATTTGACTAAAAACTGCAGCAGATTAAAAATATAAAGACATAATCACAGGTGAAAGAATATCCCCAATGAGTTAGATTGAAAAAAAGAACGATGCCTTCTGAAATAATGGAATTTTTATTTATTTGAAAGCAGAGAAACATGGGGCGGGAAAGGCTGTGATTATCATGGCAAACGAAATGTGAATTTCAAGAGGTTGCGACCCTTCTCCCTTCTTGGACAAGTCTTTTAAAATCACATTTCAAGGCATACCAAAGAAAACTGGAAAATAAAACAATGGTCTGTTTCCAAAATCATCCTTAGTTTTGTTTTCATCTTACTTTGTCACCAAAACTATTCTAATAATGTATGTTATACAACCAGTAAGAATATTGAATTTTATGTGAATGAAGCAAAATAAAATTTAGTTATGCTGCTCTAAATCTAAAATCCATGTCAATTAAAAACAACAACAACACTTTTATTTTTTTCCTGTGGGCTCTGTTACCTGGCCCTAAATCAGTTGCTGCTCTGTCTGCCTTCTAGGTTACTAAGACATTGTTAGTTACAACCTGGAGTGTTTAGAATGTATATTATTAAGGCATTACTTCTTTTTTTTTCTGGTTAATCACAAAGTGTAGACAGAGGACAGTTATACTTGGATGGTGATTGGCTGGTAAGCTATTTCAGGTATAAGAAGAAAACTTACAAAAGCAGAATTTGTCTTCAAAGTCTATATATTTAAAATCTGATTCTATAATCACTTTTTTGGTTCCACCCAGTGTCCTTACCTGACTCCAATATACAAATAAAACATCGATTGGTTTTCTATTGTTCCCGTCTTCTTCTCTTTTCACTCTTATTAATGAAAATAATCTAAGCTTATATGTATCTGTAAAAACTACTAAAATATAGGGAGGGCAGAATCCTTAATCACATCCTAGAATTTTTAAAGTATAACTTGAATTAATGCAAGAACAATATTAAATGGAAATTAAAGTATGGAAGAATTGATATACTGTATCAGAATTAACCTGGATAGCAATGAAAAATGAAGCCAATCACGTTAAAGGTATCCTACTGTGAAACATTGTAAAACAAATTTATTAAGGCCTAACTTATTTTCAGCATTAAAATGTTACTTGAATATTTCTATTTTTGTGTACTGAGATAATTTAAAAAAAATGTATCCTCCAAAATGAATTTTTTGATAAAAAAATGTACATTATACCTGTTTGAATAATCAACTATTTTCTAATTCTTAAATAAATAATTAAATATGGTGTGTGTGAGTTTCTGTATTACTGCCTTTTGCTGTTTAAACATTGTAGATATATGAACAATTGTTCTTAAAGTATTGAAGGATAAAAAGAAACACATTAGAAAGGTATGTCTACCAGGAAAAAATAAAAAAGGCTCTGAAAGATTAAAAGCAACTATAATAAGCTGTACAACAAAGATATCTCCAGTGTCAGAACCACTACATCAGTCAACTCCAAAGAACACCATTTATAACTAGTGAGTATTTATCTCTGGAGCTCACTACACAATCTACTTAACCCTATTTCGGGATCCTTCTTAACTCCACCAAAGAACAATGTCCCTATTTACAACTACCAGAATTAGCAGTAAGTGTGTATGCATTTCTTAATTCGATACCTATAGAACCCGTGAATGAATGGTATTGCCAACACTAACCATCGGTAATATAGCACTAATATAAAGACACTTATGGGGACGGGGGGGGGAGGGGAGCATAACTTCATGGTTAACTTTATTTTTCCCACTTACATTCAATATACTATGCATCAGCTCTTCCTGTATGTGTGCTCTAAGTATTCTCTTGTGTTTACACAAGTAGCTCTGTTTCTATCCTGAACTCTTCCTTGCTCTCGTCTCGGTCTGATCTCACCAGGCATAAATTTCAGGTTTGAAACTCGGAGTAGCCCATCAGGATTCAAACTCTGAAGCTTCCTAGTTGTCCATACTTGGCTTGGCTGCCTCTGGTTTTTGTTGTCCTATTTTCCCCAATAGTAATTTTTCACCTTAGTTGTGGAGCCCAGGAAACCAATCCTCTTTTATACTTGGTTGGGTTGCCTCTTTTTCCATCACTCCTGACACAAGGGGAGAGGATTTGAGCATAGTACATTAAAATGCAAAGAACATTTCAGTCCATGCAATGTAGCCCAACTACTTTCCCCAAAGGGAGGGTAAAGGGCAAGGCTGAGTGATATAGGGAGCTAGAGACATGAGGACCATCACCAACACCAAGCCTTTACAATGTTTATGAGGATATTCACTACCTTCGGGTGCTCTTATAAATTTAGATGAAAAATAAAAACATTATGCAATATTTTCTTATCTTCTAGGATACCAACATAAATAAATGTCAATGAAATACGGCAGCCCTGGTCACAGATTTTGCCAATCTCTGTGAGTGCAGTGACAGTTTCTGTTTTGTTCATCTCTGTGTCTTCAGCCCCAGGGGCATGCCTGAGACATCATATTCTTGGTAAATATTTGAGTAAATAAATAAGGACACTTATAAAATGAATGAATAAAGCCCTGTAAAGATAAGAGCACAGAAAATCAAAACGAAGCACTTACATTCAAAGAAGTTGTCACTTCTCTTTCTGAATCCAGGAGAAGGAAAAGGAATTTACAAAGCATTGCCATCTTTGCTGACATCCTGAAGTGATAGGTGATGGCCGTGGTGAGAACAGACTACAGTTTTCATAGATCCTTTGCAAAATCATAAAGACTAACAAAAACTTCCAATACGTTTGAAGAAAAAGGGATAAGTACTGCCTATACTCTCAACAATAGTTCTCTTTTGTGTGTAGTCTCTTCCAGGCATAGGTAGACTTGTCTCAAAAAATGAAGAACTGAAAAGATTCCCCATGCTTTTAATAATGCCACTATTATCACCATTTTCAAAAGGAAAGCTGAAAAAATAGGATGTAGCTATGCTTTATAAAATCTCTTTCATCAGATTTATAAGAACCTGGCCAGAACTATTGCTATGGTGGCCATGAAAAGGGTATTAAGACTTAGCTTCATGGTTTGATAAGTCATATGAACCATACTTTATATTGCATATAAAAATTGTTAGCAACAGCATCAAATTTCTACAAAGTACTAATAAGTTTCAGGGAAAAAAAAACATTTGACAAAATAAATCTTGCTTTTCTTAATTTCTAGGACATCATCTTTCATGAGTTTTCCTCTCATCTTTCTGACCATTTGCTTTCACTTTTTCAAGAGAAATCCTTTACTGTTTCACATCCCTTAAATATTGATTGAGTCCTGACTTTTTTCCCCTCACTGAGGACACTATTTACAGGGAATCTTGTTCATTCATTTGCATTTCATTACTATTTATGTATTGATAAACCCTTGATTGATCTACTTAGTCCATATCTATATCTTGAAACTTAAATACATTTAACCGGACATCTCCATTTGGATGACTCACCGACATCTCACAGTTGACACACTCAACACAGCCTGCCCTTCCCCGCCATCTCTGCAGCTCCTCCTGTGCTCCAAGACTGTGAGTGCTTTGACCATCACCCAGTTGCTCAAGCCAGAAACCTCATTATTAACTTTGACAATACATTTTATCTCAGTGCCCACAACCATCAGTCACTGTGTCCTGTAAATTTTGCCTCCTAAGTAATTCTCAAACCACTTCTAGAAGCCCCGTGTCTCAGTTACTGGTATCTGAATGCATATACTCAGGTCAATGATTGTATATTGATTTGCAGAGTTATTTCAATCGTTTTCCAAAACCCTTGCTCAGAAGGAGTCATCCACTTTTCAAGGTTTTACTGCAGGAGTGTATTTTGTTAGGGTCTCATAGCCATTTATTACTGAATGGTCACCTGCAAATGAATTCTCAAAATATCCTTTGAAGGGTTTATTTACATTTATGATTGTTATTTTCTGTCAGCTTATTATCCACCAGCATATTTGGTATCCTGCAAGTATTTCTTCTACGGACTGTACCATACTGAGAAGTTAGGGATGTGGGTTCTAGAACTGTCTATCTGGCTTCAAATCCCAGCTCTGCCGTTTATAGATATATTATACAAGAAATTTAACAGTTAGTTTACTCATCTGAGATGTGTGAGGATAACAGAACCTGCCTCATATGGATGTTGTGAGGATTAATTGGGTTAATGGAATTAAAGCACTTAGAACTCATCATAGGAATTAAAAAATGCATTAGCTGTTACTACAATGCACAGGTTTAGGCATGCCAGGAAGGTCAATTTAGATAAATATTGTTTCCATGGTGAGAAGTCACTATATTTGAGAATTAGTGCTTCTGTCTTAACATGTTAGTCAAGGAAACTAGAAGTTAAAATAAGAAAGTCACTCAAGTAGCATTATTAGAAATTACCAGTTCAGTTCTCATATCACTGTAGGAGATCAGTACACACATCTGCCCTGTAGATCTGTAGGTGGAGTTGACAGTTGATCTCATGTGGGGTCACTTTCTCTGTCTGAATGCCCAAGGGCAATTTAACCTTCTTTATTCACTCCACTTCTCTCCTTTCTTTATATATA
>NW_005363836.1:1794179-1794598 GCF_000412655.1 Myotis brandtii
ATATAGTGAATATTATATATATAATATATACATATATAATATTCACTATCCTTGAATAGTCTCTGATCTGAAAACAATATTCAAAGATGGCTTTTAGCTTTGAGTTTGTGAAGGGAATTGTCAGCTGAGTGAGATAGCATCCCTCTGGATTTTTTTTATCTTCATGCACTTGATTCTTGCTGCCTGAAACACCTTATCCTTCAATTCACCCTAATCACTGCTTCTCATCCTTCAGGTCTCTGCTTATGCATTACCTCCTCAGAGGGACCTTTCATGACTTACTCACAACTCAGTCTAGTAGCTCCATGTTACATGTTTACTATATATATATATATATATATATGTATATCTACACTAATAAAAGAGAAACATGGTAATTAGCGTACGACCGCTACCCTTCCTATTGGCTAATCAGCATA
>NW_005363836.1:1796150-1818342 GCF_000412655.1 Myotis brandtii
GCCGGGCGGCGGGACCCCCCCCCCCCCGCCCCCCGAGTGCACAAATTTTTGTGCACCGGGCCTCTAGTATATATATATATATCACTAATGTTATGTGTTATGTACATGTATCCTATTAGTTATTTAATTATTAGTAACTTTTAAAATATGTTTTGTTTTACACTGTAAGTTCTGTGATATAAAAAGCCTCAACGTATTCCATGTTTAGTATGGGCTCTATATATTTGTTGACTATATGATTAAAGGAAGATAACAATAGAAAGTTCAGAAAATTTGACATTTCATTAGAGAAGGTAGATTAATCTTCTTATTTAAATAATTATTAACCACATCACCATAAATAAAAATAACATATACCTTTTATTAATTCCTTATTGTGTGTAATGTATCATGCTAAATGCTTTTATTATGAATTCCTCAGTTAAACTTAGGTATACATATGAGGTAGATTTCATTACATGTAATAAGACTAGAGGCCCAGTGCATGAAAATTCGTGCACTGGGGTGTGGGGGGGGGCGGTTCCTCATTCCAGCCTGCCCCCTCTCACAGTCCAGGAGCCCTCAGGGAATGTCCTCTGTAGGAGGTGACCGGGCTGATCGGGGAAGGTGCCGCCCCCATAAACCTGCTGGTGCTGCCACTGCCGGTTAGGGCAGCTGCGAGGCTTGCACCCCAGGCCTCGCAGCCACTGAGGCTCACAGCTGCTTGAGCCCATGGCTGCCGTGAGCCCCAGGCCGTGCAGCCACTGTGGTTTTGTCCGGATGGATGTCTGCCCTAATTAGCACATTATCCTTTTATTAGTATAGATACTAGCATTTAAAGAGGTTACATTTCTTGCTGATGAGCCCATTGACAGATATGATATTCAGAACTAATTTCAAAACCTATATGCCTGATCTATATATCATTGAAATGCTACATTAGCATTAACTTTGTAAATGGTGATAATAAACATGCTTATTCTCTATATGCACTAAAGTAGGTCACGTCTATGTAATCCTTGCTCTTAGAACTACAAGTAATATATAGATATTAATTTAATTTTTGAAGGATGTTATTGGTCTTATGTTAGTTTTCTATGGCTGTTATAACAAATTACCACAATTTTACTGGTTTAAAATCATACAAATTTAGTATTTAGTTCAGAAACACAGCACAGGTCTGTGATAATTAGAATAATGGGTCCCCCAAAGATATCCATACCCTAATCACTGGGGTCTGCAACTCTATTAGCTTGCATGGCAAATAAGACTTTGCAGATTTGATTAATGTCAAGTACCCTGAGATGGGCAATTAATTATTTGGAAGGGTCCAATCTATCACATGTGTCCGTAAGAGTAGGACAGGACGGAAAAAGAGTGCACTGAGAGATGTGACGGGATAAGTCACTATGGCTGACTCTGAAGATGGAGGAAGTGAGGTCCAAGCCAAGGACAGCTGTGGCCTCTAAAACCGGGAATGGCCCTCAGATGACAGCAAGGAATTGATTCTCCTCTAGAACTTACAAAAAGGAACACAGCTTGTCAACACGTAGCATCTAACCTGCTGGTACTGGTGCCAGACTTCTGACCTACAGAAGTGTAAAGTAATACATTTGTGCTGTTTTAATCACTGACTGTGGTAATTTGTTACAGCAACAACATGAAACGATACAGGATCTCATTGAACTAAAACATAAGTGTCAGCAGTACAAGATTCCTTCCTGGAGGCTTGTTGGGAGGAGTCTGTTCCTTGCAGGTGTAGTGCCAGGATCCCCATTTCCTTGGTGGAGGGTTATTCTCAGCTTCTAGAGAAGCGGTTCTCAACCTGTGGGTCGCGACCCTTTTGGGGGTCGAACGACCCTTTCACAGGGGTCGCCTAAGACCTTCAGAAACACATATATAATTACATATTGTTTTGTGATTAATCACTATGCTTTAATTATGTTCAATTTGTAACAATGAAATTGGGGGTCACCACAACATGAGGAACTGTATTAAAGGGTCGCAGCATTAGGAGGGTTGAGAACCACTGTTAGAGGCTACTCTCATTGCTTGGATCACAGCCCTCTTCCTCCATCTTCCAAGCCAGCAAATGGTGGGTCAAGTGTCTCTCCTAATTTAAATCTCAATTGCCTCCAGTCTCATCTCTCTGAGACACTCTTCTGCTTTTCTCTTCTACTTTTAAGGACTCATGTATTAAATTTAGTCCACCTGCCTGATCCAAGATAATATCCTTAATTACATCTGCACATTCTCTTTACCATGTAAGGTGACATAGTCACAGGTTCAAGGGATTGGGGCATGGCCTTCCTTGGTATCATTATTCTGCCTATCACAGTTCTTCACTAGACTTGGCAGTCCTACTTGCATATACAAATTTTAATTTGTTTATAATTTTCAAAGACAGCAGGAAAAAATAAGTGGCCTTAGTTATAAAGTTGTTGAGTTTAATAATACCTCTGAAAATATGAGTGAAGTTAGGAAAAATAAATCTAATAAGACATTCCTTTGAAGCAAATTATTTTCATGAGAATGTACCACAAATCTAACAGGTAATATGATTCTGGGAAGTTTTGTTAGAGCACAGAAATAGTGGGGTTTAAAGGAGCAATAAGAGGAGGGTGTATGGTTAGATGAAATTGTGGAAATTATATACTAAATGATTGAAACAAAGGTATCAGAAGCAAATAAATGCAACCAGTGATTAAAAGCTCAAGGTTTTTATTGTTTCGTTATTATAATTTATCATAGTACGCCAGATAGCACTGAAGGAAAGCTCTCAATTCAGCTCCTGATCAATTGCTGCTTTCTTTCCTGTCTGCCTGCATTCTTCCTTCCATTCAATAGATATTAATTATGTGAGAATCTCTGACCAGTGAACAAGATTGTTTCCATTTAAAAAAGTGCATAGTTCATTGGGGAAGCAAAAGTATAAGCAGGCAAGTTCAATAAAGTGAAATAAGTATTATATTTGGGACAAATGTAAGATACTATGCCATCATAATTGTGCTGTCATAATTTCAAGTAAAATTTCTAAAAGTTTGGCCTGGCCAGTATGCCACAATGGTTGAGTGTCAACCTATAAGCCAAGAGGTCCCAGGTTCGATTCCCAGTCAGGGCACATGCCCAGGTTTTGGGCTCAACCCCCAGTAGGGGGAGTGTAGGAGGCAGCTAATTGATGTCTCTTTCTTTCATCAATGTTTCTATCTCTCTGTCTCGCTCCCTTCCTCTCTCGCTAAAAATCAATAAAAATATATTTTAACAATATAAAAAATTTTAAAAGTTTGGTTAGGTAAGAGCATTAATTTAGCAAGAATGGGTAGAGGTGAGGCTGGTATTTTAAGCAGAGAGCAAAGCCTTTAAGGTCTTGGACAATTTTTTAATGACTTTTTTTGAATTTTGTAACTTGAGGAAGAATTACACTACTATAACAAAAAAAGTATGACACATTTGAATATTTTTAAACAGATAACTCTGGAATTCTGCTTCTAGTTACATTTAGGAACAAAGACCAGACTTACCTTTTTTGCTATAAACCACTAGAAAAATTGATAAATTATTTGAAAGAACTTTTCACACATTCACAGCATATGATATAAACAAGGTGAGCTCCATGGCTGTCTATCTGAAAGCAACTTTCACACCCTAAGCTCAGAGAGGTGGAAAGAACAGCCCAATGATACCATTGAGCTAAACAATGAAAGATTAGAATACAGGCAGGCCAAGGGCCCTGGAAGTAGTGGTACAGAATTCTAAGGAGAAGAAACCCACACAACCAGCTACAGAAATCTACATTTGTTTCCTTGAATGTAGTGAGGCCAAGGCTTTACATGCATAGGAAGAAACACCAAAAAAGTTGGAGAAAGAAGAATGAGTTTGTAAGCAGGAGAATTCTGAGAGGTCAGACAAGGAAAGTAGACATTTGATCTCTGACCATCAAGAACCGGGAGGCTCCTGTAAGTACCAGAGCATTCAGTGGAGGGCTCATGTTTAAGTAGTAGGGCTGGTAAAAACAAAAAACAAAAACAAAACAAAACAAACAAACAAACAAAACAAAACAAAACAAAAAACTAGAGTAAAGACTTATATAGACTTCTTTTTAAATTTTAAAAGCAAGGTTCAATGGACCAAATTTATCTTTAAGCAATGCAGCTTCCTATGAGAAAAAAATCCAATACTTTAAAAACAAAACAATATCTAGACATTCAACAATGTAGCAACACAAGGTCCAATATTCAATAAAAATTACTATATATTCCAAGAAGCAGGAAACTGAACATATAAGGGGAAAAAATCAATAAACAGAATGAGATATAGGAATGATAGAGATAGAATAATCAGACAAAGGTTTTAAAGTAGCAAGCTATTAAAACTATGTTCAAGTATTAAAGAAAATACATGAATATTATGAGATAAGTGGGAAATAGAAAAAAATGAAAATTCTTGATATAGGGACACAAAACATTTCAAATAAAATATTAGCCCCAAACCAGTTTTAAGTAGAGAAGCCGTATCGCCACAGAGGCCAACCCCAAAACACTGCCCCCCAGAGGCTGAGCCACAAACTGACTCTTAGGTGAACACAAATTAAGGCAGCGTGTTCAGTGCCTGGTACGTTGTGCCTTGTTGTGTTGTATTTTGTGCCTTTAAATCAACGCAGCAGATTCAAGCAACAGCGGCCTCCTGATCTCCACACGCTCTGTCTGGGGAACAGTTACTGTGTGTGAAGCCTCCCTCCACCTGCCAGAAGAGCCACCACAGCTGTGAACAGCACCCACCAGAGGCCCTGCTATCAACGGAGGAGCCACTGCTACCACAACCGCCCAAGGAGCAACCACAGCCCGAGGAGCCACTGCCACCCAGGGAGCAGCCACTGAACGACTCAACAACTAGATATGTCAGTGAGATCAAACATGGGTAGACAAAGAAACCCCCAAAGGAAAGAGAAGGAGGACTCGCCAGAAAAGCAGCTAAGTGAGACAGAGGCATGCAACATGACGGAAAAAGAATTCAGAATAAGGGTCCTAGAGTACATGCACCGGTCGGAGGAAAAAATCAATACCATATGCAAGAAGCTAGAAGAATCAGATGAAAAATTCAATACCATATGCAAGAAGCTAGAAGAATCAGATGAAAAATTCAATACCATATGCAAGAAGCTAGAAGAATCAGATGAAAAATTCAATACCATATGCAAGAAGCTAGAAGAATCAGATGAAAAATTCAATACCATATGCAAGAAGCTAGAAGAATCAGATGAAAAATTCAATACCATATGCAAGAAGCTAGAAGAAACAGATGAAAAAATCAACAACTTAAGTAAGGCCCAAGAAGAAATGAAGAGTGATATAGCTGCCATAAAAAACTCCATTGAAAGTATCAACAGTAGACTAGGAGAAGCGGAGGACCGAATTAGTGAATTAGAAGACAAGGAAGCAAAACACACCCAAACTATACTGCAAATGGAGAAAAAAATTAAAAGACAGGAGGAGAGCCTAAGGGAGCTTTGGGACAACATGAAACGAAACAACATACGAATAATAGGGGTGCCAGAACAACAGAAAGATGAACATGGATTAGAAAACCTATTCGAAGAAATAATATCAGAAAACTTCCCTGAGGTGGGGAAGAAAAAAGTCACACAAGCCCAGAGAGTCCCAAACAAGGTGAATCCGAAAAGACCCACACCAAGACACATCATAATTACCATGGCAAATGTTCAGGACAAAGAGAGAATCTTACAGGCTGCAAGAGAGAGACGGAAAGTTACATACAAGGGATCTCCCATTAGATTATCAAATGATTTCTCAACAGAAACACATCAGGCCAGAAAAGAATGGACAGAAATCTACAAAGTGATGCAAAGCAAAGGACTGAATCCAAGAATACTCTATCCAGCAAGGCTTTCATTCAAAATTGAAGGGGAAATAAGAAGCTTCACAGACAAAAAAAGGCTAAGGGAGTTTATCACCACCAAGCCAGCCATGCAAGAAATGCTAAAGGGACTGGTGTAAAAAGAAGAAATAACAAGCTCAGAAAGAAAACAGCCACACACACAAAAAAAGAAATGGCTACAAACAAGTACCTTTCAATAATAACTTTAAATGTAAACGGACTAAATGCTCCAACCAAAAGACATCGAGTGGCTGAATGGATAAAAAAACATGACCCATACATCTGCTGTCTACAAGAGACCCACCTCATTAGAAGGGACTCACACAGACTGAAAGTGAAGGGATGGAAAAATATCTTTCACGCAAATGGAAAGGAAAAGAAAGCTGGGGTAGCAATACTTATATCGGACAAAATACATCTCAAAGTGAAGGCCATAACCAGAGATAAGGAAGGCCACTTCATAATACTAAAGGGATCAATACAACAAGAAGATATAACCCTGGTAAACATATATGCACCCAATGCAGGAGCACCCAAATTCATAAAAAAACTCCTGGAAGATATCAAAGGAGAGATCGACAACAATACAATCATAGTAGGGGACTTTAATACACCACTGACACCACTGGATAAGCCCGCTAGACAAACAATCAGCAAAGAAACAGCAATCCTAAATGACTCACTAGATCAGATGGACTTAATTGACATCTTCAGAACACTTCACCCCAAAGCCATGGAATATACATTCCTCTCAGGTGCTCATGGGACATATTCAAAAATAGACCACATATTGGGTCACAAGCAAAGTCTCCACAAATTCAAGAAGATTGAAATCATAAAAAGCTTCTTCTCAGACCACGATGGCATAATGTTAGAAATAAACTACAATAAAAACAACCCAAAATACTCAAACACTTGGAAGCTGAATAGCATGTTATTAAATATTGATTGGGTTACCAATGACATCAAAGAAGAAATTAAAAACATCCTGGACACTAATGACAATGAAAACACAACAATCCAAAACCTATGGGACACAATGAAAGCAGTCCTGAGAGGGAAGTTTATAGCTCTACAGGCCTACCTCAACAAACAAGAAAAAATGGTAGTAAATCATCTAACTCTTCAACTCAAAGAATTAGAAAGAGAGCAACAAGAAAAGCCCAGAGTGAGCAGAAGGAAGGAGATAATAAAGATTAGAGCAGAAATAAATGACATAGAGACCAAAAAAACAATACAGAAAATCAATGAAACCAAGAGCTGGTTCTTTGAAAGGATAAACAAGATTGACAAACCTCTAGCCAGGCTCACCAAGAAGCAAAGAGAGAGGACCCAAATAAACCAAATCAGAAACGATAGAGGCGAAATAACAACAGACCCCACAGAAATACAAATGATTGTTAAACAATACTATGGACAGCTCTACTCCAACAAACTAGACAACCTGGAGGAAATGGACAAATTCCTAGGAAAGTACAACATTCCAAAACTCAATCAGGAAGAATCTAAAAACCTCAATAGGCCAATAACTATGGAAGAAATTGAAGCAGTCATCAAAAAGCTTCCAGCAAACAAAAGCCCAGGACCAGATGGCTTCTCAGGGGAGTTTTACCAAACTTTCAAGGAAGAACTAAAACCTATCCTCCTCAGACTACTACAAAAAATTCAGGAGGAAGGAACACTTCCAAGCTCATTCTATGAAGCCAGCATCACCCTAATACCAAAACCAGGTAAAGACAACACAATGAAAGAGAATTACAGGCCAATATCCCTCATGAACATAGATGCCAAAATCCTCAACAAAATCTTAGCAAATCGGATCCAACAGTACATCAGAAAGATCATACACCATGACCAAGTAGGATTTATCCCAGGGATGCAAGGATGGTACAACATCCGTAAATCAATAAACGTAATACATCACATAAACAAATTGAAAGAAAAAAACCACATGGTCATATCAATTGATGCAGAAAAAGCATTCGACAAAATCCAACACCCATTTTTGATAAAAACTCTCAGCAAGGTGGGAATAGAAGGATCATACCTCAACATAATAAAAGCCATATATGACAGGCCCACAGCCAACATCATACTCAATGGACAAAAACTAACACCATTTCCCCTAAGAACAGGAACAAGACAGGGATGCCCACTCTCGCCACTCCTCTTTAACATAGTCCTGGAAGTATTAGCCATTGCAATTAGACAAGAAGAAGAAATAAAAGGCATCCAAATTGGAAAAGAGGAAGTAAAACTGTCCTTATTTGCAGACGACATGATATTATACATACAAAACCCTAGAGACTCCATCAAAAAACTACTAGACTTAATACATGAATTTGGCAATGTAGCAGGATACAAAATTAACCCCAAGAAATCTGAGGCATTTCTATACACCAATAGTGAACTTTCAGAAAGAGAGATTATAAAAACTATCCCATTTACCATCGCACCAAAAAAATTAAGCTACCTAGGAATAAACTTAACTAAAGAGGTAAAAGACCTCTACTCAGAAAACTACAGGACGTTGAAAAAAGAGATAGAGGAAGACATAAAGAGATGGAAGAACATACCATGTTCTTGGATTGGTAGAATCAACATCATTAAAATGTCCATACTACCCAAAGCAATCTATAAATTCAACGCACTTCCCATTAAAATACCAATGGCCTACTTCAAAGATCTAGAACGAACTCTCCAAAAATTCATCTGGAATAAAAAAAGACCCCGAATAGCTGCAGCGATCCTGAGAAAGAACAAAGTAGGTGGGATCTCAATGCCGGATATCAAGCTGTATTACAAAGCCACTGTTCTCAAAACTGCCTGGTACTGGCACAAGAACAGACATATAGATCAGTGGAATAGAATAGAGAGTCCAGAAATTAGCCCGAACCAATATGCTCAATTAATATTTGACAAAGGAGGCAAGAACATACAATGGAGCCAAGATAGTCTCTTCAATAAATGGTGTTGGGAAAATTGGACAGATATATGCAAGAAAATGAAACTAGACCACCAACTTACACCATACACAAGAATAAACTCAAAATGGATAAAGGACTTAAATGTACGACAGGAAACCATAAAAATTCTAGAAGAATCCAAAGGCAACAAAATCTCAGACATATGCCGAAGCAATTTCTTCACTGATACAGCTCCTAGGGCAGTTGAAACTAAAGAGAAAATGAACAAATGGGACTACATCAAAATAAAAAGCTTCTGCACAGCAAAAGAAACCATCAACAAAACAACAAGAAAACCCACTGCGTGGGAAAACATATTTGCCAATGTCATATCTGATAAGGGCCTAATCTCCAAAATTTATAGGGAACTCATACAACTTAACAAAAGGAAGATAAACAATCCAATCAAAAAATGGGCAAAGGATCTAAATAGACACCTTTCAAAAGAGGACATTCAGAAAGCCAAGAGACATATGAAAACATGCTCAAAGTCACTAATCATCCGAGAGATGCAAATCAAAACAACAATGAGGTACCATCTCACACCTGTCAGACTGGCTATCATCAACAAATCAACAAACGACAAGTGCTGGAGAGGATGTGGAGAAAAAGGAACACTTCTGCACTGCTGGTGGGAATGCAGACTGGTGCAGCCACTATGGAAGACAGTATGGAGTTTCCTCAAAAAACAAAACATGGAACTCCCATTTGACCCTGTGATCCCACTTCTAGGAATATATCCCAAGAAACCAGAAACACCAATCAGAAAGGATCTATGCACCCCTATGTTCATAGCAGCACAATTCACCATAGCTAAGATTTGGAAACAGCCTAAGTGCCCATCAGTAGATGAATGGATTAGAAAACTGTGGTACATCTACACGATGGAATACTATGCTGCTGTAAAAAAGAAGGAACTCTTACCATTTGCAACGGCATGGATGGAACTGGAGAGCATTATGCTAAGTGAAATAAGCCAGTCAATGAAGGAAAAATACCACATGATCTCACACATTCATGGATAATAGAGACCATTATAAACTTTTGAACAATAATAGATACAGAGGCAGAGCTGCCTCAAACAGATTGTCAAACTGCAGCGGGAAGGCCGGGGAGGGTTGGCGGGCAGGAGGGAAGGGGGTAAGAGATCAACCGAAGGACTTGTATGCATGCATATAAGCATAACCAATGGACATAAGACACTGGGGGGTAGGGAAGGCCAGGGGATTGTCAAGGGCAGGGAAAAAAAGGACACATATGTAATACCCTATGTAATACTTTAAGCAATAAAAAAATTTAAAAAAAATAAAAAAATATATTAATTAGCTGAAATCAACAGCAGAGTAGATACTGAAAAATTATTAAATTTAAGAGCATAACAAGAGTATTTCATATTTATGCATTCTGAAGCAAAGGGAGAAAAATACTAATAATGAAACAAACAGTAATAAGTGGAACAGTATAAAATGTTCTCATATATGGATACAGTAGGTCCTCGGGTTACGTCGGAGATCCATTCCTACAGTGCCACGTAACGTGGTTTTCGCTGTAAGTCATAAATTGGAACCCACTTACATAAGCACGTACGTCACTCACATGGAACACATACACAGCAGCAATGAAGTGAAACAGTAAAAAAAAATTAAAAGAAATATAACAACCTTTTACCTTTACTTGTGGTAAATAAATAATAAAAAAACATAAAGCACATATGTACATACGTCGAAATGACGGAACTTTTTTTTCCATATAAGTAAATGGGAGATGGCGACGTAACCATGAAACCACATAACCCGAGGACTGTATGTATTGGGATCCTATGAAGGGGTTAGAAAATATATTTAAAGAAAATAAGGCCACATATTTTCTAAACTTGATGCATACAGTACAATGGCAACTCCAAGAATCTTACAAACTTCAAGCAGTATAAACACAAATAAAATCACTCAAAGGCACTTTCTAATTAAGCTGCTGAAAACCAGAGAGAAATCTAACAAGTGGCCAGATATAAAATACACACTCATACAAAAAAAATAGAAATAAGAAATTTCAGATTTCTTATCTAAAACTATGCAAGCTTGAATACAATGGAAAGACAACAAAAAAGAATAAAAATTTTAAATTAATCTCATAAGCTTCAACCCTACAAAGCTAGAAAGAGAACCAATAAAACCTAACTTTAAGTAAAATTAAAAATGGGAAAAATAGAATTAATGAAACCAAAATCTGTTCTTTTAAAAGTTTACTGAAATGGATAAATCTTAGCCAGATTAATAAAGAATATAAAGAATGATGACACAAATTAACAATATCAGAGGTGAAAGAGAGGATATTACTATAGTTATAAGAAAAAAATGAATGGCTACTAATCAAATATTAAGAAAAACTTCCTATCATTTAACACAATAATTTAAATTAAATAGACAAATTCCTTGAAATACACAAATATCCAAACTGACTTAGAAAAATACAAAATATCAATATTTAATATGCATGCAATTAGAAGAAATTAAATTTGTAATGACCCACAAAGAAACCTCCAAGGTCATGTTTATTAAGATTTTAAGGAAGACACAATATCAGGTTTACACAAATTCTTTCTGAAAATGGACATGGAAAACTCCTCAATTCATTTTATGAGGCTAGCATCATCTTAATATCAATACTAAAGGCAACACTAAAGGGAAAAAGTAAGTATATACACAAATATTTTTAAAATGTACAGTAAACAAATCCAGTAATATCTTAAAATTATAACACACCAAACCAACTGTGTTTTTTTCAAGGATTGAAAGACTTGTTATACAACTGAAAAAATAAAGCAATATAATTCACTATATTAAGAACAACAACAGAAATAAACAAGTATTTCTAGATGCCAATTACTCATTGAAAAAATTTAACATTCATTCAAGATAATAAAACAGTTTCAGAAAACTGAGAATTAGAGGGAACATTTTTAACCTGACAAAAACTTGTATGAAAACCCTATATCTGACCTCATATTTAATTATGTGAGAATAAATGCATTCCCCCTAAGATGTGGGTCAATGCATGGTTGTCTGCCCTGACCCATATCTTACATATTCTACATAAATTAACTAAACACTCATCATTGACCTAAATGTGAATCCATACAGCTATAAATATTCTAGAATAAAATGAAGGAGAATGTCTTTGTGACCTTGACTTAGGCAAAGAGTGTTTAGATATGATACAAAACCACAAGCCACACAGAAGATATTGATAAATTGGATTTCATAAAAATTAAACAAAATGTTTGCTTTGTAAACACCATTAGTTAAAAAGGCAAGCTACACAATGAGAGAAAAGTTTATAAATCACATTAGACAGAGGATTTGTATTCAGAATATATAAGGAACTCTCAAAATTCAGGAAAAATATACAACTTCATTTAAAAAAATGAGCAAAACACTTAAACAAAAACTTTATTAAAGAAAATACTCAGATGGTAAAAAAACATGTCATAAAATGATGAACCGGCTTAGTCATTATAAAAGTTAAGGGGAAAAAAGAAAGAAATGGAGAAAATGAAAGAAAACAAAACATAAAAAACAAAACACTGGTTAGTGCAGGTGAGAAGTAGAACACCTGTATTGCTGGCAGGAATGTAAAACCCTACAGTACCTTTGGAAAACAGTTTATCAATTTTTCATATTATTAAACATGCAGTCTCACTCCCAGAGAAATAGCAGCTCATGTTTATACAAAAATCCTATATAATAAAGAGGTAATATGAAAATTAACCCTCACGTCCTCACAAGATGGCTGCCTACAACCAGGCCGGCAGGGTGGTTAGTGAGGGATGACCAAACGACTGAACAGCAGGCTGTGTGGGACAATCAGGCTGGCGGGGGGCCGTGAGGAGTGACCAGGCCGGCAGGGGGTCAGTTGGGGGAGACCTGGCTTGCAGGGGGGCAGTTAGGGGTGACCAGGCTGGCAGGGAGTGCCGTTGGGGGCAACCAGGCTGGCAGGGGGGCAGTTGGGGCCAATCAGAAAAGTCTAAGCAACCATTGCAACTGAACAGACGGCTGAACAGGCTACGTGAGGCAACGAGGCTGGCAGGGGGGTTAGTAAGGGACAACCAAATGACAACTGGGGGGGCAGTAAGGGGTGACCAGGCCAGCAAGGGGGGCAGTTTGGGGTGATCAGGCTGGCAGGGGGGGCAGTTATGGGCGATCTGGCCAGCACACAGAGGCAGTGAAAGGCGATCAGGCCGGCAGGGGGGGCAGTTAGGGGTGACCAGGCAGGCAGGCAGGCAGGCGAGTAGTTAGGAGCTAGCAGCCCTGGATTGTGAGGAGGATGTCCAACTGCCAGTTAAGATCTGGCCTAAACCGGCAGTCGGACATCCCCCAAGGGGTTCTGGATTGGAGAGGGTGCAGGCTGGGCTGAAGGGACTCCCCCCTCCCCCCGTGCACGAATTTCATGCACCGGGCCTCTAGTATGTATATAAATGTTTATATTTACTTTATTGACAATTATTAAAACTGAAAACAGCCCAAATGTCCTGTAATCAGTGAATGTGTAAACAAATTGTGGTACATCTATATAATGCAATAACACTAACCAATAAAATTATTCATATATGCATAACATGAATGAATCTCAAATACATTTTACTAAATGAAAGTAATAGACACAAAAGGCTACATGTATTATTTCATTTATACGACATTCTGGAAATAGAAAAACCATACAGGAGAATAATAGATCAGTTTCTTTTGTTCAGGGTTGGAGAGGGGAGGACAGTTGACTACAGAAGGGGAGTATGAGGAAATGTCTTAGAGCAATGAAACTGTTCTGTATGTTGAATGTGGTGGTGGACACATGCGATGTGTTTGTCAAAATCCGTTGGCCTTTACACCACAAATAGGGTCTATTTTCTTTATATAAATTTAAAGAAAATTCATATTTGTATACTACTACACAGCCAATAAAATGCCCCAAATTTAAAAGATTTTATAATACCAAATGTAAGTGAGAAGATGGAGCATTCAGCACAGCTCTCTCCTCAAAATGCACAGTCCTTTCCTGACCCTTTCCGTTCTGTAGGGAAGGAGTTTTAGCAATAATCTAATTGGTTCTTGGTCAATCATATTTTAGCAATTTCATAGAGGTGATATGAATTACAACGCACTTTACTGTATGTTGCCTTAGGATTCCAGCTGAAGGTTTCATTTTAGCATCCTGTTATATTAGCTTTGTGACTCAGAGCTCTCTGTGGATAATATACTCTGTACTCCAGAGCCTGGCCAGAGAAGAGAACTTTGACTTCTTTAGTGTTTAATTATTATCACACATTCATGCAGAGAAATAGAACTCATCAAGGATTTCATGAGGAAAATTCATTTAATTCTTCGGCTATTTAATATTTTTCATTTCAGAATAAGCCAGATAACTGTACTCTTTCACTACCACATTCTGGTTTCTATTAAAATTTCCTTTACCAAACTTTCACTGAGGGACATAATAAGAAAGGCCATATGGAATTTCCTATTACATTTTTATCATAAAAGTTATTGAGTTCCGACGGCTATAATCAATGTGTCTATTTACTAAGGACCCCTGGGAGAAATTCTTTGTGCATCTTAGCACCAGGAAAGGCTCTACTTCTGACATGCTAATTTGCTTTGATAGTATGATCCATGATCTTATAAACTGGTTGTTTCTCTTTTTTTATAGCCCAGTAGAAAATTTAAAGCCACAGTAAAGGAAAATACACTTTTGATGTTTCTATACCTAATGGTGTTTTGAGGATCATTAAGTAATATGTGGATAGATCAGAATATCATAAATAAGAATATAAACCAAAGAGATTTGGAAAATAGTGATATTACATATATTGGTAATAGAGCAGAACTCCGTTAAAATCAAATGGATTAGATGAGTTCCTATTAGTTATTACCACAGAGACTTTGGATCTTACTTTGTTTACAAGCAGAAATATTTTCTGAGGACACAGAAAACAAAGAAGCATGATGTCTAATAGAAATGCTGTAATAATTCTGACACCACCTTGAGAATATCAAATAACATTCAAGTAACTAATCATAGTGAGGCTTCTAAAAGTCGCTCAGCATTTTGAGGGAGTAGACAAATATCAAAGTTCACTCTAAAACAGTGGTTCTCAACCTTCCTAATGCCGTGACCCTTTAATACAGTTCCTCATGTTGTGGTGAACCCCAACCATAAAATTATTTTCGTTGCTACTTCATAACTGTAATTTTGCTACTGTTATGAATCGTAATGTAAATATCTGATATGCAGGATGTATTTAGGCGACCCCTGTGAAAGGGTCGTTCGACCCCCAAAGGGGTTGCAACCCACAGGTTGAGAACCGCTGCTCTAAAACGTGTTCATATGAATTCCTTTATAAAAAAAAGGACAAGAGAGATAATTATGCAACAGTAATAGAGGAAGAAGTAACTAGGGCTTCAGAGCAGATGCACTGGGTTTCATGTGATGTGAGGTAACATTTTGAATCTCTCTTGGGGTCAATTTTCTCCTATGAACAAAGAAAACAATACCTACTTCATAGGAGTATTATGAGCATTTATTGTTAGAATACATCTAAAGCACTATATAAAATACCAAGAATTTTTTTTAAAATTTGTATTGATAAAAATGTATTAATAAAATAGAAATGATGACATGTTGTTCATTGCCTATAGCATTTGTACTTAAAAGGTAAGAATTGTGTCCTCACATATCATGACATAATTTGATTTTGTTAACCAAAGCTTACAGAGCCAGGAAAGCAGTTTAATAGTTTCAAGCGGAAGAAACAACACATATGCCTATTCCCATCAGGTAGGGATTATATTCAGTCAATATTGCACTAACAGATCCTCTCTACCTGCCGTTACCCATTTTGGAGTTTGTGACTGTTTTTCTGGCCTCTCTACATTTGGTGGTCTGAGACCCATTTTCCCTGGGAAATAAGTGATTTAATCTGCAGTGGTAAGTTTAGTCATTTAGCTAACACATTGTACATTATATTGGGGAAGAATTACCCCCTCCTACTTCTTTCCTCCTCTGCCTTTAACGTAAGCACCTTGCTCAAGAGGGGTTAACTTTGAAAAGAAAGTGCCTGCAGAGAGAGGAACCAGCTGTTACTATTTACATGCTTGTTTGCAGCTAAGTTCTGTTCAGACCAGGTTGAGGCAATGCAATATTTACTCTCTCTGAACAAAGCCATATGTTATTGGTCTGCACTATGTGAAACCTCTATTATGTTCTATTTGAACGTATTATAACTTATCTGAATGCACTATTCTACATTGGCTATAGTCTAATAAAGCTATCTTCTCCAAGTAACAGTAGTTTCAGTTATAGAAGGTTAAACTGGGTACCAAAAAATATTGTTTACACTTCCACTATGCCTATAACTCACTCTAGGGCTTTATATGTCTCTTGATATATTTGCTCCTTATTTTTTGTATCTGCAAAATAGAAATTATTTTGTTCCTATTATTACTTTTCTTGAGTAAATCCCAGTCACAGATGCTGCTCTTCGTGGTCATGTGCCTATGTAGATCTGTAGAGCTCATTTTAATTATGTGCCATAGCTCTCCTATGTGTCTATACATTTTTCGTAAGTTTCATCAAGGCCAAAATTTAATATATCGATATTTTTAAGGTACGTGTAATATATAATAGTGTTCTGTTTCAGGAACAAAAATATATATCTTCAATGAATGTTTTTTGGTTAACATTGCTTCATGTTATGGGCTGAATTGTGCAATTCCTAAAATACATATGTGGAAGTCATAACCTCTGGTGCTACAGAATGTGAGCATATGTTTGGATAGGATCTTTAAAGTGGGCCTTTAATTAATTTAATATTAGGTCATCAGAATGGGCCTCAATCCAGTATGAATGGACAGAAACATGCACAGAGGAAAGACTATGTGAAGACACAGGGAACGATGGGAATCTGTAAGTCAAGGACAGAGGCTTGGAACAGACCCCTTCCTCATGCCTCTTACAGGGAACCAACATGTTAACATCTTGATCTTGGACTTTTAGCCTCTAGAGCTGTGAGAATACACATTTTTGTTGTTTAAGCTACCCAATCCAAGGTACATTGTTATGGTAGTCCCGGTAAACAAATACAGATGTCTTATGAAGACAGTAAAGGCAAAGCCTGCCTGTTATGATACATTACTTATATTTATAATGCTTGAAATGTGACATATTGCCTCTTTTAACTTTTACTCTATGCCATTTCTCACAAATTCCAAATATTTGTTTCTACTATTTATCCTTAAACAACATGGAAATTATCACAGAATGTAGATAAGAGCCTGTCATTTTTCAAAAGCATTCAGTTGTTTGTTGTTGGTTTTTTTTCCTGTGAAAAACACTTGTAACATATAAAAAAATCAAAGCAGTAATCCCTTCATTATTCCATTTCTGTCTCCTTTATATTCTCCTTTGTCTCTATTCTAACACTCCATCCTATTCCCACTAAATACGGTATCCCCTTCTGTATGCTTAAGAGTTTGCCTATTTGTACCAAATCCCTTGGTCCCTCTTATAGAATTTCAGCCAAAAAAAATCTATAATATTTCTATTATGAGCAAAAAAAAATACTGCTTACCTAATATCTGAGGTTGGTGCTAGAAAATAAATAAAATAAGAGTTTGAGTTTGAAGATGTCATGGAAGAGAGTTTGAGGAAATAAATTGGGCCATTCTCTGGGAAAATAGTTTTAAAATCTTTTGTTTTTACCCCAAATACATCATTTGATTTCTGCCAAAAAAAAAAATATCCTTTGAGTTAGCCCTTCTTAAATGTGAACTGACATGATGATATATAAAGCTTAATGAGAGGTTCTGTTCTTAACTTTTACTCTCTCTACAGCCAGTATCTAATAAACAGAGAACTCCAAAGTTGTGGCTTATTAATACACTAGAGGCTTGGTGCATGAAAATTCGTGCACTTGAAAGGGTTCCTCAGCCCGGCCTGCACCCTCTCACAGTCCAGGACCCCTCGGGGGATGTCCAACTAACGGCTTAGGCCTGCTCTCCATGAGGGAGCTGCCACGCAGGCAGGAATGGCTCCCACCTCTGCCACTGTGCTGGACAGCCATGAGCCGGCTTCTAGATGAGCGGTGCTCCCCCTGTGGAAGCACACTGACCACCAGGGGGCAGCTCCTGCATTGAGCATCTGCCTCCTGGTGGTCAGTGTGCATCATAGCGACTGGTTGTTCCTGGTCGTTCCACCATTAGGGTCAATTTGCATATTATTCTTTTAATATATAGGACTGGAGGCCCGGTCCATGAAATTCATGCATAGGGGGGTGTGCCTTAGCCTGGCCTGTGCCCCCTCCCAATCCAGGACCCCTCAGGTAGGTTTCCTAGCAATCAGGGTCTATCGGGGCTTTCTTTCCCCCAGCTGCTGGCAGCTTGCCCCGCCTCCACCGCTGCCACTGCTTGCCATCTGTACGGCACTGCCCCACCCTCCCCCGCCACTGGTCACCTCCCTCTGCAGGCAACAGGCGTGGGGTGCTATCACTTGGCTGGACTGTGCTTTCTTCTGCGGGGCAATTGCAGGTCAGCTCCGCACACCCGCCACAGCATCACTGGCCGGTGGCCTGGGCCTCCCTCTGTGGGGTGATCGATTGTGGGGCTCTGCAATCAATCGCCCAGTAGAGGGAGGCCCCTCCCACTGGGCCGGAGCTCCATGATCAATCACTGCACAGAGGGAGGCCCCATCCACCCATTGCAGCGCTGCTGGCTGGGCAGCCAGGGCCTCCCTCTTTGGGGTGATCGATCACCGGGTTCCATGATCGATTGCCCAGCAAAGGGAGGCCCTACTCACCCAGCTGGTGCTCCATGATCAATTCCTGTGAAGAGTGTGGCCTAGGCCTCCCTCTTTGGGGTGATCGCAGAGCCTCCCTCCCCGCATCGATCGCCCCAACGGCTGGGTAGCCTGGGCCTCCCTCTTTGGGGTGATCGATCATGGAGCTCTCCCATCGATTGCCCCCCAGAGGGTAGCCTGGGCCTCCATCTGTGCGGCAATTGTGGGGCAATGGCGGGACCCCGACCAATTGCATTGCACCTGCCTTGCTGGTCTGGCGCCAGTGTGTGTCATAGCATGGTCATCCGGAAGGCTGTCCGGACGGTCATTCTACTGTTTGGTCGTTTGGTCAATTTGCATATTACGCTTTTATTATTATATATGGGCAGTGTTTATTGTATTTGTTATAGAAAAAAGTCAAAAGTTATTGAATGAAAGAACAATA
This sequence comes from Myotis brandtii, assembly GCF_000412655.1. NCBI lineage: Eukaryota > Metazoa > Chordata > Mammalia > Chiroptera > Vespertilionidae > Myotis > Myotis brandtii. Next base: position 1,815,261 of record NW_005363836.1, read on the forward strand.
GAATAAACCAAGAATGAATTTACAAAGTAATAAATTTCCTGGTCATTCTAGAGTTTCATTGTTAATGTACTTGCCTCTAGGCCTGATATATTCAATATATTGGTGGATCTGAAATTGATATAAAAATGGAGCTAACATAATTGTTATCATCATCTGGGATGACCTCATTACATTCCCAGATCTTTCAAACATTTCTGGACAGACCAAATAGAGCCCACTATTTTTGAAATGTCAAGAGCAAAGTGAGAAATAGAGACACTTTAGAGCACTTAGAATGAAAAACAATCAAGTTTGACCAAATGTAATCTCATGAACCTAGAAAGAAGCCTGTACTCCACATGATGACTATTTCTCATATAATGCCCATTCACTAAGAAAAAGAAAGCTAAAGTGAAAAGGCAGTTGTGGTAAAAGTCTATGATGGAATAAAATCATTCTTTCTTTAAATTTTTAGATTTTACTATATGATTATAAGAAGAAATAAGGAAATGACAGCTATTTTAAAGAAAAAATGAATACAAAGATGGTAGATATCCAATAGCAATGACAATTTTAAAACAAAGCAAATATTTCCATTTTACAATATTGTAACAATATATGAAAGGATATATTGTGCTATAAAATAGGTGATAGGAATATGCTGGTTCAATAAAAGTGATACAATCTATTGACTATATCACTGCCACCTCTATGCAACAGGAGGACAAAGAAACTCTGTTGAGGCCATAACTGTCTTTCTCTGTGTAGCTGAATCAGAAGCAGTGTACAAATAATCCACACATACGCATGGTGGATGGGACATAACGGGCATCAAAAGCTTTGCCAAGTATCAAATACATATATTCAATGCTGGTTTTCCTGTGACTAACATTCCTGTCATCATCACTGATTCTTTTAGTTAAAGGCATTTTTCCCCCTAGAAACTCTTGCTTAAAATGTAAATGCAATAACTAAGAAGTAAAATATATAAACTTATCGGTGCCCTATTTCCTTAATAGATCTAAAATGAAATCCTAGCTCCACCACTCTGTGAGCCTAAGCAAATTCCTTGATCTCATCTTAACAGATTTCTGCATTTGATAAATGGCATACCAAAGTGACTACTAAGGATAAAAAATATTGCACAAAATAGTAGAACCAAGTTTTCTATGAGGGCTAAGAGAGAAATGCTTTGATGAACTCCAGACTTTCAGTTCCATCATCATCTGCCCAAATATGAGCACCACTATTCACAATCCTTGTTTCTTCTGAATTCTTTCTCTGTAGGAAATCAACAGTTAAAACTATTACTTTTACTGTGAACAAGGAGGTCAATAGTTATTTCTCCAGAGAAAATATCAGCTCGCACTGCAATATCTTTTCAAATATAACAGGTGGAAGCAAGTCAGATTAGATAAAAGTGTTAATTTATTTATAGAGCAGCAGAGAGAAAATCAGAGATACAACGAGTTTGCACATTTAAACACAAATCATTGACCCTGCCAGAGATTTAGGCAAGTCGATTTATTTCACAAGCTATGAAAAGAATTTTACTCAAAAATGGTGTGAGCTTGGCAATCTTCCTTCCCTAAAGATTTCTGGTATTCACACCACTTTTTTATTTCTATTTTCAAACTGGTAGAAAGTTGATTCCCCTGTCCTTTAGTCTCAAATCACACTCTGGCAAAACATTTATTTAGCTCATGGTGGTGGTCAGTTGAAGAAATATTCAACAAGTATTTAATATAATGAATATATTGATTGCCTCTATGAGAAAAGGTGTGTGGCATTCAGTCATTCAGTAAATACTTATTGATAAAACATTCTGTGGTGGTCATTACTTTAAGAGCTGGGAATGTAAGAGTGAACAGCATACCTATTGCCCTTGTTCACACTGGACTTTCAGCCTATGAAGAAATAAAAAAATGAAAGAGAAAAGTAAACACAAAAGAGACTATCAGATAATTATACATGATGGGCAGGGAATTAAAATGGAGCCTGTTGTCGGAAATTTTGCAGTACTAATAGGTTAGTCATATAATTCCTGGCTACAATATCAGTACACTGTACAATGTTTAGAGTTTCCCTGGCCTCTACCCACGAGATGCTAGTAGCAGTCACCCCATCTCAAAACTTTTCCCACACATTTCCAAATGTTCCTTAGGGGACCACACTGGCATCTCCAGTTGAGAACCACTGAAGTAATGTGATATGATAAAGAGTGTCTACCTAGTCACTGGATGAATGGGCTTTAATGATCACAATAGACCATTTAAACTGAGCCCCTAGAGCAGTGGTTCTCAACCTTCCTAATGCCGCGCCCCTTTAATACAGTTCCTCATGTTGTGGTGACCCCCAACCATAAAATTATTTTCGTTGCTACTTCATAACTGTAATTTTGCTACTGTTATGAATCGTAATGTAAGTATCTGATATGCAGGATGTATTTTTATTGTTACAAATTGAACATAATTAAAGCATAGTGATTAATCACAAAAACAATATGTAATTATATATGTGTTTTCCGATGGTCTTAGGTGACCCCTGTGAAAGGGTCGTTCGACCCCCCAAAGGGGTCGCGACCCACAGGTTGAGAACCGCTGCCCTAGAGCCACCTTTGTAAAGACTTCAGAGAGAACCATCCATTCAAAAGAAACAGTGCAATGGCTGTAAGGCAGGAACAAGAGTGCCTGGTTTGAGGGACAGAAAGATGGCCAGTAAGAGGAAGAGAAGTGTCAGAGGAGAGTGGGGAACATAAGTTAGTTTATACATGGTTTTCCACCAGGTAAGGAATTGTATTTTATTCTACGTGTAATGAGATGTCACTCAGAGTTTTCATCATTGAAGGAATATTACCTGGCTTATGTTTTAAAACAATCACTTTGGCTTCTGTCTAGAGAATGAATTGAGGAGGCATACGTAGAAGATGGAAGACTAATTAGGAGGCAATAACTGTAGAAACAGTGAGAAGATGATGGTCTCAATGATCTGCAAATATCTGTACACTTTCAGGAATCATGATTGGCATGTACACATTGCAAATATGTGTTTTCTTTCCAGACCCTTCACTTGTGCATAGGCCACCTCCTCTCTTTCCTATCAT
>NW_005363836.1:1818391-1828916 GCF_000412655.1 Myotis brandtii
AATAAGACATTACATTTTTCATTTATTCATATAACATTTACTTTATAAATTTATTTACTGAATAAAATTAAGCTGCATTAAGGTATGTAAGAGATAAGATCCCTGTCATTAGAAGTTAACTTTTCACTGAGCATAATGTTTCATATTATACTACATTGATTCCATAATTTTTGTTTCCTACAGTCAGGAAGATCTTTTATAATTTTCTCATTATGTCTGTATGACAGCAAGGAATAATAGTAATAAATAAATGGGCATTAAAAGTCAGATATGTTTTATTTTGTTTTAATCCAGAGGCAAGCCTTTTTAACATTGCTTGAATTCTTTAATTGTTTATAAATCACAAAACCTATATATTTTGCAAGGTTTTTTATTCATTAGAAGAAAACTTTTTTTTGGCCATTTAATGTATATTTTGTTTTTATTTTAAACAGTTTCACCCAGCTAATACTGTCATGCAATAAAATGTACACATTTAAATACAATTTAATGTTTTAACATAATACACCCACTAAACTATCACCCCAGTCAAGATAATGAGCATATCCATTGCCCTCTATAGTTGCTTCATGCACCTGTCCAGTCCTTCCTTCCTGCTCTGCCTGTCCTCCTACATTCAGGCAATACTGCTTCTCCTGTCATCATATACATTAGTTTATGTTTCCTAGTATTTTATATAATTAGAATCATACTGTTGCTTACATAGTTTCTGACATAAAATCTTTTGTCAGTCTTATCTTTGTTCCTCTATTTATACTGTGTCCTCTTTCTCTGGCTTCTATTAAGATTGCTCCCTATTTTCACTGTTTTTTGGCAATTTGTTTATGATGTGCCTTGTAATTTTTTTCTCCTTTCATCTTTCTTGGGCTTGGATTTCACTGAACATCTTTGGTTTTGGTGTGATATATAGAAATATATTTCCTCTTTGTCCCAAGTTCCTGTCACAGAGGTCCCAAAATGCGTGGTATTTCCTGAGTGATAAGAAAAATAGGTATATTTTTCATTCTAATGAATTCACTTTTGGTGGGTCCTTAAATTTCTTCAGGACAGGAGTTGATGATCAGAAAGTCTAAACGCTGATTAGAAGCTTGGAACTTTCAGGCCCCCTCCCCTACCCCACCACATCCAACCTCCAGGCAGGGAATAGAGCCTGGAGACTGAGTTAATCACTAGTGGCCAATGATTTTATCAACTGTGTCTATATCAAGAAACTTTCATTAAAAAATGACAACCTAAATGATGGGGCTCAGAGTGCTTCTAAGTTAGTGACTGCATCCACATGCTGGGAAGGCTGTGCATCCTTGCTCCTTGGGGAAGAAGCTCTTGTGCGCAGGTCATATTTTCCTGCTTATTTGTGTGCCTTCTAATTTCTTATCAGATGGAACACATTGTCAATTTCACTGATGGCTCATTAGATACTTTTGTATTCCTATAAATATTCTTCAGTCTTGTTCTTGGGTGCACTTAAGTTACTTGAAAACAGTTTAATCTTTTCCAGTCTTTCTTTGAATATTTTTAAGGTGGGACCAACACAGTACTCAATCTAGGACTAGTTATTCCACACAGCTCCAGACACTATTACCTTTAATTCTTTTGGTTGATTTCACCCCCTACTCTGTGTTTTTCTTCACATGAATGTGGGAAATGTGCTAATAATATTCAAGGGAAGACAATTTTTCCAGACTCTTAGCTTCATCTTTTTATCTTTGTGTGTGGGCGAGGCTTTGCTTGGGTTTCACCTCTCTGGACCACAGACTAGTTGCTCTATTAAGGCAGAAAGCTGGGGAAACTGTATGGCTTTCCTTCCTTATTTTCTGTCTCTGAGGATTCATCATTCTTCATTACTCAATGTCCATTATCTTCCAAACCATTGTTTCATATATTTTGTCAGTTTCTTGGTTTGTCATAGGGAGAAGAACTAGTCTCTATTATTCCTTGGCTGAAAATGAAATCAAGATGTTTTAAAAATATCTGGCCCACAAAATGATCTCAACAATAATAAAACCTAAAATTTAATATACTTGGTATTCTAGGTATTTAGGAACCTATACTAGGTCCTTTAGGTGCATGGCATTTTCTCTCCATGACTCTCTCCCTAGCACTCATTCACTGGGGAGTTCTGTGGTTATATACCCTCACCTTGATACTTCTTTGCAATGATGCAACTAGGCACCTTTATAAGCTGTACTTGAAATTTTATTTTCTGTATCACCATGGTGAAACTTTGTCATTTGTTCCTCTATATTTCTACACAATTCCTTTTGGTTTCTTATCTAAATGCTCTTCTATTTCTATTTATTTATTTATTTATTTATTTATTTATTGCTGGTAAAATTTTAAGATAATTTGGGGTTTAAATCTCCTTCATGCTGATGAAGGTTAAGAATGTTGGTTAACTACATTATCATCAGTTAATCCTGTGGCCCTTTTTTAGTTTTCTCTGTAATCTTTGCTGAGGAGCAGGTAGTTGTGTCATAAGTGAAGGGAATATGCTGAACTTTAAGATTAATCATTTCCTATTTTAACTGTATCTTCAAATTTTTTTAAAAAAAGGAAAATAAAACCTGTTTAAGACACAATGTTAGCTCTTAGCCCTAGGGAATTTATTTCCAGAGTCCACGCTCAGGAAATCTCTGTAGGCAGGGCTTTTATTGTTATTATTCTCTTTGAGAATACTCTGAGAGATCTAAACTTGCCTTTCTTTTCTCCTTTTTTTTTTCTCTCATTTGATACACTTTAGGCATCTTGGATTATGGCACAATTTCTAGTATTTACTCAAAAGCTCAATTAGGACGATACCCTATGTCAGATGAGGACAGTATCCCTGCTGGTCCTCTGTGGTGGAAGAATTGACTTTATCTGCTCCACATCTCTCTACTTCCATTTTTGTCCTCGTGTCTGTCACAAGTTGGTTGAAAAAAAATTAATGAATATGCTATCTTTAGGAAATGGGCATGCTCTGAAGAACTGATCAAAGATAGCTTCTTAGTACTGATGCCTGTGAAGGATGTTGGATGACAAATTGCTGCTGTTGTGAGTTATTGGAGTTAGTATTTAGAAAACTTTAAAAGTACTTCCCTGATACTTATTTGAAATACAGCTGTCACTGTCAAAGCTGGAATCCTTTTTTGTCTGTGAAATCCGACTCTGAGTGTTCCTTTTATACTTTGTGCAAGTAATAGTAAAGTATCAATTTTTACTCCCCCCTAGTTTTAGAGTGAGTAGAAGAAAAAGAGAAATTGTGAGAGATTTTTCTTACTTTGCTCTTCAGAGTATCACATGATAACTGCATTAGCTCTGATTCTGTTCTTTTAAGGTGACAGAAATTCATTTTAAGCTACTTAAACAGAAAAAAAATATAATTTACTGTCTCAGGCAATTGAAGAGTCCAATGTTAAGTCACTTGAACTGAGACATTTATCATCAGAATTCATAAGACCTACATTTCTTGGTAATGCTTCCTTTTCTGTTTTTTATTATCAGACAGGTTTCTCTATGTATCAGGAAAGAGAGACAACCCCCTCTTTGAAAAGAGGTGGAAATTAACACATCTCAGTGTGCTTAATCTCAGAAGGATTGAGACCCTTTCTTTCTGGTATCCAATCAATTCAACCCTAAAATCTCTGATAAGCCCTGATGTGGTGATGTGTCCATCTCTAGAGCAATGTAGTGAAGGAAATCTATCTACATATATAAAAGCCAAGTGACCAGAATGATAGAGCGACCAGAACAACCAAAATAACCGGTCATTATGACGTGCACTGCAGCGGCCAACCGGCCCGATTGGGGCCCTGATTGGCCCCCCAACCACCTGTGGTCCTTCTCCCCAGTCATCCCTGCCTCCAATTGCTCCCCAACCCCAATTGGGGGTGGGGCTGGCTAGCCAATTGCCTGTGGCCCCTCTCCCCAGCTGGCCCCACCCGCAACCATGCCCCCCTGATTGGGGGCGGGGCCAGCAGGCCAACCTCCCGGTTCCCCTCCCCCTCCACCAGCCAGGCCCTGATTGGTCCCAATCAGGGTGGGCAGGCTGAATCCCACCCGTGCACAAATTTGTGCACTGGGCCTCTAGTGATATAATAGAACTGCTGAAGCTTCCATTACATGATCATTCTGGAGGAGATACAGTGAATCTGTATATCATACCACCTAGAACAGTTCTTTCCCCAAAATATTGACTTTCATTACCAATGGAGAAAAAAGAAATGGTTGGCACACTTTATCATAAATATCTACTATTAAACACCTCAGGTATACTTCTGTGGCATGCCTCACTTGATATCATCAAAGCTTCTAGTGCATAGCTTAGTCTTCTTAGGTTCAAAAAACTGAGTCCTTTATTGTGGTCAGCAAATGACTGAGGGCTTTGACATTAACAACATGCTGGACTTTCTGCCATCTTATTTATTTCTGTCCCTTATTAATCATCCATGATTCAACTAAGCACCCTTTATAAGCTGAACTTAAATTTTATTTTCTGTATCACTATGATGAAACTTTGTCATCTGTTTCTCTATATTGCTACCTACTTCCTCTCTCTTTCTTATCTAAATGCTCATCTATTTCTTATAACTTTTTTTTCCTGTTAAAATTTCTGAGTATATATAAGTTTAATATATGACCTAGAGAGGTAAACAAATAATAACCATTTTGAGTTAACATCAATAAAATAAATCCAGGCTATGCCAAAAAATCCAGGAAAGTGGTGAGGTAAATGGCTAATATGTTGATAAAGAATTTTTCAATTAGTCATACTTCAGGCATTAAAAATCTATTAGGGTCCTAATGAATAAAAAAAACCAAGAGAAGTAGATATCACTCATCTACTTCTCAAAGATATCACATTCTGATTTGGAAGATGCACAAGCATCAATAAACTAGATCCAGAGCATGCAACATACTGATGAATCTCAAAGGGAATGGGAGGGTGCAAGCAGGAAGAGGTTAACTAAATAACTTATATGCATATAATCATAGCCCATGGACACAGACAATAGTATAGTGAAGGCCTGAAGAGGAGGCTGGAGTGGGTGGGGCGAGGGGAGGGGCGGTCAATGGAGAGAAAAATAGGAGACATCTGTAATACTTTCAGCAAAAAATAATTTCTTTAAAAAGCATAAATATAAGAACAGATTTTTGTGTGCTGTGGTGTAAACATTCATAAAATCTCAAAAACTCTCAGAATGGAGCACTCACTGAAGACTCTGAGGGAAAAGCAAGACTTGTACAGTCTAAAAAGATGAGTTGCCATCATGGAGGGCATTTCCAGTTAACAGTGAAGGAAAAAGGTTCATAGGCAAGAATGATCTTTTGGCTCTAGCCAGTTTGGCTCAGTGGATGGAGCATCGGCCTGTGGACTAAAAGGTCCTGAGTTCAATTCCGGCCAAGGGCACATGCCTGGGTTGTGGGCTCAATCCCCAGTGTGCGGTGTGCAGGAGGCAGCCAATCGATGATTCTCTCTCATCATTGATGTTTCTCTCTCTCCCTCTCCTTTCCCTCTCTGAAATCAATAAAAAAAATATTAAAAAAAAAGAATGATCTTATGTCACATGTGGTAGAAACAGTCCTAAATCTGCTTGAGCAGAATGTGGGGTTTATGTTAAAGAGCAGTGAGAAATGCCCTGAGATCTGCTGGTGGGGCATGAGGCCTTATCAGTATGAAAAGTTGGGAAGCACCCTAACCGGTTTGGCTCAGTGGATAGAGCATCGGCCCAGGGACTGAAAGGTCCCAGGTTCGATTCCGATCAAGGGCATGTACCTTGGTTGCGGGCACATCCCCAGTAGGAAGTGTGCAGGAGGCAGCTGATCGATGTTTCTCTCTCATTGATGTTTCTAGCTCTCTATCCCTCTCCTTTCCTCTCTGTAAAAAAATCAATAAAATATATTATAAAAAAAGAAAAGTTGGGAAGCAATAGCACAGGCCAGGATTAGATGTTAGAAAGAGGCAAACAAAGTTTGGCACTGTGCAGTCATGACCCTGAACCACCCAATCTGAGGAGAGGTGTCTGAAAACCATGCAGTCTGCTCAGTACACAGGCTTCTGGTTTGAATCCCAGACAGCAGAGGCAAGGTTCCTATGGTGCGCAGGGGAATGTGACTAGAATGTTCAGTCAGAAAGGAGTGCACTGCCTGGCCTGTGTGGCTCAGTGGTTGAGCATTGACCTATGAACCAGGAGGTCATGGTTTGATTCCAGGTCAGGGAACATGCCAGGGTTGAGGGCTGGATCCCCAGTGTGGGGTGTGCAAGAGGCAGCTGATCAATGATTCACTCTAATCATTGATGTTTCTATCTGTCTCTCCCTCTCCTTTCCTCTCTGAAATCAATAAAAATACATTTTCTAAAATTTTAAAAGAATAAAAAATCTTTATTAAAAAATAAAAGGAACACCCACATGTGATTTTTCTTTTTTCCCCCAATGTAATAGAAATGTTAGTATGCCAGGCACATGAATACCATAGATTCTTTTAGTGAGTCATTATCAGAAGTATATAGAAAAGGAATAGATAGAATAAAGTAACATATCAAAAGATCAATGAAAGATAGTATTTTTTAAAAAACTTAAAATTTTACCCTTTATTAGTATAGATGTTTCTATCTCTCTCTCCCACTTCCTTCCTCTCTGAAATCAATAAAAAATATTTTTTTTAAAAAAAGAGAGGAGGGTGCTGACTGAAGTCAGTTGCTTATATAGGTGAGGATCCAAGAAGCCAGTGGAGGGTGGGATGGTGGTTCATTTCAATTCAATTAAACAAATATACAACTGGTTCTGGAAGTAGGAGACTTGTGCAAAAATCTGTAGACAAAGAAGGAAAAACAACCGCTGGGGTCTTGGCCGAATGAGATAGAGAGAGTAGGGACTAGGACACAGGACTGACCTTGCTACTGAGAAAACTCCTGGTGAGATTGATTTTTTTTTTACTGCCCTCTGAGATGAAGACTACAGACCAAACACATTAAAACAGTTCTATGTTCTGATTTCCCTCTCTTTTATTGCGTGTTCTTAACACATCTTTTATTGATACCTTATAAAAATTATTTCAACGGAATTAACAATTTGTTTCTCCCCTTTATTTTACAGTGGGCTGTACTGGTTGTGTGATTTTAGGCAACTTACATAATCCCTCTGATCTTCATTCTACTCATTTTCAAAATAAAAACAATAATGACTGACTGTCTCTCAGAGTTTTGAAGATTAAATGATATAAAATATGCCTTGGTACATAGCACAGAGCTATCCCAAGTGCATGTTTATTAATGCAAGTTTTCTTCAGTTCTTCGCACCCTCCTTTCTTCCTCCTTTTTTCTATTTCAAAAAGAGGTGGAAGTTAAGAAAAGCAATGAGCAGCAAAATCAAGTTATTCTCCCATAGTGATGTTCTACCCTGAGAGAAACCCGATAGGAGAAGGATGAAGGAGCTGAGAGGCAGGTATTTTCTGTGTCCATAGTGATGTTCTACCCTGAGAGAAACCCGATAGAAGGATGAAGGAGCTGAGAGGCAGGTATTTTCTGTGGTTTTGATGTGTGATGGAGAACCACTACCCAGCTCTGCAGGAAAGCCTGATAAAAGAAGAAATGTAAAATCTCCACAATGGCCTAACAGCTATTACTGATCTGACCTGCTCTCTGATCTTTCAGATTTGATTTCCTCACCTCTCTCCTTTGTTCTCTCTGCTCTAGCCTCACAGGTCTCCTCACCTCTCTTCAGACCTGAAACTCTCCTGTGTCAGGGACTTTGCTCACGTCTTTGTTCAAATGTCACCTTCCTAGTGAGGCTACATTTTAAATGGCAACATCTTCCTTCCTGCTCCAGCATTACCATTCCACTTTATACGGTTTTATCTCCTCACCCCCCCCACCCATCTATTTAATCTGCTTCTAACATACTATGTGATTCAATATCTATTATTTATTGTCCATCTTCCTTACTGAAAAAAAGGCTCTGCAAAGAATAAAGCTTTTTATCTATTCTATGCACTCCTCTGTCCCAAATTCTGACACCTGGTAAAATATTAATAAATCATTAGTAATTTAATAAATAAAAGTTGTACTTTACAAGATAAATCTGAGTGACCTACATTAGTGACTTAACAAAACTCATTAAGAGATATGGCTGAATGGTTTCAATGAGAAAACAATTAATTAAGATTTTTTTCTTTGATCAGAAGACAATACTTATAAAGGTGTGTCCAAAACTAACTTAGAAATAAAATTGGATAAAAGTCAACCAAAGTAATTAGAAAACAGGAAAATCTCTGTTCAATCTAGTAGTTGGAATGGGACCAGGAAGATGAATTCTGGAACAGACAGAAATTCTAATGTCAAGGGGCATGAGAGGCTTCCTAAAAAAATGTTTTTTACAATAAGGGAATACAGACAACCTAGAGTAATTATTGGAGAAATAACTGGCATGTGTACAGATTTCTTAGGAATAAATAATGCAGTATGGGATGGTGACAACTAGAGCCTCAGAGAGAGCTGCTAAAGTGCTTATTTTTCACTCTGATCAAGGAAAATGATGATAACAGCAATAGAGAAGAAACAGGAAATGATTTAGAGAAATAGATACAATTCAGAAAGTCTAGAATGAAGGTCTACATGTCTAAATTGCAATTCACGCTGAGATAATAGTAATAGATAATAGATAATAGATAATAGATAATAGATAATAGATAATAGATAATGATGCATAGATAATAGATAATAGATAATAGATAATAGATAATAGATAATAGATAATAGATAATAGATAATAGATAATAGATAATAGATAATAGATAATAGATAATAGATAATAATTTTTTCTTTTTTTTAAAACTGGAAACTATATATGATTTTCCAAACTTGAAAATGCCTTTCTGAAAAGCATTTTAGATTCACTGCCACATTTTCCAAAATATTATCAAATAGATGATTGACATCTATAATTATTACAAAAAATCACAAAATATAAATAAAAAGTTCTTTTCAATATTCACAAACTTTTTTTGCTTTCATTTAGATTTAGTAGCCAAACTGTTTGGCATTTAAACCTTCTTGATCCATCCATACCAACAGATTCAGATACACATTTGCTGCTAGGGTAGAGAAGCACTGGTATTTCTCTTCCTGTGTGTCTGTGTGTGTGTAGTGGTGGAGTGTATTTCCTTTTATAAAGAAATTACCATGGAAAAGAAAGTGATCCAACAACGAAACAAAAAGGCAACCAAATGAATGCGAACAACAGCTCAGACAAGGGGTTAATATCCAAAATATATAAAGAACTCATACAACTCAATACCAAACAAACAATCCAATTAAAAAACAGGCAGAGGACCTGTTTTATATTTCTCCCAAGAGGATATACAAATGGTCAACAGATATATGAAAAGATGCCCAACTTCACCAGCTATTAGGAAAATGCAAATGGAACCAGAATAAGATACCACCTCAAACCTGTTAGAATGGTCATTATTGACAAGACAGGTACTAAAAAGTGCTGGAGAGGTCGTGGAGAAAAAAGAACCCTCATTCACTGCTGATGAGAATGTAAAATGATACATCCACTGTGGAAAACAATATGGCAGTTCCTCAAAATATTAAGAATAGATACACCATATGACGCAGAAATTCCTCTATGGGGTACCTATCTGAAAAAAAATGTTTATTCACAAAGATATATGTACCCCTAAGTTCATTGCAGCATTATTAACAGTGGCCAAGACATGGAGACAACTGAAATGCCCTTCGATAGAGGACTAGACAAAACACAGTGGAATACTACTCAGCCATTAGGAAAGATAAAATACTGCCTTTTGTGACAACATGAATAGACATTGAAAATATTATGCTAAATGAAATAAGTTTTCAGGAAAAGCTAGGAACCATATGATTTCACTCATATGTGGAATATAAAACTGAAACTCATAGATACAAACAATAGTATGGTGGTTACCAGAGGGAAAGGGGTTGGAGGATGGTAATAAATAAAGGGGGCCAAATACATGTAACAGAAGATGATTTGACTTTGGGTGGTGGGTACAGTCTGAAAATACAGATCATGTGTCATAGAAATGTATACTTGAAAAAGTATGGTGGTTACCAGAGGGAAAGGGGTTGGAGGATGGTAATAAATAAAGGGGGCCAAATACATGTAACAGAAGATGATTTGACTTTGGGTGGTGGGTACAGTCTGAAAATACAGATCATGTGTCATAGAAATGTATACTTGAAACCTATATGAAGTTAATAACTAATGTCACCTCAATAAATTTAATTTTAAAAAGTGAAAGAGCCTTCCACCAAGCCTGCTGCTTCAGCCACAGGCCCGTGTGACACAGTGCCTGGACCCTTTGGTGAGAGCAAAAATGGGGAGACAAAGAAACAACCCCCAAAGGAAAGAAAAGGAGGAATCACCAGAAAATAAACTAAATGAAATGGAGGCATGCAATCTTTCAGAAAAATAATTCATAGTAAGGGTCATAGTGTTCCTAAACCAGCTGAATGAAAAAATCAACTTATGTAAGAATCAAGAGGAAATCAAGAATGATA
>NW_005363836.1:1834178-1840111 GCF_000412655.1 Myotis brandtii
CGAACAACAGCTCAGACAAGGGGTTAATATCCAAAATATATAAAGAACTCATACAACTCAATACCAAACAAACAATCCAATTAAAAAACAGGCAGAGGACCTGTTTTATATTTCTCCCAAGAGGATATACAAATGGTCAACAGATATATGAAAAGATGCCCAACTTCACTAGCTATTAGGAAAATGCAAATGGAACCAGAATAAGATACCACCTCAAACCTGTTAGAATGGTCATTATTGACAAGACAGCTAATCAAAAGTGCTGGAGAGGTTGTGGAGAAAAAAGAACCCTCATTCACTGATGATGAGAATGTAAAATGATACATCCACTGTGGAAAACAATATGGCAGTTCCTCAAAATATTAAGAATAGATACACCATATGACGCAGAAATTCCTCTATGGGGTACCTATTTGAAAAAAAATGTTTATTCACAAAGATATATGTACCCCTAAGTTCATTGCAGCATTATTAACAGTGGCCAAGACATGGAGACAACTGAAATGCCCTTCGATAGAGGACTAGACAAAACACAATGGAATACTACTCAGCCATTAGAAAAGATAAAATACTGCCTTTTGTGACAACATGAATAGACATTGAAAATATTATGCTAAATGAAATAAGTTTTCAGGAAAAGCTAGGAACCATATGATTTCACTCATATGTGGAATATAAAACTGAAACTCATAGATACAAACAATAGTATGGTGGTTACCAGAGGGAAAGGGGTTGGAGGATGGTAATAAATAAAGGGGGCCAAATACATGTAACAGAAGATGATTTGACTTTGGGTGGTGGGTACAGTCTGAAAATACAGATCATGTGTCATAGAAATGTATACTTGAAACCTATATGAAGTTAATAACTAATGTCACCTCAATAAATTTAATTTTAAAAAGTGAAAGAGCCTTCCACCAAGCCTGCTGCTTCAGCCACAGGCCCGTGTGACACAGTGCCTGGACCCTTTGGTGAGAGCAAAAATGGGGAGACAAAGAAACAATCTCCAAAGGAAAGAAAAGGAGGAATCACCAGAAAATAAACTAAATGAAATGGAGGCATGCAATCTTTCAGAAAAATAATTCATAGTAAGGGTCATAGTGTTCCTAAACCAGCTGAATGAAAAAATCAACGTATGTAAGAATCAAGAGGAAATCAAGAATGATATAGCTACAATAAAAAAATAATGAAAAGTTTCAATAGTAGACTAGAAGAAGCAGAGGACTGAATTAATGAGTTAGAAGACAGGTCAGAAAACACACACAATATGAACAGCGATTGAAGAAAAAAAATTAGAAAGCAGGAGGAGAGCCTAAGGGAACTTTGGGACAACATGAAACAAAGCAACATTTGTATAATAGAGGTGCCAGAAGGACAAGAAGAAGAGCAAGGATTATAAAACCTATTTGAAGAAATAATGACAGAAAACTTCCATGATTTGAGAAAGAAAAAATTCACACAAGCAGAGAGAGTCCCAAACAAGATGAACCCAAAAAGACCCACACCAAGACACACTGTAATTACAATGGCAAATGTTAACGACAAAGAGATAATCTTAAAGGCTACAAGAGAAAGATAGAGAGTTACCTATAAGGGATCTTCCATTAGATTATCAAATGATTTCTCAAGAGAAAAACATCAGGCCAGAAGGGAATGGAATGAAGTATACAAAGTGATGCAAAGCAAGGGACTGAATCCAAGAATTTATCCAGCAAGGCTATCATTTAAAATTGAAGGGGAAATCAGGAGCTGTGCAGACATAAAAAAAAAAGGCTAGGGGAGTTAATCACTACCAAGCTAGCAATGCAAGAAATGCTAAAGAAGAAATAGAAAGGGAAGAAGGAACACAGGCATAAAGAATAAAAATGGCTACAAACAAGTACCTATTAATAACAAAAGAAACCATCAACAAAACAAGAGAGCCCACTGCATGGTGAACATATTTTCCAATGTTATATCTGATAAGGGTTTAATCTCAAAAATTTACAGAGAACTCATACAACTTAACAACAGGAAGCTAAACAACCCAATAAAAAAATTGGCAAGGAACCTAAATAGATACTGTCTGAAAGAGACATATTAAAACATGTTCAAAGTCACTAATCATCCGAGAGATGCAAATCAAAATGACAATGAGGTACCATCTCACATCTGTTAGAATGGCTATCATCAACAAGTCAACAGACAACAAGAGCTGGAGAGGATGCAGAGAAAAAGGAACCCTTTTGCACTGCTGGTAGGAATGCAGACTGGTACAACCACTGTAAAAACCAGTATGGAGTTTCCTCAAAAAATTAAAAATGGAACTCCCATTTGACCCAGTAATCCCACTTCTAGTAATATATCCAAGAAAACAGAAACCCCAATCAGAAAGCATATAAGTACCTCTATGTTCATAGCAGTACAATTTACAATAGCTAAGATTTGGAAATAGCTTAAGTGTCCATCAGTAGATGAGTGGATTAAAAAACAATGGTACATCTACACAATGGAATACTATTCTGCTGTAAAAAAGAAAGAACTGTTACCATTCACAACAGCCTGGATGGACCTGGAAAACATTATGCTAAGTGAAATAAACCGGTTGGAGAAAGATAAATATCACATGATCTCACTCATTTGTGGGATATAGTGAACACCCTAAACTGATGAACAAAAATAGATCCAGAGACAGAGGACCATCAAACAGAGCATCAAACTTCAGAGGGAAGGCAGGGGAGGGTGAGTTGGGGGTAAGAGATCAACCAAAGGACTGTATACATGCATATAAGCATAACCAATGAACACAGACACTAGCGGGGTGAAGACATGTGCTGGGAGGTGGGAGTTCAGAGAGAGGTCAATGGGGGGAAAAGGAGTCATTTATAATACTTTAAACAATAAAGAATTTTTTTAAAAAATGTGGAAGAACAATAGCAGGTAAAAAATGATTTAATTTTGTCACTATTAGACTTTTTACTTTCTTTTTCTCCTAATAAGCACAGAGGCTCAGAGAGCAAAAAAAGAAATTTGTCAGATTTTGTTCTTAGGTGGATTAGTGATTTCAGCAACGTAAGGAAGATAAGACCAAGGAGATCATTCTTATTAACAAGACAGTATAAGTCAGGAAGGTAAATTTCATGTGATGAATTTTAGGTGGTATGCGTTCTACAGCCTCTCTCCTCCTCATTTTTTAAGTCAGAATATGCCATTTTTGTGGAATAAAATACATAGAACTCAGCTCTCAGCATTACCCTTGTAGGAGCTCCCTCTACTCAGATGGCACTATTGTCAATGGCCATCACTGCATGATTACATGATGGTGGCGTTCAGCTTCTGTGATTAGCACTTAGGGTGAGGAGCGATCGCTCTGACATTTCAAATCATACTTTCCAAAAAACACATGTGTTTTTTTTTAAGAAGAGAGAATGTAGCAAGATCTATCATTTAAAAAGTTAACAAAAGTATTGCTAATTAGAGGTAATTTTTTTGGTAGAAACAATAATACAGGGTGTCCCAAAAAATGTGTACAAACTTTGAATTATTATAAAGTGTTTATTAACATACAGTTCATTTTCAAAATCTAAAAGAGTCTACAGAAATGAATATTTTTTGTCAATGCCTATTTTCAAACTTATGATCATTCTGGTCCAGGTACTGCTGATAAAGTGAAGCAATGGAATCGCAAGCGTCAAGAATAATTTTGGTCGGTATTTATGAGCCCTCAATTTGACTGTTGCTCGTGTTGTACCTTAAACTTTATGTTTTATGTATCTCCATAAAAAAGTCTAGAGGCACATTAGTATGAATTTTCTTTGTTCAAAGCTGAGTCTTGGTTCACCCATTATTTCAAACCAGTTAAGCCAGGAGAGGAGTGAAAATTAAGTGATTTATCAGCTGTTAAAATGTATATACATTTGGGGGGGATGCCCTACATAGTGGAAAAAAGACAATTTCTTCAATATAGAGTATAGAGACAGGAATTCCTTTTTTTGTTGTTGTACCAATTTCATTAAAAGACAATTACACATTGCTTCTCTCTTGACTCCCCGCCAGAAGAGCAGGCAAAATTGGAGTTGCCTAAAGTGATGGTTACAGTTATATGCCACTGCAGAAAATACAAAACTGACATTGTTTTCATATACAGTGTCTTCTGAAGACTAGTGCTTTACTAGCACATAAGCATTACATGCAATGAGTATACAATTGTTGGAATTTAATTTTCAGATAGTTTGAAATTCTGGAGTAGTACTTTTATGAAAACTTGATATCTGCTCCTATTCACAAATGAACAAGGGGAAGTAAATGAGGAGAATCAATAAGCATGATTACTTGTTAGGCTTCCATTTACACTTTCATTGTAAAGACATTGATTTAGAATTGATGCCTCCAGTTTTTATAAGACAGAGGTCCTTATTGGCAATGAATAATAAAATATTACATTTCACAAGTCTATACAGACTGAAGATAACTTGATTTTCTATCAGGGACAATGTGTTCAGGCAATGTGTTCGATTTTATACTCATCAATTACTATCTTTAATTCATTAGTGACACATTTTACACACATTACTGAATGCCTCTTTTTTGCCACCTTCCATGTTTTATACTAGAAATATAAAGCGTGATAAACTGCTTACTTAATTAATATGCCTGTTATTCTATATTGCAGACATTGTTTTGTCGTTAGCCCTATATTTGTAATTTTAAAGAGGTATCTGGGGGGAAATGTAATGCAACATTCAAGCAAAACTTTGGGTACCAATTTCCTGAGATTGAATTTCAGAGTTCTTTTGAAAGGCACTTGCATTTTATATTACTAATACATAAATACTCAAGAATCCTGACTTTTCTCCGAACTGCTATTTTTCCAGAAAGCACAAATCAGAGACTGCAGCATTGCACAAAATGTATTTTCTGTTTTTTTGTTTGCTTGTTTGTTGTTTGTTTTGGAGGGGGGTAGGAGAGAAGAAAACAACCGCCTTGAATAAAAAACATTTTATAGGACATGCTCTTGATAGGATTATGGAGAAAATGTTTTTCCATTTTCAAATAACTTTGGGAAATACTGGATTAAACAAAAGAAGCACATTTTCAGATCCTGGACTTCTTAGAGCCTTTAATACAGAATGTGCACTGTGACTCCTCAAGACAGGTGTGCTCAGCTTTCCTCAGGTCAGTTTGGTCACAGGAATTTGTTTCCTGTAGATCATCTACTGGTTATTGTCCCAAAGAAAACACTTTGGGAAAGCTGCCCAGTGTGCTGATTAGCTTCAGAGATTAGACCGAGATATAAAAGTCAAGCTTATCTCCATCTTAATACTGAGACATCTGATATGTGTACTGCTGTTTGGAAGGAAGCACATTGTCTTTGTAGAAAATGATAAGAATTGGAGAGGGTTCAGAGTGTGGAAGTCACTCAGATTGTTTGTGGGAACAGTTTTTAGCTGTGCATTTTAGCATCTGAGAGGCAGCCTTCCTCCAGGGAACTTGAATATATACACTGAGTGGCCAGATTTATTATGGCCACCTGACGTTTATAGGCAAATTAGCTATAATTTTGGGCTGAAGTTGCTAGAGGGCCAGACCATTATAAATAGGGAAGCAGGTTGTTTGCCACGACAGTAGAAGTGATTTTTTTCTGAAGATATGGATAAACAATGTGATTGAACAGCCTTTGAATGTGGGATATATATTATTATGAATGGCCAGATTATTATGACCACCCCATCAGTACTTCGTTGGGCCACCTTTTGCCTTCAATACTGTGGCGATTCTTCT
This sequence comes from Myotis brandtii, assembly GCF_000412655.1. Taxonomy (NCBI): domain Eukaryota; kingdom Metazoa; phylum Chordata; class Mammalia; order Chiroptera; family Vespertilionidae; genus Myotis; species Myotis brandtii. The sequence goes on from NW_005363836.1 coordinate 1,839,939, forward strand.
TGGCATTGACTCCACGAGATGTTGAAAGGTGATGCGAAGAATCTGACACCATGCCTGATGAATAGCACTGTACAGTTCTGTGAGATTTGATGGTTGTGCAACCAGCTGCCTGATGGCTCTTTTAACTTTGCCCCAAAAATGCTCAATTGGATTGAGATCTGGTGAATGTGGGG
>NW_005363836.1:1840780-1861362 GCF_000412655.1 Myotis brandtii
ACACACACACACACACACACACACACATATATATATATATATTAAAATAAAAACTTTCTTGGCAATTTTAGTCTACTTTCTAACTGAAGGTTACCCTGTTAAAATTTTCTCTTATTCATCACCCTGCCTCCAGTTTGTTCAAATTGTAAATGTCACAATTTAGATTGAGTGAAAGTAATGTAGATCTGATACATTATTTATATTTCAGCTTCATATCACACTTTTGGCTGAAGAGCCCAAGGCTGTAAGAACTTTTCAATAAAGCAAAAGTAATAGAAGTTAGTTGGAAAGTGGAGAAGCTACGGCAAGGAGAATGAGAATGAAGGACCTAGAAAAAGTAAGAGTAAATCCTGACAAATAATTCAAAATTCATTTTTTAAAAAATATCAGAGTATAAAACAATCTCTATATATAAAAGGCTAAGTGACCGACCATACATCCATCCAACTGTCTGACCGACTGGCCAGTACATATGATGTGTACTGGCAATTAAAAAATAAATGTTGACTCGTGCATGTGCGATATTTATCCCTGTCTGACACTGGCCTCTCATTTAAATTAATTCAAAGAGAATTTCCTGTGATGCCAGCATTTGTGATGACTATTAGTAAATCACAAGGACAAACTCTAGACAGAGTAGTAATATTCCTACCTAAACCCATTTTTGAACATAGTTATATGTTGCTTTCTCTCGAGTTCGAAGAGTATATGACGTTAAAATTAAACTTGTAAATACTTCATCACAAGGAAAATTAGTTAAGTACTCTGAAAGTGTTTTTATTCTTAATGTGGTTTACAGGTTGATATTAGAATAAGTTTAATCAATTTATCAGTCATTGTTTGTATCAATGTTTTTATATCATGTTTTTGTTGTTATATCATGTTTTTGTTGTTTTTATATCATGTTTTTGTTTTTTTGTCATTTTTTATGTCATGTCTTTGTTGTTGTTTATCATGCTGTTATTGTTTATTTACTAATCAGTGTATATATTATTTTCATATACACTTTACTAATTTTCTTTCATCTCTGGCACTTCTCTTATAAAAAAAGGGTGAATAGAGCTATTAAAATATTTCTTCTAATTAATTCCTTTCAATGTACACGAATCCGTGCATCAGGCCACTAGTAGTAATATAATATAACAAAGTGAAATGGCACAGAATTAGATATATCTTACAAATGTATGTATAGTATGAATTCCATAACAGAACATATCACTGACAGTCTCTTACAAAGAAGAAACAGAGAGTCATATGTTATGCACCTCCACCATGGACAATTTATTCATTCCTTTTCAACCATCATGTTGAAACTTCCTAAATTGGAAAGTATTAAATCTTTCAACAAGATTAAATCTTTCAACAAGATTAATATCTAGAAAATCTGGTTAATTTTCATACTTCTGTAAGATTCTCATAAAAAAAAACAGACAAAAAAAATCCTAGGCTTTCTCATATTACTGAGAGCCATTGATTCCTTTATGGTAGTGTAGGACTGACACAGTCCAAACCTTGCCTGGGACCCTAAGCAAGGGACACAGTACAGAATTCACAGAGATACACCAGGTTTATTTGTAGAGCCGGGGCTCTGAATCCAGATGGCCTCAGTTCAAGCTAAATATCGTTACTTTCTGTTAGGGTGACTTGGGGCAAGTTTGTTAACCACTCTTAGCCCAGCTCAATGTCCTTATCTATAAAAATGGGTATAATAATAGTACATACACCTTGTAGAATTGTTGGAGGATATACTAACTTATTTTTTTAAATATGTTTTTATTGATTTTAGAGAGAGAGGAAGGGAGAGGGATAGAGATAGAAACATCTGCTGCTGGGGATTGAGCCCGCAACCCAGGCATGAGCCGTGACTGGGAATTGAACTGGTAACCTCAGTGATGGCGAACCTATGACATGCGAGTCAGAGGTGACACACAAACTCATTTTTTTGGTTGATTTTTCTTTGTTAAATGGCATTTAAATATATAAAATAAATATCAAAAATATAAGTCTTTGTTTTACTATGGTTGCAAAGACCAAAAAATTTCTATATGGGACACGGCACCAGAGTTAAGTTAGGGTTTTTCAAAATGCTGACACGCCGAGCTCAAAAGGTTCGCCATCACTGCTCTTGATTCATGTGTTGACAGCCACTGAAGCACACCAACTGGGCATACTAACTTATTTTACACAAAATGCTTTGAATACTGCCTAGCATTAGTAATAGCACAATCAATAATTATTCTCATCATTATTTTGATATTATAAGCAACCTTTATCTATTAATTATCCTCTTTCTTCTATGTCAATGTCTCTACACTGTCTTCTCCCTTTTAGTCTGATTTCCCCAAAGTGAAAATAAATGTTCCGTGAGCTATGCTTCTAACTTAATCATCCATTCCATTTTTCTCCTTCTCTTCCTGCCACACTTCATTAAAGTCTCATTCCTCCCAAACGCAATGGGTCCTTAAACCTCTGTCATCTTAGTGAACCAGGAAACAGCTTTCACTCAGTTCACCAATGGCCTCTTAGCTTTAAATGCATTGAGCCTATGCATAGTCTTGCCATCATTGTCTTTGATAGGCTTAAATGCCTTATTAGCCTTTTTAAGGGAGCATGTTCCTCTTCAGTCACTTAAGTAGTTCTTCCCTCTCTTTGCCACTTAATTTTAGTCATCCTCCTAAGCATCTTTCCTCGGCATTTTTAAGTTCAATCTATATACTTCCTACCTGAGAATATCTTTTACCCCTTCAGTTACATGTTGCTCACTTCCAATTTTTCTTCACTAGATGTGGCCTATTTTTTTATTTTCAGTTACTAGTCACATTGACATTTCCACATGGATGCCCCATCAGCACTTCTAACCCAGCATGAATTTCCCATTTCTTGATTCTGTTTCATCCATTATAATGCTGCCAGATTTAGTATTCATCTTTCAGTGCACACTTCAAATAGACCCTCCTTTACAGATCCTTCTAAGAGTTTCAAGTTAAATTTTATCAGAACCCCACTCTTTGTTTGAATCTCTTACATATATGTGGTTAGTTTTTACATATATATCCATTTTTAACCCACTACTGACTATAAGCTGCTGAGAGCCCAAAACATTGTTATAATTTTTGAAGTTCTTAAAAAATGACAGATGAACAAAAATATTATAATTAATAAATGGTGCTGAATTGAATTGCTAGACATAAAGGGAGATATTACCTCTTAAAATGATAAATGAGACAGAGTGATTACATGATTTGTACCAAAACTTATAGGAGCATAATACAGTTGCAGAAATTGGAGTAAAAAATAAACAAGATTCTAATGACTATGATAAGAATAGCGAAAATGAATATTTATCTATAGATTTTTATATATAATGTATACACATATAATTAAGCATAAAGAAATTTAAAAGCATAAAATTAATTATATGCTTATATTATACCCAAGCTACTTTTGTGATGATAGGTAATAGAGGGCAACAACTAAACAATGATTCATCCTAGAATAATATTATGTGCTCAAGGTCATTTAAGAAAAATTAATTTTAAATTGTTACATATGAATCAAAGGGCTAGAAAGGACTGCGAAAGTCATCTACTTTATACTCCTGCCTCAGGGGCATAGAGGGCTTAAAGTTTTTACATTCTATTGAAATGATCAATTAATATTCAGTGAAAGAGACTATTCATAGAGTTTCAGACAATGTGATTCAGGATCTCCCTAGATTGTTATTGTTTCAATATTTTCATAACTCTCTGTGTAAAAAGCCTAAAATTACCAGGCATGTTGACCAAAGCCAGATTAGCTAACTAGATAGAAACTCTGTTTTATTTTTTATAAAAGAAAATACTACCCTCTAACTTTTGAAATTAAATGAAATTTTTCTTATTGATTATTTTCTGTTATTACACATAATCTTTGTAATTATAGTATTAGATTCTCCAATTTTTTATATTTTTGGAAAATATTTTTATGAATCTTATGACCAAAATAGAATCTGGGTTTTGATATTTAAGAATTTGTAAAAGAATATATACACATATATGTATCTTTACAAAAATTATTTTTTCATCTTTTTTATTTATACATTCAGAGATTATGAAAGTATAAGCAATATATTTTATTTTACATATCAATTTTACAGTTAACCATTACATTAACATTCAAACTGCACATTTTCTTTCAAAGTTTGTGCAGCAACATTAGAGAAAACCATATGACTTGAAATAATCAGTAATTTGTATATGGTAATTGGTACAGAGTACAGTTTCTAGAAAAGGTACAGTTCTTATCTAAGCCTCTCCAAGTTGTTCAAGCCAAGAAGCCATCTACTGGTTGCCTCTAGGGTAGCCGTGGGCAAACTACGGCCCTCGGGCCAGATCCGGCCCGTTTGAAATGAATAAAACTAAAAAAAAAAAAAAGACCGTACCCTTTTATGTAATGATGTTTACTTTGAATTTATATTAGTTCACACACACACTCCATCCATGCTTTTGTTCCGGCCCTCCGGTCCAGTTTAAGAACCCATTGTGGCCCTCCAGTCAAAAAGTTTGCCCACCCCTGCTCTAGGGTATAGTTTGAATGGAATCAGGAGAGTCCTCCTAGACCAAAGTTTCCACAAGAGATTACCTGACAGCCAAGCACCTTCACTGTCATCATGCCTTCTAGTATCTGTCATAATAGAACTAAATGTTTGCTGGAGAATTAAATGCACTTTTCAAGATGAAGGAGGAGAAAAAAATGTGGATAACTATCTGCTTTCTCACAAGTAAGAAAAGCCAACTTCTGCAATTCTATTCCAACCAAACTAAAAATGCCAGGTGATGTTTAACAATGTGAAGGCAGATTCTGGATGGGCTCTGTAAGAGGAGATAGGAAGGAACACTTGAAAATGCAATGCCGTCAAGTTGGGTGCTTCCAAAATTGTTCTCTAATACAGTGGGGCCTTGACATATGAGTTTAATTCGTTCTGAGACCGAGCTCGTTAAGGAGCTCGTTAACTCAAATTACTCTGTCAACTCAATGCAAAAAATCTGCTGAGAGACAGCTGGTATCTCAAAAAACTCGTTAGTCGGGACACTCGTAAGTCAAGGCCCCACTGTATCTGGATGGGAAGAAATCAGAAACCATTCATACATGTTTTAAGCAAAAAGAAAGAAAAGTATGTGAGAAAAACAAACAAACACAACTCTTTCAGCTATAATAAACTCCAAGCAAAAGTAGAGATGTAACCTGAATTTTAAAATAAGTCCTTTTGATTTTTCAACTTATGAAAAAGGAAATGAAACAGGCTCAATTATATTATATCCAAAATGTCTTTAAAATGTGACCTTTTATTCAACCAGTTTTTTAATAGTTCTAAAATTACAAATTCTAGTCCTGACTTTTCTGTATATTTCCTACTCAATCACCTTTGGGATGGAGGTAAGAAAATAACCCTTTTTCCTGTCGAGGAATACTAATGCTGGCTGAAAGCCATAAGCCTAAGTTTGTCCCATCCCTCAAAATGGAGATAAAGGTGGATAAATGTTATTGTTACAGTAACAAAGATAAGAAGAAAGTAATAAAGTGGGAAGAGCACCCTCTCACAATGCAAGTTACCATTAGTTTTAAGGCTTTTTGACTATAAACATGACAAACAAAGTGGGGAGTAAAATATGTTTTATACTTTTCCACTCTTCCTTCAGACAAGGCCAAAATAACTATATGTATATTTCAAGTGAATTTTCCTACAGTGCCATTTACTAAGAAATTAAAAGTTGGATCCAATAGCTGCCTTTTCATCAACAGGTAATAAACACCCTCACCTCCTCCCTGACCCATTTTCTGGATCTCTCAGATCAGGCTTATAGCCCCCATGGTTGGCAAGGGTTACAATCCTTTTAGGCAACCCTGTATCTGCCCAGAATCAATATTTGCTCCTTCCATCAGATGACTTCCATCCAACAGATATGGGAGGGAGAGGCCTTGCTGGGGTATGAAAGTCTTATAATCCCTCTTTTCTCTACTTTCTAGGTTACTATTATTCCATCTCTTTCCCCTGAAGTAGGATTCTAAAAATCCTGCAGACTTTGTCCTCTATGAAAAAACTTCTATGAACCTCAAGGTCTTTTTTTTTTAGTTACTGAGTATACATAGAATTGCATGATATGAGCTCCCTACTTTCCCTATCTAATTCAAATTATGACTCTCTGTTTATTAGTAGGAACTAAAGAGACAACATAACAGGGAGAGAGAGAGAGGGAGAGAGAGAGAGAGAGAGAGAGAGAGAGAGAGAGAGAGAGAGAGAGAGAGAGAAAAAAACAAAAAAATAAAAAAACAAAGTGAAAAACCCTCTTAAATCATTCTTATAAATGACTGGATAATTCCCTCATATTCTACTTTTGTGCAATTGCACCTTTTTCCCAATGAATTCTAGGAGTGTCTAAAATAAAAGCTTACTTTTCTTTCATGACCTTCACAAAATCAGGAAATTGATTCATTCACTCAATAAAAACTTTATTCAGCACATATTAAGATCTAAGTGACATGAATATAGTAGTGAACCAAAAGAATAAAATCAACCGTCTTAATGGAGTCAGTAGATTTTTGTTTTCCTGCTTCCACATCCCTATTGCTTGCATAGTTATAAAGCATAATTCAATTTATGTTATTTCATTGCTCAAAAATATTGAATCGCCGAAACCGGTTTGGCTCAGTGGATAGAGCGTCAGCCTGCGGACTGAAGGGTCCCGGGGTCGATTCCGGGCAAGTGACATGAATATAGTAGTGAACCAAAAGAATAAAATCAACCGTCTTCATGGAGTCAGTAGATTTTTGTTTTCCTGCTTCCACATCCCTATTGATTGCATATTTATAAAGCATAATTCAATTTATGTTATTTCACTGCTCAAAAATATTGAATGACTTTCAATTTTTACCAAATAAAAAATAAGGTCTAAGATTCCCACCATTTGTCCTAAGTATTCTCACTGTATTCCCAAACACTCCTTGCATAGGACCATTTGATGATACCCTACTCCAGACTTTCCCTCCTCTTCCATGAGCTCTACTATTGGGAGATCACTTCTAATTCAAATACTTCATGATGTCAAAATTATGTGTCCCATCTAGATCTGGTATACCACATCTATGCCTTCCCTATAATTGTATTCATTATTTCTCTTAGGAAATGTACATCATTGATTTCTATAATACAACTATGTATACCTCCATCTTCCTAATACACTATAAACTTTTAAAGGCAGTCAACCTTGTTTGTATACTTTTTCAGCCATTCTTCATTATGTGGGCCTCTAATAAAGCATAACATATAGATAGTTCTCATCAAATTGTGAATGAATTATCCCATTATTGCTGTATAATATTTGTATTACTCTTTAAGCTTGCTACTCTGTACCATATGTGGATTCTGTATATAGAGATTAATATAAGTATGTTTTAAGAGAGGAACATGTAATGGAATTAAATATCTAGTTCACCTAAAAAATACAAAGCTTACTTTTCCTCCTGGATAACCCACATCCTAAGAGCCAGGTTGGGACCCTAAGGAAATGAGCTTATATAGTGCCATAAAGATGTTTCCTGGGACAATAATGGAAGGGCTTGTCTGCTTGCTGTACACAGGAAAATAAAATAAAACAAAAAATAACATAACATAAAATAAAATAAAATAAATCTTGACCAACTGAGATTTTGATTTAGTGAAAATTCTATATAATAAAAGCCTAAGCATCTGTTACAGCAGAATGACCAGAACGATCAGTCACTATGATGCACACTGACCACCAGGGGGCAGATTCTAAATGCAGGAGCTGCCCCCTAGTTGTCAGTGCGCTCCCACAGGGGATTGCCACTCAGCCAGAAGCCAGGCTCATGGCTGGCAAGCACAGCGGCGGTGGTGGGAGCCTCTCCCCACTCCATGGTAACGCTAAGAAGCAGTGAGCTAGCCGAGTGGTAAGGAGCAGCGAGCAGGCAGGCGGTAATTGGAAAGCACAGCGGTGGTGGTGAGAGCCTCTCCCCACTCCATGGTAGCGCTAAGGAGCAGTGAGCCAGCCGAGCAGTAAGGCGCAGCGAGCAGGCAGGCAGTAAGGAGCGATGGGTCCCGGACTGTGAGAGGGATGTCTGACTGCTGGCGGGCGATGTGTCCCGGACTTTAAGAGGGATGTCTACTGCTGGCTGAGACTCGCTCCCCAGAGAGTGGGCCTAAGCTGGCAGGCAGACTGAGACCCGCTCCCCAGAGAGTGGGCCTAAGCTGGCAGGCAGACATCCCCCAAGGGGTCCCAGACTGCGAGAGGGCACAGGCCGGGCTGAGGGAGCCCCCCTCTCAGTGCATGAATTTTGTGCACCGAGCCTCTAGTTTAATATGTAAGGTATACCATTTAACATCACCCCAGCCAAATTTCAGGGGATCGTATCTTTGGTGCCTTTTGGAGCCAGAAAGCAGACATACTAGTACTTTAATATTATCATTTTATTACCTTCATAAATAAGTAATGGGGATGATTTAACAAATAATTTTATAGTCAAGCTAGGCCATTGGATGCTTCAGAGTTGATAAGTAAAAATTTATTTTCAGGAATTATTTTGTAAGCCTCCTGCTTCACTTCATTGTGACTCAGAATACTGAAAGAGACACCCTAGAGATGTTTCCTCAAGTACCCCATTAACCATCAGAATATGGGGTCTAAATTACTCACAGAAAAAATCTGACCAAATGATTTCTTTCATTTACTGTTTCCCTTTTAGGCACTCAACCACTTGACATTGTATACTAAATTCCACACATTCATTATTGCTCTAACGAGAAGGCACCCAGAGTCGTGGGCTGATCTGTTAATTCTTTATGTGGATCCTTTTTGGGCTGGAGGTTTAACAACTATAGTTGCAGAACATAGTGCAAAGTTTACGCTAAAATTCGGGCTCAGAAAATATCTTAAAATCTTTCTAATGATATGGAGCTCTGAGCATCTATGAACACTATAAAATTAATAGGAATGATGATGAATATCATATTTGTGTTTATCATCTTTTGCCATTACTGATCAATTTATTTTTAAGTCATGTGATAGTTGCTTTCTCATATAACCCTATCCCTTCCATTCCTTTCTGTTTCAAAAGTAGATATTCTGTGCTTTAGATCCTCCAGGCTCATCTTCCTGGGAAAATTAATTCAGCTCTCCAAATATCCATTCATCCTTTATGTAAGTATTTGCCAAGTTACCTACCACATGCATTGCTTCTTAAGTTAAGAACTATGGAGGATCAAAAATATATAACACAGAATTATCTTTCAAAAAGAAAGTAATATGTCATTGAATATACATACAAAATAACTTTTGCAGAGGTAGAAATAGTACAGAATTGCAGTTACCTGATTTTATCAGTAAGATTTTTATTTGAATAGTTTATAATTCAGCTGTCATTGATTTCTTCAGCCTAAGAACAATTTCAACTAAAATTTTCATAACTGGGTCAGCCTCTTTGTTATCAGTGAATCTTAATTTAACTAATGCTTAATATGTTGAATCTGAAAATGTCTTTCAGTGTGGTATTATTAAAAATAATGTCATTCATGTTCAAAATGAGCCTTACTTATAGATTCCCTTTAAATGGTATTGTTCTGTCAGACTTCCAACTCAGGGCCTACTAGCCTATAAAGTGATCTTCAGTGAGGTGTCGGTGCGGGTGAAGATCAGCCTACAGTTGCAGAGCTCTGTTGCCTTTCTGAGCATCTTTCTACCCTGAAGCTGGGTATCATGCTTGACTTTCTCATTTAGCTAATTGGAACTTAAGTCTTGTGAATTGAAATGTCCTTTCTTAGTCAGATAATTGAAGCAAAGTAGACTCTACTCTTAGCTTCTATTTATTCATGCATCATCTCAAAACTGAAAATTACATCTATATATATAAAAGCCTAAGCAACTGAACAACTGAACGACCAGTTGACCGGTTGCTATGATGCACACTGACCACCAGGAAGCAGATGCTCAATTCAGGAGTGCCCCCTGGAGGTCAGTGCGCTCCCACAGCAGGAGTGCCACTCAGCTGACTGACCCATCCTGGTGGCCCACCAACCTAGCAGCAGCCACTCACTCCCTCAGTAGTCCTGCAGGAACAATCTCCAGAGAACAGGCCAGGCACTGACAAACCAGTGCCACTGGCATGATCCCAACAGCACAGCTGGCCTCCTGGAAGTTGGCTTTGGGCACCATGGCCACTTCTCCTCCCTAGATGCTCCACAAGGAAGAAACAATATAAAAGCAACTGCCAGGTGGCTCCTGACAACCAGTGCGAATGTCAGCAGGACGGATCTGGATCCTGGGCCGGCAAGGGCATCCCACTGCCCACCGGGAGGGTCAATCATGTCCTGGCCCCCCCATCCCTCTCGGGATGGGCGCTAGATGTAGGGCTCATGGCTGGTTAGTGCTCCTGCGGCAGGCGCTAGCCTCTCCTGATCGGGACTGACTAGGCACGAGTGTGAGGGCCGGGATGAGGGCATGAGCGGGAGCGGCAGGCAGCCTTGGACTACAGGTTTCAGGCCAATCCCTGCAGGCCATGCAGAGGGACCCCACCCATGCACGAATTTGTGCAACAGGCCTCTAGTATGAAATAACTACCTTCTTAGTCAAGAATTGGAAATATGATTGGTCCTACAATTATTTATCTCTCCTTTCTGGTTAATTCTACAATCCTCTTCCACCAGCAGCTTGGATGACCTTAGGATTTACTAACAAAAAAAATGCTTATTTAGTTCTATATCTGGGGAGCAAAATTTGTGAACTAAGCCTAGGCAGATGACATTTGGAACTTGTCATTATTGTTTTAAGCTTTTGACTATTATATAAAGAAAAAGAGCATACATTTTATAGTTATAAAGCTCAAATTCCAAGATCTAATTTTGTTCTTCAGACTTAACTTCTCCTCTGTAAAGGAGGGATGATCATAGAATGTTTATGATAATTAAGTAAGATAAAAATATAAGGTGCTTAGCAAATGTAATGTAGCAAGTGCTCCATAAATAGTAGCAATAATGATAATAGTCCATGTAAGATTAAAAACACATAAATCAACATCAACACCATATATCCATATCCATGACATACAGTTTTAATTAATGCATATATGCTCATCTGTCATCTCCAATTTTAACACAGGAGTCAGGAAACTTTTACAGTAAAGATAGGGATGGTAATTATTTTAGGTTTCCTGGGATATACTATCTCTGTTGCAACATTCAACTTTGTTGTCCTAGCATGGATGCATGCTTCAATAGGTTGGATTTGGCAAGGGGGCTGAGGCTGAATGTAGTTTGCTGACTGTTATGAACTGAATATTTTGTGTCTTCCACAAACTCAAATGTGAAAACCTAATTCCCAAGGTGCTGATATTTGGAAGTGGGGCCTTTGGAAGGTGATTAGATCATAAGGGTGGAGTCTCATAAATTGGATTAGTGCCCTTATAAAAGAAACCCACATACAACTCCAAAAACACAACTATTGAAACAAAAAAATTGATAAAAATAGACTAAATAAATAAATAAATTCTTCTGCTCTGCGAAAGAAAATGTCAAGAGAATGAGAAGACAAGCCATAGGACTGGGAGAAGATTTTTGTAAAATTTGTAAAAGACACAGATGTGTTATCCAAAATATACAAAATGCTTAAAATTCAACATTAAGAAAATAAACAACCCCTGGGCCAAACACCTGAATACACACCTCACAAAGAAATTATAAGAATGGCAAATAAACATATGAAATAATTCTCCACATCATTTAACATCAGAGAAATGCAAATTAAAAACTATAAAACACCATTACACAACTAGTAAAATGGCTGAAATATGGAGCACTGATAATACTAAGTGCTGGAGAGGATAGAGAGCATGTTGGAACTCTCATACATTGCTGGTGGAAAGCAAAAAGTGGTGGTATGCATCCACTTAGGAAGGCAGTTTGCTGTTTGTTTTTGGTTTTCTTTTTTGTTTTTAACTAAATAGACCCTTAGCTTATGATCCAGCTTATCATGTTCCTTGGCATTTACTCAAAGTAGTTGAAAACTTATGTCCACATAAATACCTGCACACCAATGTTTGTTGTAGCCTTATTCATAATTGCTAAAACTTGGAAGCAGCTAAGGCATGCTTTAGTAGGTAAATGGGTGAATTAAATGTAGCACCTCCAGATGATGAAATAGTATTTAGTGCTGAAAAGAAAGAAGTTATCAAGCAAATGAAAAATAAATGGAGAAACATTAAGTGAATATTACTAAGTGAAAGGAGCAAATCTGAAATGGCTACATACTATATGATCTCACCTATATGCATTTTAGAAAGAAAAAAAAAACAAAAATATGGAAATAGTAAAAAGATAAGTGGTTGCCAGGGGTGAGGGGGTGGGAATAGGTAGAGCATTGAGAATGTTTAAGGCAATGAAAATACTCTGGTGATATTTTAATGATGGATACACATCATTATATATTTGCCCAGACCCACAGAATGTACGACACTAAGAGTGAACACTAAGGTAAACTATGGAGTTTAGGTGAGTATGATGTGTCAATGTAGGTTCATTTTTGTTAACAAATGTACCACTCTGGTGAGTGATATTAATAATGGGTGAGGTTATGCATGTGTGGAGGCAGGGGGTTAGTGGGAAATCTCTGTATCTTGCTCTTTATTTAGTTGAAAATTAATACTACTGTAAAGAGTAACTTATTTAAATGAAAGAAAACAAAAGATAAATCCCCAGAGAGCTCTTTCACTCTCTTTCTATCATGCTAGGACATAGTGAGAAGATGGCTGTTCATGAACAAAGTTAGCTCTCACCCAATATGTCAGTGCTTTGATCTTGGGCTCTGTTCCCTCCAAAAATGTGCAAAATAAATGTTTGTTGTTTAAGCAGCACAGTCTATGTTTGTTGTTGTTGCTGTTACAGCATCATGAACAGACTAAGACACTGTCCCTATTGTAAATCACAAAATGTTTTCACAAAAATCTTCAATCCACATCTCCTTAAGATAAATGTTCATAGATCCAACTAGTAAAATGACCAATGTCTGTCCATGGTAAAGCTTTACCAGAGAAATGAGAGTACATAATGAGTTTTTCAAAAGACAAGTAAAGGTTAAGTTAAAGCAACTTCTTTTATTTTGACAAACTGTTCTCTTTTGTGTTAAAGCATTTAATTGAGGACTTGATGGTGACAGATGATGCAAGTTAATTTTAATGATTTTATTTGATTTTATAAAATGCTGACTCTATCCACAATATCACTCACTACTGTGGGCCAAATAATAGAAATTGCATGGCCACCAAGGGTAGTGTGAAATTATTGTTTTAATTTCTATAAGAAAATACTTCATTCTTAGTTTGTTAAATTATATTTCTAAGTTGAATAGGAATTTTAAGGACTTTTTGTCCAACCATTAGCTAATACATAAACTGTCATTCTAGCATACCTTATATATTCCAAGCAACTGAAATGCCCTCTTTGAACACTTCACAATTTCAATGAAAGCTTGCTTTACTTTTACAGCACTACTGGAGTGTGTTCTCTTTTACATAAAAGTAAAAATATATCTTCCTGTAACATTTAGAATACACATGGTCTTTTGTCTACCATCCAGGATTACACATAAATGATTGATAGTCATCACAGAACATCCTTTTGATATTTGAAAACAGCTCTCATTCACAAAATAAAATAGAACAAAACCATAAAAACCTCTCTTCTAATTAACAAGATAAAAATTTTCCCAGTTCTTTCCATTTTTCTTAATTTCTACTTGAGAGAGAGAAAGAGAGAGAGAGAGAGAGAGAGAGATTTCTTGTTCCACTTATTTATGCATTCATTGGTTGATGTTGTCTGCACCCTGACTAAAGATTGAACCCACAACCTGCCATATTGGGAGGATTCTCTAACCAACTGAGCTATCTGGCCAGGGCATATCTCTAATACCTATTTCTTATCCTCACTCTTAGTCAGTAATTTTGCTTTGTAATTTCATTGATAAAATACAATGAATCTGATGAGAAATATCAGCTCTGATAATCAAATATATAGGCTTATCAGCATTTGAATCTATAATCATTACATTGAGATTTTTAACATTTAATTAAAGATGATAAATTAAGATAGGTACTAGTATAAGAGAAGGAATATATCGTGCTCATAGATAAATAAATGACTGAATATTGAAAACATGCCAATTCTACCTCTTTAATCCTCAAAAATTCCTCTGGGTAATTTGTTGTTTTTGTTGAGGAACTTTTCAAAACTTTCATATGTACTTACATGGAAGAATGAAAATCCAAAAAGAGCTAAAAACAATTGTAGCCCGGCTGCTGTTGCTCAATAGCTGAGCATAGACTTATGAACCAGGATGTCATGGTTCGATTCCTAGTCAGGGCACATGCCCAGTCCCTAGTGGGGGGAATGTAGGCGGCAGCCAATCAATGATTCTCTCTCATCATTGATGTTTCTATCTCTCTCTCCCTCTCCCTTCCTCCTTGAAATCAATAAAAATGTATTTTTAAAAATTGCAGGGAGTGATTATCACATCATAGTTAAGGTGCTATAAAGCCATTTAATAAAACATATGGCAAACATAAAGGGCAGACAATTAGTCTAGTACTCTGTGTCAGGCTTTGTATAAATATGTACTTAATGAATACATAAAGTTATTAAATTAATTGCTAAGGACTGCAACATGAAAGGATAAAGGCTACCTGGAGGAAATAGTGCAATTACAGAAGACAGCGAACCAGGATAGGCTGTTCCAGCACACCTGAAATACTCTTTTGTCTAAATTATCTTGTTATACCTGAAAGCTATTAAATACCCCGAATTCATATTTTTTTAAAGCAAGAAAGAGTCAGCTATCTTAAACTTCTCATTATCTAAATCCTTAAGTGACTACCAGTTAAGATTTTTTTTCCAATTAACTCTCCCTGGAAGTTAACTTCCAAAAATACAGATAAATTAAATTTTCTCAAAGTATGTTCTCTGTTCTGCCACTCTGTCATAACATTCACACAATACCAACTCACCTGAAAAATTATATATATAGTTTGCATATTTCTAAATTTTCCAAAAGGAAATTAATGGATGTTTTCTGCAGTTTCATTCCTCTTTTAATTACATGGTATACTCCCTCTCTAAAATGCCTTTCAGTCTGCCTAGGTATTAGCCATTAAAAATGGAATATTGCTTGTCTCAATTATGTAAGAAGCTTATCTGATTCTAAGGGTCACTGAAGTTTCTAACCCTCTTCCGAAAATAAAGGATATAGAGAGCGTAAATGATTCCATTGCATTACTGGCTTTCAAATGACAATTAAATTGAGTGTAGGAGGGAGGCTCTCTTCCCTAAGACTATTTCCTCCAGTGAGTAGTAAAATACATCAGCTTTTTATTACATAAAGAGGCAATTGACTTAGTGACAAATAGACACAGTTGTAGAGAGCTATTCTGAAGTCAGGCATATAAATCTCATTTTTAAAAAGTGAAGTATTTCCTGTATAGATATTTACCAGAAGGAATTCTAGGTAGGCATATCAGTCAGCCAATCTCCTTCCATTAAACCCAGCTCAGTATAGCACATAGAATCAATATTAAAACATATAAATATAAATGTTGGAATCAGTGTCACTTCTGAGTGAAAACAGGCTTGGGGAAATTTTCTTTTCATCATCTTTATATAATAATAGAAACCTTAACAGAAGAGTTGGGGTGGGTTGATTTTTCATTTTTATAATATTATTTTTAATCCTATCCCATCCTTACCCCACACTTCACCCTAGAGTTTTACACGGAAATTTTATTAGGGAAATCTAGATTACAAAGTTTTAGGGAAGAAAATAGAAAGAGTTGGAAAGTTGCAACTACTTCCTAGCTCCCAGGTTCTTTCAAATCCAGTTTTGTAGGACACAACACGTCTCCTAATATCCTACTGATGCTTGCTTCAGATTGATTTTCAAAATGCTTTTATGTTGATTATTCCATCTTGCCTTCAAAGTAATCAATTTGGATAAGTATAACTTTTCCCATTCTGGTTCAAGAAAATTAAATTCCAAAGAAGTTAGTTTACTGGCATAGGCACAATTTGCAGAGCTGTGAGAGAAAACAATTCTGTTGACTCCCATTCCAGTGCTCTTTTTATTTTCCCTACTTCACCCCAGAGAATACATCACGGGGTCTAATTAGCCTTTTAAGCAGGAGTCTGTCCTTCAATGTCAGTGTTATAAGTTCCTTGATTATTGATTATGCTGGTTTACAATGTAGTTCCCAAGGGTAAATATGAAGCTCATTCCTGATAAAAAGTACAAGTAGGCCTGCATGGACTCATTGAGTAAATATAAGTACCTTCACTCTTGTTTTAATTAAAAGGTAGACTGCTATCTTTTGGTGGAAATATGATGATATATTAAGACATTATCAATGACTCATGATGTCTGTATCATGGAAAAAATAAATGAAAAGTTTAAAGGTTATGCCCTTTCTGTATGTTTATGTATTTGGTGTGTTCATCCCTTTTAATTGATTAATCCAAATGAAATTAAGTTTCTTTTCAGCCTTTAAAAATTTTTTATGATCATTTTCAGAAAAAAAATACCCTGGGACCATTTGGTTCTGACATAATGGCATAATTTAAAACAAATGAAATGAAACAAATACATTTCACTTTGGTCTGAAAATGGACAGTGTCTCTAATACTTGGAGAAACTAAGTTCTATAAAGGACCATAATATGCTTCTTATGATTCACACGAGAGGAGAAAAAAAGGCCATTTAGAGACTGATCAAAGAAAACTCTCTGAAAAGAATGGAATCAAAAGATTGCACAATGAGAATGGGAGCAAACTAGAAAAAAGGCTCACCATAAATATAACAAGATCGTGATGCTATTGTTTGTCTTGAAATGAAGCAGAGTTTAACTTAAAATAAGAAGGATGTTTTTACTATGTGCTACCAAAATATACTTATTTGACCCTGAAATAACTTATAACTTATTCATAATAACAGCATCTGGAATAAAATATTCTTATGTAATATGTAGGGGGATATTTAATTAAGGAAACAGTTCTCCTTTTTACCGCTATTACCAAGATATCACAATTATTCACTGAATTACCATTTGGCAAATTTCATTTTGAATAAAATACTGAATTCAATGTTACCTCAATATAAAAACACTCATATTTTATGCAGGCTAACTACATAGCAACAGTGTCTCCTAACTTAGTATATCTATTTAATTATGTAAACCTCAGTTTCTTTGTGAGTAAAATAGACATGATAATAATAGCACATCTTCTTTGCATTGTTACAAGAATAGGTAATATGGCACACTTGAAGCACTTAGCATAGTATCTATCATGCTATAGCTACTAAAGAAAGGATAGTTATTTATACTTTCAAGCTTTGTCTCTGATATCCTATCTTTGACTGCTAGTTGGGCCCTCTAATTTGAATTCATGTGTCCTGTCCCTGTCCCTCCTGCTGCAGCTGACTCTCAGCTTTGGCTCCACTTCCTAGAATCTGGTAAAATAGTCCCAATCTCACTTTTACATTTCTAAAGAGCCAGTCCAGTTCCAAATTTGAGACAAGTGGTTGTGTTGAACCATTTTCTTCTCCAGCTTTTCAAGGCTGTATCTCTTTATTAAGTCAGGTCACTGTAAAGTGGCACACCTTTAACATTCATCATGGAGCAGTGATGGCGAACCTTTTGAGCTCAGCGTGTCAGCATTTTGAAAAACCTTAACTTAACTCTGGTGCCGTGTCACATATAGAAATTTTTTGATATTTGCAACCATAGTAAAAAAAAGATTTATATTTTTGATATTTATTTTATATATTTAAATGCCATTTAACAAAGAAAAATCAACCAAAAAAATGAGTTTGCATGTCACCTCTGACACGCGTGTCATAGGTTCGCCATCACCATCATGGAGTAACATAGAAACAGTCATTAGAGTTCCATTGACCATTTAGTGCCCTATGGTTACAGACATTATATTGGCATGTAAAAATTCTTCTCAAAGCTCACAAACAAATCAATCTCTCAGGATGAAATGTTTTGCTACCTTCTTTTGAACAGCAAGATTTATATAAGCTATTGTAATGGTCTCTGTGCCCTATGTGTGTTAATCAGCTCTGATTTCAATTTTTACTGAGCTGCTATTTATTTTCCCAGAAAGCAGGTCTATTACTTAATTTTTATCTTTCATACCCCGAAGTATTTTAGTTCATAGTCAGATCACAACTCTGTGTATGTGTGCTCATGTATGTAAATTTCATGTATCTGTATTTTAGGACAATGTAAGGAGACAGAATGTTGTATGCCCCATCTATGGAACTTAGCTTAACTAGATATACAGAATTAAAGAACTTTGGCAGGACATGCCTTAGAGATTCTCATATGCCTGCATTTTAGGTGTAAGAAAGCTGTGTTCTTAAGAAGCTAAGGGGCTTGCCCAAGAGCTCATAGTAAGGTGGCAGGGCTTACACTTACGACTTTTTCTCTTTTCATTAGCCATGCAGTCTTGCTATAGAAAAGATGTTCTATCAAATGAGAAAATTGTGAAGTGCTTGGTGTACATCTCATTCCTGCTTTGTGGGGTTTTGTTTTCTCTTTTAGCCTGCATCCTCTAACACAGAGTAATATCCAATGTGATTAAGGAATTCAGGTTTTGTCTCCTTTTTTAAAAGTGATGAACTCTTAGCTAAGGTCAGCCAGGAGCTTCCCCAAACCTGTCCTTTTAATTTGCCATTTCAAACTTACATACAGAGTTTACGTATTTCACTTTTAGTGATAGTGCTTATTATAGTTTAGATTGCTGTATAATTTGAACACATCTAGATATGTATTTGACTGCTGGAACAGTCAATGATCAACATTTAACACAACGAATCCCCATTAAGGGCATATGAGGCTCCGCTGGGGATGTCTCTGAAGATCAATATTATTAAATCATACATTTTCCCATTGTTTGAGTTCCCAAATCTCAAACAGAGGCCTTATTGATTTTACTAGGCAACTTTTTCCCCCCACGGTTTGATTCTTGTGCTTTTCTCTACCCACTGGATGTTGATCAAGCAGTGACTTTTATCTTACTGCGTGGGAGCTATTCAGCCTAGAGCTGCTTCTGTGGCTGTCACTCAATGAATGCCCACAGGCCTCCTGAGCAAATGTACAAACTTCTTTCCCAAGAAAAAAATTCTGCCTCACTCAAAGCTAGCTACATAAATTGGCTTAAAGCAGCATTCTTCCTAGAGGGAAGTCCAGAGACAGATTTTCTCTGTCTAAAGAACAATGTAATCAAGGATGTGTTCATTCTGAACTCAGTAATATAAACCATTCTTGGAATAGATATGGAGGTAATTGTGTGAATGTAGTATCTATAAAAACATGAAAATCTGAGATTTTACATTTTAAGAATTTGAAGAAAGGTCAGTAGTCATCTGGTTGACCAAAGCTTGGCAAAACAAAGCAAAAATGGATGCATTTAAAGAATTAGTTGAAGAAATAAGGATATAGTTCTTACTGGAATTATATAACAGCTAGGAAGTACTAACCATGAAATCAAGTATTGGCCTCTAGAAATTCAGCAGCAGTCCATGTTTGGTATAATACTAAGGAGGAAATGGGATCATTTTATAATCTATAGAAGGAGTAAGAACACAGGAAGGACCAGAAAATAAATATTTTCAGAATTGCAGACCAAATGGTTTCTGTTGCAATAACTCAAATTTTTGTTGTAGCATGAAGGACGTCATGGACAGTACAAAAATAAGTGGGTGTGGCTGTGTTCCAATAAAACTTTACTTACAAACACAGACAGAAGAAATTTGTTCTACAGGTGTGGTTTATTAATTCCTGATCTAGAGAAAATATACAAATTTGGTTTTATTGACTTGATAGATAAGTAGGTAAGAAGGATATCTAATGTAAAATTATCAATGATCTATTTTTGCATAGCACTCTTTTATTTTAAACTAGTGGCCCAGTGCACAAAATTCATGCACTCGAGGGGGTGGTCCCCCAGTCTGGCCTGTGCCTTGTCACTATGTGGAAACCCCGTGATCCATCACCCCAAAGAGGTAGGCCCTGCCCACCCATCTGGGGCTCCTTGATGAATTGCCCAAAAAGGTAGGCTGGAGCTGGGGGTCTTGCCTCCATGCTGCATGAAGCTGCGGGACCCTAAGGCCTTGCCGCACAGATCTGAGGGACCTCCAGGTCTTGCCTCACGGAGGCCTCTGCCAGGCCCCACTCCAGGGCTGGGCCATGTAGAGGTCTCCAGGCCCCCGGTGCAGGCACGCGGAGGCCTCCAGACCCCCAGCAGAACCACGTGGAGGCCTGCGCCGGGCCCCAGGCCTCCTGGTGATAGATTGTGATGGTGTGACGCAAGTCTGCAACGCTGCAAGTCTCTGCCCACCGACGCCTGCTGTGCATGCAGCCTGCTGATTGGTCATTACGTGTGATGGCATCCCAACCATTTGCATATTACCCTTTTATTAGTATAGATGTGCATCCTTTCTTCTTTTTTGCATTAACATATTTTTAATGAAAAAAATGATAATAAATAACAA
>NW_005363836.1:1861407-1897986 GCF_000412655.1 Myotis brandtii
CTAAGAAAATTTTATAAGTTAATTAAATTACAAAATTTATAATTTTAATATATTATCCTATCTAATAAAAGAGTAATATGCAAATTAACTACCACTTGCGACAAAGATGGCAGCTCCCATAGCGGCTGGGGCAGGACACTGGCGGCGTCACCCTGGCAAAGTGAGCCCAGCAGGCAAGCGAGGCCCGCAGGCAGCACCCAGCAGGGCCTGCTTTCCCATCGCTGTGGTGTGGAGCAGGTAGGCCCTGCAGAGAGCAGAGAAGAGAACCATCAGTAGGATATCTCCTGAGGGCTCTTGGATTGGAGAGGGTGCAGGTCGGGCTGTAGGACCCCCCCTCCCACCGTGCACAAAGTTCATGCACTGGGCCTCTAGTATATTATAATATCATATATGTATATATTAAACAAAATTTTACCACTTGTTCTCACTTTTATTTTGTAAAAAAGGTACGTTAGTAAAAAAAAGAAAACAGGGTACACATTTAGAATAAAAGACAGTGCTATGTAAAAATGGCTAGTTGATTACATATACATTGTATATACAATATGTATATTATATCTAAAATATATAATTGTATCTGTTTCTGTGGAGAACCTTGACTAATACACTGGCCTATAAATGCAATATTATGGTATCAATCATTAGTGCATTCTCTCACATTCATAGGTAATATTCCTCATAAGAGATTATACATTCTTTATTACTATTTCAGTAGTAGGGAGTTTACTACCTAATAGGGTCTGGACTTCATTTTACAATAGCTCTCATTATTAGAAATTGTTCCAGAAAATCATGTCCATTTTGAGATTAACACTATTCTATAACAGTAAGCCCATAAACCAGAAATTCTAATTCTATTATTAGCAACTCCATGTAGCCAATACTTCATACCCTATATGCTCTTTTTAGTGATGGATGATAGCTTGGGCTTTGGGGTCTATTGAAATTGATTTTGAATTTTAACTCTGAAACATACTATTGTAGTTCTGGGGAAAATTACTAAATATTAAAGCCCAGGTTTTTTTAGATTTTAAATGGAAATAATGCCACTTATAGGATAGAGTGTTTTCTTTTTGAGGTTTACTTAAGGAAATGAATATAAATTGCATGGCGGATAATAAGTGCTCACCTAAAAGGATATTGCTGATATTATTGTTGCTAGTGGAAATAGAAGAGATAAAATTATTACCCAAAGTCACCAGAAACATATTTCAATTTTTAAGATTCAGTCAAAAAATTTAAGCACCTACTATATTGAAAACACAATGGAGACAAAGATAGAAGTGTATTCAGCTCTTATGGATTTTTTACAGTAGCAGAGATATTCCTGTACCAATATGGATCCTCAAATGTAGGCCCTGGTTAGTGGGTTTGTTAAATCTCAGTTTTGGGACCATATCTGAATACTTCCAAAATAATAATATGCATCTCTATTAGCAATCACAGAGGTACATACTGCCCCTTTCACCATTCATGATAGGGAATCACTGACACCAATACTGTCTTTGCTTGTGAACTGTTAACAAAATTACTCCACTGATTTCCTAGTGATTATATATACCCTTGTTTGTATTTTGAAGATGGGCTTTTCCCATGTACATAGTAGGTCTATATCACCTATCATAGATAGGTTTCAAGATCGTGAATGTTTTTAGAGATATAAATAAAAAATAATTTAAAAATAATAAAATTGAAAAGAGTGCATAAGAAAACTGATGCTAAGACAATCTCAATTGCATATCTTAATCCAGGCATGTTTGATGTTTAGTCTAGACCTCATGATTAAAGATAATTATGTCAGGGCCTTAACAAGCTCAACATGTGTCCTTCTTTGCTTTAGTGGGGTTTGGAGAAATCATATTCTATTCAACCCCTTACATCTGATTACCCCACCATCTGTAGAAAGAAATCCTAGAGAGGATAAACTTGAATACTGAAACCTGGTAAAGGTGGGTATCTAATTCCATTATCAAACTGTCTAAATCAGAATTTTAAATCCACCTTAATTCTTTCAGATTATAGTCTTGGACCGTACATGGACTCAATTTATCACAAGCAATATTTGAGAGATTCAACACAAATTTAAGAATCTATCAAATTCACCAAATATACCATCTTAAAAAGTTTACTTTTTGGCTTATAGACTCAAGTTGTATTTGACTGATTATTTTCTGTATTCAGAGTGAGCCAGTATACTTTTTACTGTACACATCAGAATCAACAGGTGTGTAGATTGTAACCTTTTTTTTCTCTAATCATCTGGAAACTACACCAAATCACTTCCTTCTTCCCGATTTAACTCTGTGGATCCAACATATGCTCTGTAACATTTCTGAATGGTGATAGGAACATTTGGCAATGTGAGATGGCTGCAGAGCAAGAGAGCACCTGGGAAGAGAAAGGCTGCCTTTTATGAAGGCTGCACCTCTGTTACAGAAAGAAAGGAAAGGAAAAGAATAGTGATTCCTTTGAGCAATAAACTACCAGGTGACATTTCCAGGCTGGTGCCATTCAGAGCAGATGCCTGGGGTGATGAATTGGGCATAGAGCACAGCCAGGTGACATTTTCAGGCTGGTGCCATTCAGAGCAGCAGATGCCTGGGGTGATGAATTGGGCATAGAGCACACACAATTTCTGGACAAAGCAATGGAACAGAACTAAGAGACAGGGCATGTTATCAAAAAGAGGAGAATAGAAGCTTTCCTGAAAGAGCTGGAACTGAGAAACTTGGTGCTACTCATAACTGACAGGAATGTTGCGAGGACAGAGCTGAGGGAATGGAGCTTGTGACCAGCACACAATCCACACCTGTGAGTTTTTAGCTCTCTGTGCACTGTTGATGACCTTGGGTTGAGGTACAAAGCATAAAGAAGGAGACACCACTTTTACAACCGCTACTACTTGTGTTTTGTTTTTATGATCTATTGGAGTTTAAACGTTCGGCAATTACTATTACTAATGAACCTTTTAACATAAACATTTTTGTGGTTTAAAAGAACCTCCTTTAAGTTGGAGAAGGCAACACAGATGAACAAAATTAGCCATGCATTGATAATTGTTGAAGTCAGATGATAAGGACAACAGGTTTGTTATATTATTCTGTCTCTTAAACCTTATACAACAGTTGAAACATCCCATTACTCTCCTCCTGTCACTAAAAATTTCTTGAAAGAGATAAAATTTCTCCACTGGTTCTCCACACCACACCTCATTCCTTATTTAACCCACCCTATCTGGCTTCGTTTCCCATAGTGTCACAGTTTTATCAACATCAGAGTAATTTCCACATGGCCAAACACAATAGACACTTTTCTGTATGTATCTTATTATTCCTCTCCTTACATTTCAATTCATTAGATATTTGTTCTAATTATTAAAACAATCTCCTCTCTGAGCTTTATTCTTCTAGGTCTTCATCTCTCAGTCTAGGAACCCTTCCTAAGTCTCATTGCTCTCTTGTTTTCCAAATTCTCATTGACCATGGGCGACCTTCTTGTGTCTCTCTACTTTCCTCCATATACAGGCTTATACTCATGACAAGTCTTATTTCTTATTCTGGCCTCTTCCTTAAGAATGAGCCTCATATATCAAATCATTCATTGACATTTCAATTTGCATGTCTAATATGCCTTACAACTTAAAATGATCAAAATTTTAATTTTTCTCCAAAATATATTTTTCTCCTGGTTTGCCTCACCTCAGTTGACAACATGCCCATTCTCCAAGTTGAGAAAGCCAGGAAGCTAAAATCTATTGCCCATCTCCCACCTCTCCAAGTCTTCTGATTTTACCTGTATAATATGGCTTTCACCTACTTTATTCATCTTCACTGCAATCACCCTTGTTAAAGTCAACATAATTTCCCACTTCACCTGCAACAGTGGTTTCTTAAATGGTCTCCTGCTTCTTCTGATTTAGGTTCCCTGCAATTTGTTCTCTACGTAGCACCACAAACTTCTATAGATTAGCAGCAAGCCATGCCATTTCTGTGCTCAAAAATTCACCATGGTTTCCTTTTGCATTTAGAAAAGAAAATCTTATCTCCTCACCATGGCCTACAATCAATCCCTAGTTGATATGAACTCTCAGCTAATTTCCAACCTGTCCTTAAGCCACTCTCCCCCTTTTACCAGCTAGTTCCAGGCTTTCTGTTTTAGAGCACACCAACTTCTTTGCTGCCTTCAAGCATTTACGAATGCCGTGCTCGCCACAGCGCTGCTACACACAGCAGCCTCCCTCTCTTCAACTTCAAGGTTCAGTTTAGAAGATAACTTTTCAAAGATGCCTTATTGTGTAAGCTTTCCCTATGGGGAGCAGCCCTCACCATTCTCTTCCTTCTCTCCTTCCCCCACAGGCAAGCATCTCCTAACTCTAAGGGTCCCCACAAGACTTGCAACCAGGGGAGCAATGGGCAGCAGCATCAAGTTCCAGGCCAATTCCCTGAACCTGTCCCTAAGGCCCCCCTTACTCTGACTTCCCGTGAGTTAAGGCAGCCCAGCCTCAACTCTACTGTTGCTTTATGCTAAGCCTTTCCTTGTTTAACTATACCCAGCTTTAATAAATGTACCCTCATAGTAAAGAGAGAGAGAGAGAGAGATGTCTTATCATTGTGTTCAGTCTTTAGTAAATGTGTTATTGTCTCCCTCTTTTTTTTAATATTTAGACATTTTTTAAAATATATTTTATTGATTTTTTTATAGAGAGGAAGGGAGAGGGATAGTTAGAAACATTGATGAGAGAGAAACATCGATCAGCTGCCTCCTGTACACTCCCTACTGGGGATGTGCCTGCAACCAAGGTACATGCCCTTGACCGGAATCGAACCTGGGACCCCTGAGTCTGCAGGCCGACGCTCTATCCACTGAGCCAAACCGGTCAGTGGATATTGTCTCCCTCTTTACCTGACTCTTTGCAACAAGATTGCGAATCCCTTAAAGGTAGCAGCTGTACATTTTCCTCTTACAACTGTATACTCAATGTTTAGCAAACTGTATAGCATGTGAGTATTCAATAGATGATATTAGAAGAAAATACATTTAAAATAAATATTCAAAATATAACCATTATGTGATGAGTTAGGGATGTTTTACTTAAACAATCTACTTTTTGTAAAACGTGTAAGCCAGGCGGAACACTTGAAACCCTGGATGTGCTTGTACTATGATGAAATTAAGAGTTTCTCTGTGTGTTTTTTTAACATATGAGATATATCTAAGAAAAACTTACCCTTGCAATAAAACTTATTGATCACTCATGACAACTCAATCTAGTGGAAATAGTTAGGAGCTGGCTAAGAAGAGTTGTTGATTTTCTCATGTGTTGCCTGCTGATCACCTTTCAGTCAGCTATTATATATCTTTACTTGTGTCTGAAAATTTAAAAAGTGCCAATATAGACTTTATTTGAAAGATAAATATTTTTCATACCTACCCCATTTTAATAAATCAGTTTCTAGGTTAATTGTATACTGTAGGTTTATCTATTAAATGAATAGCATTGCTTATACAACTTTCCCCCAAATCAATGCAATGTTTCCCCGCAAACCACCAGTCCTCTACTGTTCAAACACAGGGTAGGGAAGCCTTTATCATTACAGATGCGTGTTCAAAATCCATAATTATTCCTTGTCATGTCACAAAAGAAAAAAATGGTATATATTTCCATGAAATACCCGGTTGTAATAAACTCCACGGAGAGTCTTGCTCAGAGAGTTCTCTCCTTCTCTTCAGTCGGTTCTTTTGTCCTGTAATTGAATTGAATTTGCTCCTCGCCCCATTCCTTCTAGACAGCTTCTCATTTGAGGGCTCTGAAGATGTATTACACTAATATATCGTCTGAATGACAATGCTATGATGATGCATGGGTATAATACATCTTCAGGGCTTCAGCACTGTCCAGAAACAATGCAGCTGGCACTTGATTAAATTTAAACCTAATGCAGAAGGAAACACTAAAAAAAAAAAAAAAAAAAAAAAAAAAAAAAAAAAAAAAAAAAAAAAAAAAAACACCACTGGCTAACAAGGAAGGCAAAAAAAAAACAACCAACAACACAAAAAACCCACACTAAATAAAAAAGTTATTTCAATGAACTTCATAATCCTATATACTTTGAAGACAAGTTTTCAAGACTTTAGCATGGCTTATTATCAATTTGTCAAGTTATGCAAGACTATTCTTTATATAAATTTATAAAGATGACAAAGAAACATGGCCCGAGTTAAACAAAAATACACAATAAATCTAGTTATTTAAATCACAATTTCTTCGGCAAAGCGTACATATAAAATTTTATGCAATAAAAGTTTCATTTTGCCTCTTTTGTCAGTCTGGCAAAATTAGTCTCCACATTTCAGGAGTTATTTTCATTATGCATTATACTAGGAGACATTTCATGAAGGTTGAACTTCTTCCCTTAGGACAAAATTCCCTTTGAAACATTTCCATAAAGAGTCAAAGTACTGTCTTCTGAAAGAAAATATTTCATAAATTTTAGGAAACTTTAACAGGCTGAAATTGGGTGGCATAGTACTAGGATAACTTATTGATGATGATGATAATAATAATAATAATAATAATAATAATAATAAACAGAAAAACATAGTACTATTATTCATGTTCTCCTGGTCATAGTATCCTTTTTATTCTTTATCTTGCCTTTTTTCAGGCTAGTAATCAAATTGAACTCTTGAGAGACTTGGGCCTTTATTATGAGGGCAACCTCTCCGTAATATATAGCTGTTTAAAAGACTTTTCTTTTGTTCTTCATTTTTATACATTTTTTATACCAAAAAGTAAAGCAAAAGAAAAACCCAAAGGTATCCCTCTAATGCATTGTGTTTCTTGTCCTTTCCTCTCATCAATAGCCTTTTATGAGAACCCAAATAAATAATTAAAACTTTGTTTGTAGAAGTTATTCTGGTAGTTGTTCAGTAAACAATTCTCTTCTACTTTCTATGTAGAGACAACTACAAAATAACATCTCACTAGTGTAGGAATGCAATCATTACATTGCATTTATCTGATTTTAATCAAATAAGAACACAGTGTTTATCACTGACATCTTTTATCATATGTTCTCAAGCAATTTTTACATAAAGATAAACTGAAATAAATTTTGATAATAGCTTAGAATTTGGCACTCTTAATTAATTTGTGTTTGCTTTAAATACTTACATGTACTATCTCCTTTATATCATTGCCCTGTGGTATGATTATTTATTATTATTATTGTCACCTCCATTTTGCAGATGAAAAAACTGAGGCACAGAGAGCTTAAGAAATTTGCCCAGGATGACACAGTGAGTGGCAGAGCAAGGATTTGAAGCCAAGTAAGTCCAAGTACTAAGCATGCCCTTTTAAGCACTATGCTATGTTGCCTTAATAAGAGTTGGAAATTATAAAAATGTTATTAGCTTTTTCTACAACCTCATTGGGGAATAATAGATTCACAATTATTATAAATGAAAATAATTAATGGTAATATTAATTTTTAAGACATTAATCAGTTAATATAAGTTTATTGATCATGTAAAGAATTTATAGTATTCTAAAACATTGTCATTTAACAGTTAATTATTGAGAACCTACTATGTAGCTATATTTGCCTGGTAAATAGATGTTAAAATGAGAGCACCCAAATAATGAGATAAATAGTGTTTATCATAGTTTTATTGATCTATAATCCAATATTATTAAAATCATTCTAATTTTACACTAGTGAGAATTTTTCCTAATTATGGTCAAATTAATCAAGAAAAATATAATTTTAAAACAAGCTGGAGTATAATTAAAAATGCAATAATAACATATCCAATTTGAATGAAGAAAAATGGTTGCAGTGCTTCTTTACATAGCAGGTCATAACTCCTCTATAAATAATTATTGCAAGCCAAACATATGCTCATGTCTATAATTGTCAAGGACATTTTGAGTCTTGATTTTAAAAAATCATTATTAACATATTTTCTTTTTATTATTTATGTATATTTTCATAATTATCCTGTAACAGCTCTAAACTTCCAGTAGGCCTTGTTTGCATACAAATGTAGCCTTGATGGACATGATCATACATTTATGGGGAAGTAAAACCAAGTTGTACCTTCATTGACTGCCCTGGCTTCAAAGGAACATAATGCTTTTTTCCTCATGAATGTGATACATGAAGTTATAATACTTCACATGTAAACTAGTGAATATATGTTAACCTAAGATATATTAGAACAGTGCCTGGAACACACTAAATGCTAATGAATAATACTTAAATACTTTTTGGGTTCATTTTATACATTCACAGTACCTACTGGTGCTTTTTCTGCATCTTTTTGGGATCTATCTCAATAGTATGAGTGGAATTTTTACCCAGGAAGTCCTACCTCAGCATGAATTAGCATGACATTTACAACCAAAGTAAAGCTGCATTTTCTAACTTTCATTGGTCTGTTTCTAAAGCCCTCTCTACTTTTATTCAGTTAGTGGTGGGCTCTCTGTATTCAGAACCTTTAAACAAGCCCCTAATTTGTTTAGACATAACCATTTATGTAAAACCTTTCCCTAATACATGCAACATGCCACTGACATCACTTAGAAAAAAAGACTCTACCAAAACCTAATTCCTAGAATATAAACACCCTAATGCCAATCTTTAACCCCACATTTATTCCATTAAAGGGAGACAAAATCCAGATCTATTATGAAATGCTTTGAGATGCTTGATGGATTCCTGTTTCCTGTTTCATTATGGATAAAGCACTTTCCTCTTAGAACAGTGGATTATTTTTTTATAATAATGCATCGTACCATCAGATCCATTGTTTAACCTTATATGTGTCTTAAAACACTGAATATTTTCTTGCTATGTACAGTCATATAGTAGGCATTATCATCGGGTCCATTGTTTAGCCTTGGATTTGTCTTAAAACACTGAATATTTTCTTGCTTTCTATAGTCATATAGCAGGCATTAACAGTTCTGAATACAGAGAGCCCACCATTAACTGAATAAAAGCAGAGGGGGCTTTAGAAACAGACAAATGAAGGCTAAAAAATTACTATAAAGACAGATTCAGAACAAAGAGGCAATTATAACTGCATACATAAATTATTGGTATGCAATCTCATGGTAAAAGTTTAACTTGCCGTCATTATGTAGATTCATTCATTATATAATTTTCCTTTAGTAAAGTCATTATGGAAGTTCCCCAAAGCTCTACATAGAGTGTGGCTCTACAATGGAAATGGAAGCATAACTTGTAATTGGAATATCTGGTATTGTTGAAATGGCATGAGCATAAATTGCTGATTTTACTGAATTTTTTCTTCCTAACATTAAATAGCAAAGTGTAGTGTCAGGATTGCAAACCTGAGAAAATGTTCAAAGAATTAAGTGTTAGGGCGATAGGCTGCCAGCTTGCAAGGAGCACACACACACAGCCTCTTCATCATAACACTCTTCGTGTTGGCCCAGCACTCAAGTATTTCTTTCACAAGAGGAAATTATAGTAGAATCAAGAGCAATAATAGAAAGTAGTACTTTCCAGATTATACCTGTGATGATTTAAATTATTATCAGGATTATTAACAGCAGATTTCAGTAGTGTACATGAGTTTTAGATAGTAACTTTCATTTTACAGTCTTTTATGTGTGTTTTTTTCTGATAATTAGTAATTAACATTTTCTCTCTTAAGAATGTATTTAATTCTCTTTAAAGGTTACAGAAGCTTTAATGTGCTAACATTAAACTTGTATGTCTTGCAGCTGTGAAACAAAATGTAAAGCACCTCTTTTAAAATATTTAATGCAGGGCTCAGCAAACTTATCCTTAAAGGACCAGATAGTAACTAGTTTAAGTTTTGTGTAATTACTCAACTCTATTATTATAATACTAGAGGCCCAGTGCATGAAATTCATGCACAGGTAGGGTCCCTAGTACCTGTTGGCTGCCAGCCAGGGCCTTCCTTCATTCTGAGCCACCCCCTGGTGGTCAGCACACGTCATAAGGAGCAATCGAACTCTGAGGGGGGGGGGTGTACTTTGCATATTAGGCTTTCATATATATGTAGATGACAGCAGCCATAGACAATATGCAAAGGAAGGAGTGTGACTGTATGCCAACAACAACTAAAACTCCATTTATGAAAACAGACTGTAGGCCAGTTTGGCCCACAGACCTTAGGCTCCTGACCCATGGTCTAATGAATATTTGACCTTGTTTATTGTGTTTATTCTGAAATAACTCTCCTTTAGTAATCTCAAAGGCCTTAAAATCTCTTCATTTTGAATAATTTATTGTATTCCTGATTGAAAATTTATGTTATTTATCTTATAGAGGAGACAAACCCATAGCAATACTTGTAGAAAGCATACTTATGGAAAGCATAGGGAATATTGCCTTTTATCTTTCAGTTTCTATACTTTAATCCACATGATTTCCAAATAATGTCTTTGGCCATTTTATGGCTAATTCGATGTTAAATGATGACTGACAGTATTCTATCCCAAGCACAAATATACTTCAGAAATGAAGGCAAAGCAAGACATGCACAGATGAAGACTGCTAAGAGAATTTGTCTCCAGAGCCTAATTTGTGCCTGGCCCTGTGCTAAGCCATGGGATTCAATAGTAAACTGACACTGTTTCCCAACATAAAGAGTCCCCTGTCCCATAAGCCTTAGCCAGTGGTTCTCAACCTTCTGGCCCTTTAAATATAGTTCCTCATGTTGTGACCCAACCATAAAATTATTTTCATTGCTACTTCATAACTGTAATGTTGCTACTGTTATGAATTGTAATGTAAATATGATATGCAGGATGGTCTTAGGCGACCCCTGTGAAAGGGTTGTTCAACCGCCAAAGGGGTCGTGACCCACAGGTTGAGAACCGCTGCCTTAGACAAACAAAGCCACCAACTATAATTCTGAAAAACAGTTCAACTCAAGTGGTGCAGCTAAGGTACAAAAAGCACCCCACTTTTCCTGGGATGCTTAAGAATAGTTTTATTATGGATTGGATACAGGGATAAAAGATATTCCTAATAGCAAAAAAAATGTGTGTTAAAGTAGAGAAATCAAATTTCCATCTAGACCAGTGATGGCGAACCTATGACACGCATGTCAGAGGTGACACACGAACTCATTTTTTTTGGTTGATTTTTCTTTGTTAAATGGCATTTAAATATATAAAATAAATATCAAAAATATAAATCCTTGTTTTACTATGGTTGCAAATATCAAAAAATTTCTATATGTGACACGGCACCAGAGTTAAGTTAGGGTTTTCAAAATGCTGACACGCCGAGCTCAAAAGGTTCGCCATCACTGATCTAGTCTAACTGGATGCATAGTTTTGCCTCACATCTAGTTCTTCACTGCCCATATGCTTTTAAGCCTCCACCACTGGGTTTCTGGCCCATTGTCACATTATCACCAAACAACCCAATGCAAAGGTAACTATTTGGCTCTTATCTGACCTGATTAACATTGCTCACTGCACAGTGCTCCAGGAAGTGTTTTCTTCTTTTAATATCTCAAAATCATGGTTTTCTGTTTGCATTCTTACATCTCTGACCCTTTGTTTGTTTTCTCCTTTATAAAAGCTTAATAATTTTTTTTTATTAAACAAAAGTGATCCATGTCAAAAGACTGCATTCAGAAAATAGTTTAAATTTGGGCAGTGGGAGTCAAAAGGAAAAGAAGAGTTTAAAGAGGATATTAATGAAATAAGAATCTAAAATAATGGAAAGAGATGTAATCCAGAACATAACAGGAGAAAGGTGCCTTAACTTATATTGAGTTAGGTAATAGTCTTAACTCCTATGGATAATTACGGTGAGAATATCCTGCCAAAAGGCATGAGGCAATTGGAAATTAGACAACAAAGAGTTTGAGACATACAGCCATTGTTTCTCTCATATTTTAGCTTCAGAACCAAAATAATATCTTCATCAGATAATAAATAGCAGCAGGATAGAGTAAGAACATACCTGGAGATTTCAGATATCAAAGAATAGGAATACACTAGGTAACAGTGATTAAGATAAACAGCAATGACTAGTAAGTGAAAATTTGTCAGAGGCTTTAGAAATATCTCAGGTTTGTAAACTGTAATGTATCATTTAAAAATTTATCTTTTAACTTTTCCTATTTTTTTGACTGAATCTAGATTTATTAATAAAATGATATGTGGTTAAAATGTTTATTTTGTCATTGTATTCAAAATCAGGTGGCTTATGTAAACTGTCAATGTTCTCCAGGAGTTTGAAGTGATTTTTGGCTTCATAACACACTCATTCGAGAACAGTTATATGAATTGCATTTAAGAGCTGTAAATAGCCCCCTCACTTTCAAAAACAGGCTTGGAAGAGTCTATCTAGTCAACATTAAACACATTTGAGTAGTCCATTAATAGTTAATATTATGGAATATTTGCTCTAAGTTATGAACTCTTTTCAATTCCCTATGCCATTCTATTTAATCCCCATAATACTTCTATGAATTTATCATCACTTATTACTTAAAATTAAAGAGGTTAACAATTTTGTCTAAGATCTTACACTTGGTATGAGAAGACCGGTGTCTTAAATTCAATTCTGATTGTCATCAAAGTTCATGATCTTTATCCCTGCTATTCTGGTACTACCTGGTGCATAAGAAATTACTGATAAGAATAAGAACAAATCATAAATTTTATGTTAGGGCTTTGGGAAAAACCTTAAAAATTTTCTGAGTAGGTAAGAAACTAGTCAGAGATTACTTAAAACAATTGGATTTCTTATGAACAAGGATGTATGAACCTATTTAAATCTCCAGCAATAGAACAATTTCCTACTTATATTTTCCTTAATATAAATATTTTTACTATTAATTCCATAAGCATTTTTGTATACACACAACATTGCTGGCCCTGTTCCATGCTAATTGTTAGATAAAACCAAATAAAATATAGTCTACCATTTGCACTGAGGTTATGTAAGGTCTTGTGGTTATTATAACATCACAGGAAGTAGCCTAGGCCTCTGAGTCTCTGATAATTTTGCTGTAAGTCAGACTAACTGTTAGCTCTCTTAAACCAATATGTAATGATACTAACCCCAAGTGTATGGTTTCTAATCATTTGCAGTAAGTGAAGTGCTTGATTCCAGAGCTGGGGCAAGAAAGACACAAGATGAGTCTGGCATATTTTATCATCAAGGAAAAATGAAAATGCTAAAAAAAATGATGGGACATATCACAACAACACAAGAGTCAGAATGAGGTCACCCCACTGGCCAAATAAGGGCCAATTTGAGCATCAAAATAATTAGAGCAGTAATGAACTATAATAATTTTTAAAAGTTAGGAATCCATAAGTCTATGTCATAATACGTAGATAAATAAATAAATAAATAACAGGGGGAAATGAGGTTCTTGTTGACAGCAGAATGCCAAGTGCTAATTGGTGAAAGTAAAAGAAGTACTTCAGCTTGAAAAAATCCTCTTTGATGATTATTAGGGTAAAGATTGGTTCACAAAAGAATCACCGGTAATGCTAAGTGTAAGGTGGACAAGTAGCAGATATTTGTATGTTATGATCTTAAAATCTTCCCCTACTGCTTATTGGTAGCATAGGGCAAGAAAAAATAGCTGCACAGTACAGAAATAAGACAACATCTTGTTGGGTAATGGAAATTAACATAAAAAATAAGGAACAGATGGATATCCTGTGCCTCTAGATATCATTCCTTGAGAAGGTTACAACTTCATTTATTTATTTCCAGATGGGCATAACTAGAATGCAATAGTGAAGAAATGAGCCAAACCCAAAATGAGAAATATTCTGTTTTAAACACACTGTTGAAAAATATCAGTGTTCAGTAATGACAAAGAAAGATAAAGAATTAGTCCCCAGACTAAGGAGGGCTAAAGTGATATGACAACTACATACAAAACTTGGATTCCATACAAGAGAAAAAAGAATTCCATAAAGGACACTATTCGATCACTTGCCAGAATTGGAAGATGGATAGCAGTGAAATACAAGTATAATGACAATGTTAGATGTATGAACATCTGTGGTTATGTAATAAATGTCCTAATTCTTCAGAAATGCACACGGAAATAACTGGGGAGGAGAGAGCATGATGAATACAGGTTGCTTTCAAACAATTCAATGAAAAGATATAATACATGTATTTTCATACATATTCTACACATAGCAAATGATGAAGCAAATGGGAAAATGATCATGAGTGAAAATTTTGATTAGCGCTTCAGAATCCACAGATACAGTGGGCCCACTGTATGCGCTGATCTTTTAAGTCCCCTATTTTATATAGCGGACTTAAGCATCTGCAAATTTTGGTGTCTGGGGGTGGTGGTGATCCCGAAACCAATACTCCTGTTACAACCAAGGAACAAGTTAAGTTTTGAGGAAGTAAAAATGATCAGGAATGAAAATATAATACATGTATTTTTCTACATATTCTACACATAGCAAATGATGAAGCAATTGGGAAAAATGATCATGAATGAAACTGAATAAAGGATATAGTGTGTTCTTTAAATGATACTGCGATAATTTTTAAATATAAATTTGAAATCAATCTCTGACTATAGACTAGAGAAAATAGAAAGAAATCACTGGTATATGTAAACTCTAAGGAAACTCATATATCCAAGACAGTTCTCAGGAGAGATGAGTTTTAGGAAAATATGCTGAGTTGTTTGAACTAAGAAGTGAAAGAGCAACTCCAATGGCCTCAGGTGATTAATGTCTGCGATGTGGTGGAACACACAACCTAAGTTTTCTGTAGATTAGGGAGAAGCTCTGTGGAGTTATCATTCTGTTACTACATATTTCTTGTTAATTTTAAAAATGGAAATAGACCATGAATGAGTTGGCAAAAATTACCAAAGGTATTGGTAAAAAGATCGAAACAAATCACACAGGTACAAAAGCTAGACATCTCTTCCAATGTTGACAGGGAGGACAGTTGACCCTGGAACAGCAAGGGTTTGAACTTCATGGTTCCACTTATATGTGGATTTTTGTCAATAAGTTCCCTGTGCTAATTTTGATGAGTGCTTCAGAGTCCACAGATATAGAGGGCCCACTATACGCATGGATCTAGGCCATTTTACATAGGGCCTGAAACTTTTGGTGCTGTCAGGGTGGGGGGTGGGATCCTAGAATCAATACCCCTAAATAACCAAAGGATAAGTTAATTTTTGAGGGAGTAAAAATTTATAAGTGGATTTTGGGATGCACAGTGCCAGCACCTCTAACCTCTGCATTGTTCAAGGATCAACTGTGTATCTGTTTTTAACACTAAACTTTGCTCATATGGTGACTGCTGTTTTGAGCTACATTTCTTTCATGAAATAGCAAAATTAAAAAAGAGAGAATATACAAAATATTGATATTTCTTAGGTAAAACATTAACATATATGAATTTTACAATTTAGCATTCAAATATAAATATATAAATGGACAAAAGCTAATAGAATTATCAGGCATGTTACTTAAAGCAGGAACTCCACAGTTCTGCACATTTAAATATAGATAGTTAACAAATTATAATTTGAAAATATTGGAAGCATTTATAAAAATATCAGCCATGTCTAGCTATTTATTGGATAATAGTTGATACTTATGCTAATTTTTCTAATTTGCTCTGTATGGCAGGAACAGGAAAACAAATCTATGTACAGTTTAACTTATAAACCCAATCTGTCTTCTTTCAGCTTCATGATGTTATCCATTATCATTATTCTAATAACTTCACTAACCAATATTCATGCTATTTAATTAAACTAAACTGTACCCAAGCACTTTAAAAAGAAGACTATGCATAATAACAAGCACTGCAAAGCAGGAGAGTTAAATCCAACATATTAATCTTAAATTGTATAAAGATGGAGATTCTGTGCCTCGTTCTTACAAAAAATATATTTCCATATCAGATTTAAATCCCTGGGAAGATGATTAAGAATCAGTCATACATTTGCATATCATCTTATACTTTATAAAGCACGTTTAGGCCTAGTATCTATTTGCAGTCTCACAATAGCCAGGGATTATTATCATTTGATTTTGGAAAGTAGGAAACTAGCTGAGAATAACCGAGGCTAAGCGATTCGCGCTAGCACTGGTTGCACTGATGACTAGGGAATTGGCGATAGGAACACATTTATCCCAACTGTTAGTCCTGCATTTGTTTCACACTCCACAGAGAGCCCTGTCACTAATTCAGTGCTCACATGCCAGTTTTTATGATCCTGTAGCGACTCTAGAGAGTGAAGTGTTTGCAGTCAAGAGCGCACTCATGCTTTAGAAACATTATAGAGGCCATAATGCATATCATATAAGTGTATACTGCTGTTATATTGATTTCCTTCTCACATTAATAGTAATACTAAGCATATGATGTGAGTAAGTCTCATCAGACCTACTGCATAAATGAGGAAACTGAAAGACACTTAAGGATAAGTGATATTAAAGAAAGCATTAGCAGATCAAATAGATGTTCCAGCTGTCCTCTTCCTATGCCTCTATAAAATGTGTCTTTCTGATTTCTTTAAAAGCATTTTCATCACAATAGCCTTGTTGAAACTATTTCCACTAAAAATATAGAACAAATAAAAATCAATTTTCATTATCTGAAATGTTGTGGCATCCTGCTCATTAAAAGCACCGCCTTCACTTCCATGGTAAATTTAAAGCTATATAGTTCAAATGTTAAAATCGGACACAAGTTGATGATTCTGTTAGAGTCGCTGCTGTGAAAACAAAAGTGTTTTGATGATTATCCTCAGTTTCCTAGGGTGAACTTCCCCTCCTCATGCCACGCCCCTTAATTCCACAGAGGTACATGGTCTTGTACAAGTCGCTTAAACTCTTGGGTTTTAAGATCCCTTCATCACTGAAAATGTAATTCTAACTACCAGATCCTTGATTCTGAACTGCATTTTCAAATTAGACCCAGCAACCTCATAATTTGTATAATGTGATTTCCCCCTGATTACCTTAGCCGTTCATGATGGCCTATTAACATGTGCATGCGGACAGAATAAAAAGCCTTACACATGTCAACGAAAATATTTCGCTTGGAATATTTCCATTTGGGCCTTTTGTCTATTGATGTGCAATTCTCCAGGATACTGAAATGAAAATAACCTTGACTAAGAATCATGAGACACGGGTTCTATTCCAGGCTCTGACAGGAAATGTTCATTTAACGTTTGTGAGCGACAGCATATTTAGGTATAAAGAATAAGTATAAAAATACGCGTCCTGCCTACCTCATGAATAAGATGTAAGAGAATAAATTGACTCAAGTTTGGAACAAGTGAGGTTAAAGGAGAATAGTGAACAGCACAAACAACACTGGCATAATTCTGCTTTACCTGACGGGGAGATGTGCCGCCAAGAAATGGTAGGCTCTGGTTTCCCAGTGGCCAAACAAATTAGGGTGACATTGGTTCCTTCATTGATGGTCATATCACTTGAGATGTCATATATCTTCGGAGGAACTGAAATGGTAAAACATGCAGTGGTCAGAAAAAAATATATAAAATTCTGTTGAGCTATATATGATAACTCCATGATCTCATGCACTAAAGCTGGGGTGGTGAAATGCACTTATGGCCTATGATCATGATCAGTACCCCAAAGATAGATTCTCTAGCTCCTCAAGACTCTCCCAGAGTTTTCTTTGTTAGTTGGTTAGTTTTATTTTTTTCTAAATTTTAGATGTGTAATATTTAATAACAAAAATGTTTAAGTGTTGCTTAAATTAAAGTTTTATTGTGGATATTTTTTATTGTTGTTGTTAATCCTCACCCAAGGATATTCTTTTTCCACTGATTTTCAGAGAGAGTGGGAGAGAGGGGGAGAGAGAGAGAGAGAGAGAGAGAGAGAGAGAGA
This sequence comes from Myotis brandtii, assembly GCF_000412655.1. Taxonomy (NCBI): domain Eukaryota; kingdom Metazoa; phylum Chordata; class Mammalia; order Chiroptera; family Vespertilionidae; genus Myotis; species Myotis brandtii. The sequence goes on from NW_005363836.1 coordinate 1,879,307, forward strand.
AATATTGATGTGAGAGAAACACATCCACTAGTAGCCTTCCACCTGTGTCCAAACCAGGGCTAAGGATTGTGTCTGAAACCAAGGCATGTGCCCTTGAGCAGATTGAATCCATGACACTTCAGTCCACAGGCCAACGCTCTAACCACTGAGCAGAAACCGATAGGGTTATTGTGGATATTTTGTATTAAATAAACTGGAGTATTCATAATCAATCTGTTCTATCCATGTATCTTCACCATAATGATGGTTTTCTTGTTGAAAAGAGTAACAAAAGTGGAAATTTAGAAGCAACTTAAGCTAAAACAGTTGTGCCTATATCTTGATTCAAAAGCTGAGTAAGATAAAAACATATGCGGGACTGGGAAGTAAGATTCCAGGTTCTCAAAGGCATTTTGGGCCTCAATTTTCTATCTGCTGAATAGTAGGGCTGGAGATTGCCAGCATTTATGTTCTAAGGGACACTATTACTAGGGGCTGTGACACTTGTGTTCCACAAGAGTTTTCTTGTCAGTGATGGCTGGAAACCACTGGTTGAAACAGTTCTTTGCTTTTGGATTTCTTAGAGCCTCTGTTATGCCCACTATACCTCTCAAGAGTAAAGGGGAAAATACTATTTTGTATTTTTTTATTGTCTCTGATGTATTGGACTATGGGAGCTTTTATCCCAGCAGCATTTGGTGAAAAGTTTACAGACCATGGAATACAAGTTGGGAAAGTTGGATAGAAAAATCCTTAAATTAACTTCCTGGATTAAAAGGTCCATTACTCTCTCAAATACCAAATGGTCTTATTTAAACCTCTAACAACATGGATATGAATCCTGGGTCCTCTACTGGCTAGTGAGTTATCTAGGGCAAGTTACTTAATGTATCTCAGACTCAGTGTCTTCATCTGAAACTTGGAGGTAATAATACAAACCCCATGTAGCTGCTGGGAGCATTCTATAAGTCAATACACGTTAAAGGACTTAGAAAAGTACTTGACATTATTAGCTATTATTTTTAGATGCCTTAAAAGACATATCATGTTGTATTTAATTTCAGTACTGCCCTTTTCCCATACCTTAAACTGCTCTCAGAACTTCATCACTTTGGTAGTGTATTACTGGCTTATAATACACATTTTGGTTTACTATATAAAAACTATAGTGTACTGAGAGAAACATCCACTGGTTGCCTCCCAATGTCAATTAAGATACCTTGATAACTATTAGAAAAATATGCTTTTTTTACTGAAATATTTTAATTGTTAGAGTTTCTTCATGCAAGAGATATTTAGACAGTTATTTAAAAAAACAGTAACTAAAATCTATCTTAAGGATAAATTAAATTACCTATCCTGTGAATATCATCTTTGATTTTTTAAATGAAATCATAACTCTGCTATAAGAAAAATCTAAGATAATTATTATGGGTATAAAGCATTTGATTATATGTAACTGTTGCTATGATTGAAGAAAATGCTTATTCTTAAGTGATATACTATTGTAACTGTTTCTAAATGACATATTTTTAATGAGCATTTAAAACATGTTATCATTAAGCTCTTCAGTGAGCTATTCTCAGGCAAATAAAAAAATAAAAACCATTTTAAACAGGTACTCTTTTTAGCTTAACTGACACAGAACAAAAATATAGACATTAAGATACTATAGACAGAAAATAGGAAAAAATGTGAATTATCTATTACTGGTGAACAGAAGAGTTAATAAAAATAAATTTACAACATTAAATAGGAATACCATTAGCTATGTGGATGTAGGTATAAATTTGATATGGCAAACTATGAAATACATGTGTAAATATGTGAGAATATACAAATATACACAAATGCATATACACACAAATACATATATACTAATGCATACTATTAATAAAAAAAGAAAAAGTTACTTAGTACTTTCTCCTTTATATGGAATATAGTACACAGAGATCAGCCTAGGATGGTTAGTTTATTTATATATTTTAAACACATAACTGTTTCAACTTTAGACAGAAGTTGTGTGGATATTTAAGAGAAATGATGAAGTGTCATAAGACCATACATCCTATCCTCTCAATTACATTATTTTGTCAATTCTATCAGATTTTAAAGTAGTTTAGTTTCACCTTATGCATCTGCCTGTATTTTAAGCAGTAAACATGAATGGTACACTGATATTAAGCACAATATTTGACTTCGCAAAGAAACAACAGAATTTCTTAGCCATAAATTTAGATTTGACATTTAGTTATGGGAAATTGGTAAGGGAAGAGTACTGAATTCCAGGTGTGGCATGTCATCTCAGTGATTGCAATCACCTCTCGGGGCCTCATGATTCAGGATATGCTACAGGGAAGGAACATATGGAAAGAGGAGGTAAGTAAGGGAAATCCCTTGGTAAGGCTCTTCTCCCCAGAATGCGTCACCTGTTAACACCAGATACTGTGTGTTAGGGTGGGAGGTGGAGGCAAGGAAATCTTTCACATGCACTGTAGTTTGTGGAGGCAAAAACAGATGCTGCTTCACTGAATATTCAAAGCATTTGTCCATTCTGTTTAAGAGTTCTACCGAATGTATGAAAGGTTAATTCTGGACACACAGCAAATGTAGAAATTTCAAAGCATAATCCTTGCCCTCAAGGAACTTAAAATTAAGAGAAGGAGGCAGATAGGAATGTAACTAAGATAAGATAAATATTTTCCACATTTTTCTTTACCATTTTACATGAGTAACACATATTTAATAGCTATGCCTTCTGGGTTCAAATCGGCAAAGATTGGTTTCATATTGGTTTATTTTAATGTGAAACATGTAGAACAACTTATGCACAAAGCTATTTGGTCCGGTGCTATTTATAATGGAGAAACACTATTAATAACCTCAAAGTAGGACAACATAAATGTAGACATTGTCAGCTCTATATCCAGAATAAGGCATGGTGCTGGGGAAGGGTTTGGGTTCATTCCAGGTGCATCAGGCTAAGGGAAAATGGAAGAGAAAAGAGATGCTTCTATGTTGGGTGGCAGGGACTGGGAACAATGCTGTTATCTCAGGCATCTTAAGACCATCTGGTTCTGGTATCTCTTCCTGGGTTACAGATTGTGTGTAAATGATCCACAAGCACACAGGTGGGAAGGACTCTATTGAGACTTCTGAACGACAAAGCAAGCAGTGTGTCTTATGGTATGTCCAATATGCTCTAGCATAGAAAAAACAAGAGTTAAAATAACTTACTATTTATTCTAGATGCATGTTACTTTTCTATATACTGTATTCCAAACTTTCTCAAATGCTTTATTTAATAGATTTTTATTGATTCCAGAGAGGAAGTAAGAGGGAGAAAGAGATAGAAACATCATTGATGAGAGATAATTATTGATTGGCTGCCTCCTGCATGCCCCACACTAGGGATCAAGCCCAAAAAATGGGCATGTGCCCTGACAGGGAATTGAACCTTGATCTCCTGGTTCACAGGTTGATGGTCAACCACTGAGAGACACCTGCTGAGCTCAAACACTTTATTTAGAAATTTAATTTAAATGATGTGTTTACAAAGGAGCGAATGTGTTAAATCAATTCAATTATTTTAAGTAACTATGAATATTTATAAGCATTTTGGACTTCTGTGATATTATTAAAGTATTTATGACCATAGTAGAGTAATAAAGAAATATGTTATTCGTCTAAATGTAAACTTGTTTAATTTACAGTAAATAATTATTATAACATTATAATTACTCTCATCATCAATATGACACCATAAATAAAAACAGTAAAGGACAGAAGTTCTAGATTTCATACAAAATCATAGAATATCTCTGTCCTAATTGGACTTTAATTGGGGATATATGAGATTTTATTATTTTGTTTATAATAATTTGTTGTGTGACCAGTGAAAGAGATTGTAAAATATCAGGAACTTTCCAAAAACAGAAGTTGGGGAAAGAGAACCAAAATAGAGGTGTAGGCAAACACCTGTACTTGCCGCCTCGCACAACCACATCAAAATTACAACTAAAGTACAGAACAACCATCATCCAGAATCGCCGGAAAGCTGGCTGCATAGAAGTCCTACAATGAGAGAAACAAAGAAGAAAGCACACTGAAACTGGTAGGAGATGCGGAGGTGCAGAACAGGCTGTTCTGGCAGCCAGGTGTGCTGCTTTTTAATCAGGAGGGGGATCCTCTCTGCTGAGGCCTCTGGGAGGAAGAGGTGCAGAACAGGCTGTTCTGGCACCCAGGTGTGCTGCTTTTTTAATCAGGAGGGGGATCCTCTCTGCTGAGGCCTCTGGGAGAAGCAAGGGGTCCCAACCCACACCAGACTCTCAGCCCACGGTCCCAGAGCTGGGAAAAGAAGTCCCTACAGACATTAAGAACTACTGGCTATAAAAACCAGTGTGGATTGGGGCTCAGTGACACAAAGGCTGCTGGAGACCCAAGTGCTCCTCTTAAAAGGCCAGCACCATGAACTTAACTTACAAGCTCCTGCTTCCTCTGAGCTCCCATGCTGGGCGAGTCTCTGGGGGACCCAGAAACATATGAGGAGAAACTGGACTGTTTGGCATCTAAGCAGGAACTCAAGAGCAGCTTGCTTTCAGAAGGAGATGCTCGCAGCAGTCATTGTTCCTGTGCTGGAACCTTCACAGTGTCAGAGCTGACTGACAGCCATTTCTGTTTGCTCCACCCTGGTGATTCCCTGAGACCCTGCCTCATCCAATTTATAACCCCATCCAAGCTGTGCACTGCAGCTTTTGCATATTAATGGCCTTTCCTTGCTTAGGCTAAACACCTGTCAAACAAGCTGCAGCTGAGTCAGGTAGCCCCAAACCTATCAATAAAAGGCCCAAGACCTAGCACCAGGAACAGCCTGCCTTGCTTCACAGCTGGGCTTTGTCTGGGCACTTCCAAACCCAATACAAACAGGAAGAATCTGCAGACGTCTCTGTAGATCCTGCTGGATGGGCCCAGTCAGTGGCTGACTTTGCACCTCCCTGGAAACCCAAGAGCCAGTGTACCCAGTGGTCAGTGTAAGACCATACCAGATTACAACTCTACATACACATCCATAAGTGACACACTCAAGAGGCAGACTCAGTGAATACCAAAGCCCCACTGAAGCAAGTCCTGCTCCATAAGGGTGTGTCCTGCATAGCAGCTTTCCCACTATAGTCAAAGCTGGTCCCCACAGCCAATTGGCCTGGAGGTCAATTCCTCCTAGTGACACCAACAGCAATCAAGGCTCAACTACAACAAGACTGTATGCACAGCCAACAAAAGGGTAGACCTAGAGTGTCCACCTCAGGTGATTAGGGAGGCTGAGCCACTGTGCCCTACAGGATACCTACTACACAAGGCCACTGTATCAACTCAAGGAGACTTAGCAGCTCTACCCAACACACATAGAAACAAACACAGGGAAGCAGCCAAAATGCAGAGATAAAAAACATGTCACAAATGAAAGAAATGGAAGAAAGTGAACTACTGGATATAGAGTTCAAAACCACCATTATAAGGTTATTCAAGAATCTTCTAGAAACCTCCAAGGGACTTAGTGAGACTCTCAAGGATCTTAGTGAGTATGCCAAAAAAAATGGAAAAGGACCAGTCATAAATTAAGCTACACTGACTGAAATAAAAAATATTATACAGGGATTCAACAGTAGACTAGACCATTGACCACAGGTGGTCTCTGAGGTCCAAAAGGTTGGCGACCACTGGACTAGAGGATGCTGAGAATCAAATCAATTATTTGAAATATGAGGAAGCAAAAAATACCCAACCAGAAGAGCAAAAAGGAAAAATAATTCAAAAATATGAAGATAGTGTAAGGAGTCTCTGGGACAACTTCAAGCATAACAACATCCAAATTATGGAGGTGCCAGAAGAGAGAGAGCAAGATATTGAAAACATATTTGAAAAAATAATGACAGAAAACTTCCCCTACCTGGAGAAAGAAATAGACTTACAAGTCCAGGAAGCACAGAGAACCAAAAACAAGAGGAACCCAAAGAGGACCACACCAAGACATATCATAATTAAAATGCCAAGAGCAAAAGACAAAGAGAGAATCTTAAAAGCAGCAAGAGAAAAGCAGTGTAAAGATAAAAATTATGAACAACAAATACATATCTATCAAGAAGTGAATCTTAAAAATCAATGAATAAAAAATCTGATGAACATAATAAATTTGTGAATAGAATCGAATCAGGGGCATGGAAATGGAACAGACTGACGATTCTCAGAGTGACCGGTGTATGGGGCAGGTGCAGGAAGAGATTAGACAAAGATCTTATATGCATGTATGCATTACCTATGGGCACAGACAATAGGGTGGTGAGGGCCTGGGGTGGGGTGGGAACCGGGTTGAGGGGAGCTATGCAGGAAAAAAAGAGGGCCATCTGTAAAATCTCAACAATAAATATTTTTAAAAAAGAATCAACCAATGAATGTATAAATAAGTGGTAAAACAACAATAAATAAATACATTAATAAATAAAGCTATAAAAAATAAAAACAAAACAGAAGTTGGAAGTAGATTGAAAGTTTGTGTTCAACTTAAATTTTTTATAAAATTTCCTCTTTATTGAATTGATTAGGGTGACATTGGTTAACACAATTATACAGGATTCAGGTGCACAATTCCACAATGCATCATCTGTACACCATATTGTGTGTTTACCACCCAATCAAGTTCTCCTTCCATCACCATTTATCCCCCATACCCAAAAATAAATAAATACATTAATAAATAAAGCTATAAAAATAAAAACAAAAACAGAAGTTGGAAATAGATTGAAAGTTTGTGTTCAAATTAAATGTTTTATAAAATTTCCATATACATTTATTCCTCTTTATTGAATTGATTAGGGTGACATTGGTTAACACAATTATACAGGATTCAGGTGCACAATTCCACAACACACCATCTGTACACCATATTGTGTGTTTACCACCCAGTCAAGTTCTCCTTCCATCACCATTTACCCCCCCCATACCCTCCTCCACCTGCAATCCTCTCATTGTTGTCTGTGTCCTTGAGGATTTTTTTTCCTCTTTTTTTCCATTTTTGTCAATCCTTCCATCCCCCTCTCCCCTGAGAGCTGTCAGCCTGCTTTCTGTCTATGGGTCTGTCTCTATTTTGCTTGATAGTTCATTTTGTTCATTAGATTCCACATATGAGTGAAATCATATGGTACTTGTCTTTTTCTGACTGGCTTATTTCATTTAGTATAATGTCCTTTGATTGCAAAGGGTAAGATTTCCTTCTTTTTTTATGGTCCAGTAGTATTCCACTGTGTAAATTTACCACAGCTTTATTATCCACTCCTCTACTAATGGGCATTCGGGCTGCTTCCAAATGTTGGCTATTTTAAATAACATTGCAATAAATACAGGGGTGCACATATTATTTTGAATTAGTGTTTAGTGTTTCTTCGGATATATTCCCAGAAGTGGAATCTCTGGGTTGTAAGGCAGTTCCATTTTTAACGTTTTGAGGTAACTTCATACCGTTTTCCACAGTGGCTTCACCAATCTGCATGTTCCCCAACAGTGCACAAGAGTTCCCTTTTGTCTACATTCTTGCCAACACTTGTTGGTTGTTGATTTATTGGTATAGCCATTCTGACAGGCGTGAGGTGATACCTCATTGTGGTTTTAATTTGCATTTCTCTGATGGTTAGTGATATTGAGCATCTTTTGATATAGATCCATGTAGAGAGTGCAGAAATAAACCTCACATTTATAGGTAGTCAATATTTGAAAAAAGAGGCAAAAACATACAATGAGGTAAAGATAGTCTATTCAATAAATGGTGTTGATAAAATTGTACAGATACATGCAGAAAAATTAAACTAGACTACCTTTTACACCACACACAAGAATAAACTCAAAGTGGACTGAAGGCTTAAATGTTAAACATGAAACCATAAAAATCCTAGAAGAAAACATAGGCAGTAAAATCTCAGACATTTCCTCATAGCAATATTTTTTTTCTGATATATCATCTTAGACAAGGGAAACAAAAGAAAAAACAAACAAATGGAACTATGTCAAGCTAAAATTTTTGCACAGCAAAAGAATCCATCAATAAAATGAAAAGACAACCCACTGAATGGAAGAACATATTCACCAATGATACATCTGATAAGTGGTTAATATCCAAAATATAAAGAACTTATAAAACTCAACACCAAAGAAACAAAGAATCCAATTACCAAATTGGCAGAGGACTGGAGTAGAAACTCATCCAAAGAGGACATACAGATGTACCATATGCATTTAAAAAAATCACTCTGGATCCCTCAAATTAATAATCTGCTTTGATTTTAATTATTCAAGGGTCTCAAATTCAACTACTACCTAATATACCCTGTCCTCAACTCCTATTCAGTTGCTTCCATCATGAGAGAATGATGCATATTTCAATGTATCTATAGATTTAGATTCATTAAAGATAATTTACATCTCTTGTTGGTTTCACTTTCTCCAAAAAAGTAGGCAATCTGACCTGCCCCAATTGCCTTTTGCCCATTTGAGTCATCTATCATAGTGTCATTGGGCAGGTATAAAGCAGTATCAGCAAGGGAAGTCGGATAAATCACATTCAGACCAAATACCAGTTGGTATCATTCCCTACCGTGTGCAATATAATGGGCAATTGAGTTTGTGAGAGGTTGCATGGTTTACTTTGTTGTTGTTAATGTGTACTTATTTCCTGAGCTATATAAATAGGTTTTTGTTGGTTTAATCAGCAGCCTTCACTGATTTCAATTAAATTTCTTCCAATAATTCATCTTGTAGTCTGGAACATAGCCATTAAAAAGTCAACACGAGGATGACTAACCTACACATCACAGGAGTCATATGAGCATAGTGTTTTATTACACTAAAAGTCTGTTCAGATGGTTTTTTTTTTTTAGAAATAATAAATAAAATAAAGTTTACACCTGTACTTAGTTGCATGAGATTCAAGTCTAGGTCACACATAATATTGAGAACCATTAGAGGATGTATTTGATGGTGAACTTAACTGTAAATTCAAGACATGGACTATTTGGATCTGTAAATTTACATCGGCTCACTGGAATCAATTACATGCACCATCGAGTTCTTAAGTTGTAATAGACCATGAAACACCACAGATACCAATCCATTGGAGGCCTTCTTTAGGCTGCCAGGGATAAATGTTGAATAGAGTATTTATTTAATCCAACATACATAACATTTATTTAGTTACACTCACAGATTATGAAAAAAATCAGTTTAGCATTTATTGTAACCATGATATTCCTTAGTCAGGGTATAAAATTCATGTTTTAAAGGAATACACACTGAGTGTACTCCCACTCATTCTCTGAAGTCATAGGCTCATTACAAAAACCTTTTAAGTTTTTACTATATCTGTCTGAATTATGCACACAATCACTAGATCTCTCCTTCAAACATGTTTTCCAGGCCAAACAAGAAATAAAAATAAAAGTGACTCTATCTTTTTGGGGTCCTGCTTGACAAACCTCTTCACAGTGAATTCTTCCACCCTAAAAACCTACCAGAAAGACAAAAACACTGGAATGTGAATTTTGTAGTGAATGCTAAAAGGTTAAAATTTCATTTTAAAACACTACATCACTGATAACATCAATCATCTTAAAGCAAGACCCAATTTTTCTGGCTATGTATCTTGTTGAAATAACCATTTGCACCCATAACCCCCTGTCCCTTATCACTCCTCTTTTTCTTATAGTCTCTTTGTTATAGTATGCTTTGCAATCTGTCATTGTCATTGGTTTTTATTTACCTGTTCATTGCCTGTCTTCTCTTCATAGAACATAAGTAAAGTCCTTGTTGTAGAAACACCATCTGCTTTATTCAACAGCATATATATCACCAGCACCTACAAAAGTGCCTGACATATATGGGATATTCAACAAGTATCTGTTTTATTTTTCTTTCCTGTACTGAGCTAATATTTCTTCAATCTCTTAAAGATTTCCCATAGAGTTTCATATTCTGGAGAAAATGATGTAATAAAAACTCTGAGAAGATAGTAAAAATATAATTATAAAGCCAGGGGTTCTATGTGACTTTTTCAAAGATCCTCTCCATTTGGGGATTCAGTATTCCTTTTAACTCTTCTAAAAAAAAAAGGTACTTTTCTATTCCATTACCTACCATATTTTTTTGCTGTGCAAAAATCAGAGAAATAATTGGATGATGGTCCTATATACTGATTTTCAACAGAATGGGCTGGGGCATCTTAGGCAGCACTGTGCACACTGGTTACATATTCATTGATTTTTACTTGAGAATCATGCAAATTTAGGGTCAAAAGGATTTGACTCTAAGAGTACATACCTATTATTTTTGCTTTTTTCTCCCCTCTCCACAGACTTGGAATCTGATTTAGTTGGAATAAACAATATCTCTGAAGATTTTTCAAACTGTTTCAGTGAACAAGCTAGACATAACTATAAATCTGGGGAGAATTGGCTTTTCTTGCACTCCATATCTGGAAATGGCTGGCAATATCAAAAGAACAGTCCTACTTTCCCCTGGCTGCCACTTCCCTTCTCTGTCTTGGCCAGCCCCCAGAAAGCAAAAGCGGATCTACGTTACATAACAAACCTCCTGGAAAAGGTGTTGTTCTCAAACTGAAAGAAGAAATTGTTTCATGATTTTTTTTAAATTGGTTTGCTTGCAGGTGCTGGATGATTTCCTGGCCTGAATCTAACTAGCAACATTGTTTTCTCCAGTCACGGACTCTAACTGACTTTTTGTAGTTTATGACATTTCACAGACTTCTATGGCTTCTCCCCTCATTCCATCACATAGGTAGTGACAGGAGGAAAAAATATCCAGGCATGACTTGCAAATGCAGACTTGCCAGATTTGTGCATTACCTGCTGATGGAATACAGCAGAACTACTTTTGGGGGCAAAGAACATGTTTGAGGAAATATCTTTCAGACTTTGGTTCAAACTTTGAATCATGTTGCTTAGTGGTTTTTCATTTTTTGGAAACCCACATACACATTTTTTTTTCTCAATTGACTGTGTCTTTCAAGGGGTCAGTATATAAAATGGCAAAACAGTCAATGACCTATTTTAATCACTCCATCCATCCATCCATACAAATATTTATTGAGCACCAGCTTGATTAGGCAGAATGATCTTAAAGAGTACATGTTTAAAGAGTTAGAAAGACCTAATACTATCCTATATAATAAAAGCCTAATATGCAAATCAACCGAACAGCGGAACGACCGGTTGCAACGACCAGTCACTATGATGTGCAATGACCACCAGGGGGCAGACGCTCAACACAGGAACTGCCCCCAGCCCACAGGCCCTGACTGGTGGTGGCGGGGGGCAGGGCCGGTGAGCGGGCGGTGCCAGGCCAGCCAAGGTGGGTGCAAGAAGGGCCCTGATCCACTAGGCCAGCCAAGGCGGGTGCCAGTGGGGGTGCCCCAGTCACCCTGCCAGTCACCCCGCAGATTGGCCCTGATCACCGGCCAGGCCTAGGGACCTTATCCATGCACGAATTTCATGCACTGGACCTCTAGTTAATTATAATATGGAGTCATAAATCCTACAAAGTGGATTTTTAACTACAAGGTGTTTGGGGAACACAGAGTAGTAAATATAACTCTGCCAATGGAGTCAGAATTGGAGAAACTAGAGAGGGCTTTATGAAACAGATGGCATTTGAGTGGAATTTGATGGTTAAAAATAGTTTTCTGCATCCAGACAATCATCAGGCTAATCTAATGAGACTTTTTCAACCCTAGGATTGGGAGGAGGGCTAACTCAGGAGATCCTAGACCAGGTGTCCTCAAACTTTTTAAACAGGGGGTCAGTTCACTGTCCCTCAGACCGTTGGAGGGCCAGACTATAGTTTTAAAAAAAAACTATGAACAAATTCCTATGCACACTGCACATATCTTATTTTGAAGTAAAAAAACAAAACGGGAACAAATAAAATATTTGTATTTGCATGTGGCCCGCGGGCCGTAGTTTGAGGACCCCTGTCCTAGACCAATAGTTATTGAATAAGTTACAAGATCTATAGGTTTGAAAACTGATTACAAGGTACCAGAAAGACCACTGCACACACATTTCTTATTTATTTAAAACCTCCACTCTAATCAGGAAGGCCTTCCTTCACATCCTCAGAGCATAGTTATTTACCTTCAGGGGCCTAATCTATAATAATAAAAGCATAATATGCTAATTAGACTGAATGTCCTTCCGGATGTCCTTCCTTCTGGACAAAGCCACAGCGGGTGGGGGCTGAAGCAGAGGTGGCAGAGGCCTCCGGTCGGGGCAGTAGCAGGCAGGGGCCGGGGTTAAGGCCCTTGCACAAATTTCGTGCATTGGGCCTCTAGTCTATATATATAAAAGGCTAATATGCTAAGTGCCCCTCCCTCATCTGACCAGTAGCTATGACACACACTGACCACCAGGGGGCAGATGCTCAACGCAGGAGCTGCCAAGCTGCAGTGACTTGGCAGTGGCAGTTCTCAGGTGACGCACCCCAAAACCAGAGAGGAGGGAGCCCAATTCCTCACGGGGCCGCAGGATTCTACCTTCGACCATGGGTTATGTTGTTGCTGGGGCACTTTTGGCCCTGAATCTGGTTTACTGTATACTTGTGTTTGCGTTCCATACCTTGTATGATAGCAACTTTGCAGAGTGCCCTCTTGTACTCTGGGACCCCTCGGGGGATGTCGGAGAGCCAGTTTCAGCCCGATCCCCACAGGCCAGCCTGAGGGACCCACTTGCTGGAGGGACCCTGTTCATTCCACCTACGCCCTTGGAGCCATGGCACCACCCCAGGTGCGGCTGGCTGGGGAGGGACCTGGAGTGGTTGGCTCCAGGGTGTGTCTGGCCCTTCTTGCCCAGTCCGGCCCCGCAGGCCACCTTCTAATTAATTTCCTTTTAATGTGCATGAATCCGTGCACCAGGGCACTAGTATTAAAATAGAACTACCCTTAGAAGAGATGAAACTTGAGTAGCTTGATTTCTTTTCATACTTCCTGAGAGCAGCACGATGGAAGTAAAGAAGGCTTCAGACTGGAGGTAGAAAGTGCCATGGGCAACTTGTCCCCACTGGGTTATTTTCCCTTGAGAAAATGCAGACTCCATTTTTCGTAGCAGTGAGCGAGACAATCAGCAGTGGAGAGAAGAAAGTAAGCATCTAAGGGGAATCCCCCCACAGGATAAGTCATTATGGAAAATCAAAGTGGCAATAGTGTTCCTCTCTTGCCCTTTTCTCCATCTCGACTTGACTTCCTAAATCCTAAATTATGCATCAAGTAGGATGAGAAAATGTAACTACTTCCTAACTTTTAAGACAGATTTCTTTTTTCTCATTGAAGAAAGATGCAGTTATTTGCTAGGTAGATTTTCAGTGGCAAATACACACACACACACACACACAATCTCATGAGGCTAATGGTTTAGAAAGGATAGGTTTTGGTAGCATAATATTTATTTAATGATTTTAAGTTTTTTGATTGAAGGCAACTTTTTTACCTGCTATCTAAACATTTTGAAGTAAAACATGCAACATTGTTTTACAAGTTTCAATATTTTAGCCTATAAAGGTGTTTCTTTTGCTTCATTTTGGCTAGAGGATCAATAGATGGTCTTTACACATGAGTGTTTATACAGCAGAGTACAAATCCCTGCTGTACCTCAGGCTAGCTTCAGCTCCACTTATTGGATGGCTCAAAATATAAAATACTGTTTCAAATCAGAACCATAATAGCAGATACCCCCTCAGGCAGCGGCAGCAGTGGCAGCAGCAGCCACAGCAGCAGCAGCAGCAGCAAGGCCAAAGCACACTTGCAGCCGGTTGTATATCACAGGGTGTCTACCATGCCTGCTTAATTCACCCTCCTCCCTAGCAGAAAACAGGTACAAAATACATAGGAAGAATGCCACAACTGAAATACCTTAGAGCACCCAAATGCAGGTCCCCATACCTAGTGAGGCAGAATTCTTAAGGAGCCAACTTTATCTTTAAAACCAGCAGCGATAGTAATATTTTATTAAGAATTAATAATGAGCTTTTTCCTGGAAACAATTTGGCAGTATATTTTAAGAACTTTTAAAAATTCCAACCGAAACGAGCCAATGATTTCTCCTTCCAGGAATTTATCTTGAGGAAAGCAGGTACCTTTTGTGAATATCGTCAGTATTCCCATAAACCTGGTGGCCAGCTCCACTGTTCTGTTTGGAAATGTGTCAGAAAACACCCCCTGAAGAGGCCCGGGTGAACTTTTCTTGCCTCATCAGTGAACTCTTCTCCACATAAACCAGAGGAAACAGCCCAGCTGTGTCATACTAGCATCCAGCTGCCTCCTTTTGCAAACATTTCCCACCTCTAAAAACTTGCTTTAGAATTTTTTTTTTGAAACATGAGTCCAATGTCTACCCTTGGACTCCTAGAGTTATAATGTAACACCTGGCTTCTCCTTTCACGAGGTAAGTCTGTTTCCATTAAATATGAGTTCCCCTTGATAAGCTCAGGTTTTTATAAATGTATTTTGGCAGATTTCTGTATCTAAAGGCTGCTAGGTTTTAGGGACTTGCAGAGCTGATGTGTCATTGCAGCACAATCAGAAAAATCATGCCTTCTATAAAGTACTCTGGTTTCTTTGTTCTCTGAACATATTTATTTTCCTAATTACGAAGGCAGTACGCACCTCTTGAATAGAATGTGGAATTAGATATAAAGAATGAGGGGGGGAATCTATTAGGTTGAAACATCGAACATTGCCTTTTGGCAGATTGAAATCAAATGGCTGCTGGTAATGTCATGTGAATCACTCTTAATAGTTTGATATATTTTATTTTGTATTTTTATGCAGGTATTTTTACGAAGATCCACGAGGCCCAACAACCTCACCAGAAAATTGTGCTTAAGCCTTGGCTGAAAATAAAGTGTCCTTTTCTCTAAGATATACATCCTCTAGAAACGGAGCTAGAAGGTAGTAGGAGAAGGATTCAAAATCCAGCGCTTTAGTTCTCTTCCTTTTCTCATTGGACACAGGTCTAACAAAAGGATATCTATAGCAAAGGTTAATATTTGTTGGACGTTACTATGTATAATGTAGTGAGAGCTTAATCACTTTTACTTTGTTGACTGAGTGGGGCCTATCATGGGGCAAAATTTTACACATCCAGTCCCCAATTTCTTCTTCCACCCACCCACTTACTTCTTTGTGAGTTGGCTTATGTGACAGTTTTATAATGTGGTCCCAAGTTCTTCCCCCATTATAAATGGGGTCTTTGTACTTTCTTTGCCCCATCCTCAGTTGAATTTGAGTAGGCTCCTGGATGCTTCAAATAACAGAACTGAGAAGAAAAGCTAAGTGACTTCCAAGGCTGAATCATAAAATGTCATTTGTCATCTGCCTTGTTTTCTGATGACACTGACTCTTGGAGGTCTGAGTTGCCACATAATTAGCCTGACCACCATGGACCCACCATGCTGGAAAGAATGTGTGGAGACCCCACATGGCGAAGTTCAGACACAACAGGAACAAAAAGAGAGCTTAGGAAGCACCTCAACACTCTAGGCCCTAACTGTTGAAGGCATCCCAGTGAGACTTCAAATACCTTGCCCAAATTGCGATATTGTGAGTAAAATACATATTGGTAGTTGTTTAAAGTGACCATGTTCAGGGGTTTGAAAAAGAATGGTAAAAGTTAGAGGACTTATGCTGGAAGCCAATTCCAGCATGTCATAATTTCAAGAGTTTCATCAAAAGGTTGATGGAACTTGGGGACTCAACAAGGGCTGAGTCACATATGTTGTCGCCTGTTGGGAATGGCTGAAGGCATTTCCCCAAACCTGAAAAGGGATGATTGTTTGCTGCCAGACAGCTCAGGGCATCTTAATCTACATGTTATTGCCTCCTACTGGCCAAACACCTGAACAGCCGTAGGCTAATTCTCCCCATTCTGACAATGGACTCTATGTAGGAATCCCTGACCCTTTGAAGTGTATATCTCCACCTCGCCTCAGGACAATTTGTGTTAATAAAAAGCATGGGGTCCTGAGATGAGGAGATCTTAGCTCCTTTTAGCTAGGCTCCTCTGATCCCCATATTCCTTTCAAAATTATGCTTCGTCTCTGGACTCTTAAGTTACACACAGCCCGTTTTCCAGATCCCTGAACCCTTCTTGATGCCGGAACAAGAACCCCGGCAGACTTATACTAACGGACTTCAAGACATTATTATACAGTTACAACAAAGAAAGTGTAGCATCAGCATCAAAATAGACAGTGGGACAAAATAGAGACTCCAAAATAGATGAGTACACTTCCCATGAGGTCCAAAGCCCTTGTTGCTTATATTAAAAACTATGACTCTGAACCCTTCTTGATGCCGGAACAAGAACCCCGGCAAACTTATACTAACTGACTTCAAGACATTATTATACAGTTACAACAAAGAAAGTGTAGCATCAGCATCAAAATAGACAGTGGGACAAAATAGAGACTCCAAAATAGATGAGTACACTTCCCATGAGGTCCAAAGCCCTTGTTGCTTATATTAAAAACTATGATACCTAAAGCAATGCATACATAACATCGTGACTGATGTAGGCGAAGTGAAAATGTGCAGATGTGCATTGTGCAATGTGCAATGTGAGTGATGGAGCCTAGTGGGGAGCACCAGTCTAAAGGGGGCAGTATCACTGATAATTTCCATTTAGGAAATAGATGTCTAGGTTTTCCCATCTTTCAAACATGAATTTTTCCATTTTTTTAAATGCCATACCAAACTCATCCAAGTATCTGTGACTTACCCTGGCCCCAACCCAAAGGGTACCATTATGGGAATTAGAAAAATTTGCCACTTACTGAAGACACTTGATCATCACATACTGGGAAACTGTCATAATATAGAAATCTACATGGGCTATGAAAGCAAACAGGGCCCACGGATTTATGTGTGTACAAAATCCTCACCATATGTTCCAAACCCTGTGCGGTCTGGATTCAGTCTTAAAGTCCTAATCTTGCCATCTCTGCCTTCCATCCCTCAGGCTCTTCGTTTACCTTGTAAGACCCAAGGATTCTGTTTTCACATTACATTGCTTGGTTCCTCATCAAAGCTGTGCATTTTCACACTAATGTGTGGCTGCTCACCTGTCATAGAATAACCATGATTAGGTCTCCAGAGTGACCAGAGTCCTGGCTTAGGAAATATTCTGAGAATGAAATTTATCCAAAAATTTAAATAATAAAAACATAATTCACATTAACATCCTGCCCCCCCCCCAATAATTATCATCTACATTTTAAAAATCATGTTACTTTATATACTTTTCTCAAATGCTTTGCTTATGTTTTCTGAATGAAACAGCCAAAGGTTACTCTGCAACTATATGCCAGGAGATCTCAGTAGAGCCCTGTTTACATGCACAAATTCTCTCTAAAATTGGGTTAAAAGGCAATTTGCCATGTTGCCAGTCCCTAGATCATTAGTCACAGTGGCCTAAGTGCATTCTGTTATAATTCAATACCAAAGAAATTGCTTTTATGGCATTAACTATATTATATTCAAAATTGTATAAATTATTGAAATACTACTATGACTACTGCCAAGATATAAAATGGTTCACATGGAAAAAAGTTGCATTTTTAATTATTCATTTGAAAAAAGTCAGACTCTTGCCAGAAATTATTTTATACTTGGTCTAGCTTCTGGGACTTACATTTAAATATGAATCACAAAAACTCTGAAAATTTCATATACTCATAATTATCTTGCTTTAAATAAGAGTTTTATCTTTTTAACTCTTTAATTTCTATCAAGTGGGTTGAATATTATAAATTGTCTTGTATTGAGGTGTTATACTAATGAGCATTTCATTAGTATTAGTAGACAAAGTAATCAAAGGTAATTCCTGTTAACTTATGATAAAATGATATAGAGGATTCATATAAAAATACTGAAATTTTATAACTAACATTTATTCAGTATTTTAAGTACAATACAGAAATTATATAACCAATTATATATACAAACACATAAACTATAGTATACATAAATGTGAATATATATTCATATGTTTTGTAGTGGTATATATACATTATATTTAATATGTGTGTATATCTTTTAAAATCATAGTGTTCCTCTGTTTATGCTGAAATATGGTAATAAAGGGGCAAATGTAATTATAGAAAGCTAACCTCAAAAGAACTCTCTATATAAATGTATATATATCATTTATTTGGTCAGAAGATATGTATTTATCACTTGCTATGGCACCAGGAAATATGGTAGGTTCTAGTTATTTAAAAACTAATAAAATAGAATTGCTTCTTTTCAGCAATCCTATCTAATAAAAGAGAAACATGGTAATTAGCCATACCTCCGCTACCCTTCCCATTGGCTAATCAGGGCGATATGGAAATTAACTGCCAAACAAGATGGCGGCCGGCAGCCAGGCAGCTTGAAGCGAACATGAGGCATGCTTGCTTCAGTGACAGAGGAAGCCAACGTTCCCCGCCTGCCTTGCCGGCCTCTGAGCTTGCAGTTTGAAACATTGTTACAAATATAGAAGCTAAACAAAACCCCAGAAACCTGCTTTCAGCAGCCGGGATCTCAGAGCTGGAGTTGAAACAGTGTTTCGATTATAGAACCCAAACAAACCAGATACCTGCTTTCAGCAGCC
>NW_005363836.1:1899033-1960739 GCF_000412655.1 Myotis brandtii
GATCTGCCCTGCTCTGTGCATGACGGGGCGGCGCCCCAACTCCCCAATCGGCCCTGCTCTGAGCCTGACCAGGGGCTGCACTTAGGGATTGGGCCTGCCCTCTGCCACCCGGGAGCAGGCCTAAGCCAGCAGGTCGTTATCTCCCGAGGGGTCCCAGACTGCGAGAGGGCACAGGCCGGGCTGAGGGACCCCCCCTCCCCCCAGAGTGCACAAATTTTTGTGCACCGGGCCTCTAGTTTATATATAATGGGAGAAAGCAAAGATTGAAGTGAATTACAATTACAATTACATGAAGTTATAAAAGAGACAAATATATGAAATATTAATTCTAAAGGGAAATCACCTAGATGAAGGTAAATGCATGGTGATGGAGATGCAAAGATTCACTTTGGAATAACATGTTGTAACTATCTGAACAGAGAAGTGCATTCCAAGTAGAGGCACAGAGTTGGGAAACATCGGGACTCATCTGTAGACCATGTATTCACCACTGCGGTTGCAACAGTTGAATGAACTAATTTAGCTGGAAACAGCTAAAATTATTCCTTCTATTCACTTTCAAGATATGAACAAATTAATTTTTCTGCACATTTCTAGAGAACTCGCATAAATGCAGGAACTATTTTCTGTTAATCCCTGATTACTTTGCAGAATCATACTTAGTACACAGTAAGTGCTCAGAAAGTGTTGAATAAGAAGGTTTTCATCAGTTCTAAATTTTCCTTATTTGAAAAGTTAGTCTTTAACACATTCAATGAAAAGTCATATTCTTCTTCATATTCTGAGAAACAAATATTTTACAATTTCTCCCTTCTGAATTAAAAAAAACACACACAATACTTTGTGAGTAAACTAATCCTTGGGTATCCTATATAATAAAAGCCTAATATGCCAAGTGTCCGGTCGGCCATTTAGCCAATCAAAGCATAATATGTTAATGATATGCTAAGGCCACTCAACCACTCACTATGATGTGCACTGACCACCAGGGGGCAGACAGCAGTTGACTGAACCAGTCACTATGATGCGCACTGACCACCAGGGGGCAGATGCTCAATGCAGGAACTGCCCCCTGGTGGTCAATGCATTCCCACAGGGGGAGTGCTTCTCAGCCAGAAGCCGGGCTCATGGCTGGCTAGCGTAGCAGCGGTGGTGGCGGGAGCCTCTCCTGCCTCCATGGTGGCACTAAGGATGTCCAACTGCCGGCTTAGGCCTGCTCCTCCAGTGGGCCTAGACCGGCAGTCAGACATCCCCCGAGGGCTCCGGACTGTGAGAGGGTGCAGGCCGGGCTGAAGGACCCCCCTGAGTGCACAGATTTCGTGCACCAGGCCTCTAGTTATTAAACAAGAAATATTCATTTACTTGAAAATGCAGTTAAGACTGAGAAATATATTCCCTTGGGCACATGTTCTATCACTACATCTCCTACCTGCTGAACTTTCTTGTTTTAAACACTCCAGTCTCATCCCTTGGCAAAACCTCCCTAAACAAGCTAAATCCTCTCCTCTTTCTGAAAGTTGGAACACTCAAATAATCTACACAATAAAAATTAGCTATTTTTTTGTTATATATTTTTGCTTATCCTTAACTATTATTATTTATTCTTTTATCACAGCTACTACTATAGTGGAAGGGTAGAAAATATATCTAAATTTTTGGGTTGAGTGTTGAGAGAAATGAAGGGCTAGGTGTAGCCATGTCAAAATAACTAAATTTACTTTTTGGATAGGTTAACTAATATAGTAGATAAATGAATTCTATGAACATATGGAGTTTATAAAAACCTCAGGAGTTATTGACAGTTGTTAATGATAGTTCAAACAACAGAATGGAGACATGGGGATGAGGAACTCACACAGCCAGGAAGAATCCTGTCTTGTTAAGCAACTACAACTAATGTTGGCAGGTGGATTCATGTCAGTATGAAGTGAGAATGTTAGAGATGTACCATAGGAATCTGTGCTTTGCCTCCTGGTTTCTTCATTGTTAAACAACTTGGATGAAATTCTTAGAGACATGCTTATTGATAAAACCATACCAGGGGTCATGTGTTCAGTCATAATCACTAGAGTTTAAGAATGGAACACTGATATGTTACTTTACAATTTAGTGGTCAATCAGAAGAGTCAAGTGCCCAGGCACAATACCATGTATAGACACAGCTGAGGTAGTTACATATTTACCTAAAGATAAGAAATATAAGAAAGAGAAAATTTTGGATTGATTTGTGCATTTATTCTTAGTTGCTCTGGTGGGCAGAATAATGGTAGATTTCTGGTCATTATAATAAATTATCCTAACAAGAAGTGCCCTCACAACGAAAGAGATTATTTTATCTACAAAATAATTAAGGCATAATATGCTAATTAGACCAGACAGCCAAACGACCTTCCGGACGTCCTCCTGGACGACCTTTTGGATGAAGCCGAGGCTGCGAGAAGCTGTAAGGGCCGGCTGAGGCTGCGAGGGACTGCGAGGGCCGACTGAGGCAGCCAGGGCTGTCAGGGCTAGCCAGGGCTGCAAGGGCCATGCCCCTTGCATGAATTTCGTGCATCGGGTCTCTAATAAGAATATAAGCTCCCTGTCATCAAACCCTTCTCAGAGAATATTGAAGACGAGTAGGATTAGGGAAGGGATTTCTATTTTGAGTTGGGTGCTTGGGTCAAATGTACTCTTAGGATTTTTCAAATGTTTGGTTCTTTACTATTTGCTGCATGGTATATGGTTATATGATGAAGCAAATCAGAGTAAAACAAATGAACATAATAAAGGGTCTGGGTAAATGGTTATTTCCTATATTTCCTCCAAGTGCTGAGATATAATAGGTCCAAATAAGTTCTATTGAATTTGTGGAGTGGAAAAAAAATATTTGATTATTATTTTAGGGGAGAAAAAGAGATGATTCTCTGCTATTTGAATATTGCATTGGCCAATTTTATATTTGCCTTTCCAAACATATGAATATTGCATCAAGTATTTATACCTAAGCACATTTTTGAGTTTGTGTGCATTATACCAGCCACAGTGAATGCATCCAGATCAATGTGTTAGTATAAGCAGATGGAAATATGTTTCTCAGTTGATGAGTAACGTTAGAGCTCTTCTCATCCTGTTTCACCAAACACCTAAACTCACACACTTTCTGCCCTGGTTTCTCTTTTGTTCCACATTTATCTCTGAGTTGCTTTTAATCTTCAGAGACTGGATGACCACCTGCCCCTTAAAAATATTATAAAAACAGCAGTGACTATGGTTTATTTTGCCAGCCAGTTATTTTATTGAAGAAAACGTGTACCAAATGACAGCAGTCACCAGCTGATGAGAGGAATTATTATGTATATAACATTGTGCTTTTTGTAGGGAGTCAGCACAACTGTGCTGTGATTGCAACATCAAATAGTTCCTATCAGGCTGAGAGATGTAACACTCAATGGTCCCTTACAAAACTGAGTTGTATGCTTGATGCTGAATGGTACTTTAAAAAAAGGTGGAATTAAATAAAATTCACAGGAGAAGAAAAACTTTTGTAGTAAAGATATATAAACTGTTCCTTTCTGGGTACAGCAAGGGTGCTAATTGATCACCAAATTCATTTTCTCTTCTTGACATACAATTAGATTGTGTTTCCCAGAATATTTTGCAGTTACTTATGACAGAATTTTAAAAAATGGAATCTGAGCAGATATGATGCGTGTAACTTCTATGCTTGGCCCACAAAAACTTTCTTTCATGGTCCTCCATTTTATTTCCCCCTTTACAGCTATGCACGTAACCTTCAAAACTGAAAATCATATTTGGAAGATGACAGAAATACAAGATAGAGAACTGGTCTCTATTAGCAAAAAGTAGCCTGACTGGCAAGACTCAGTGGTTGAGCATCGCACTATGAACAGGGAGGTGAGGCACATGCCTGGATTGCAGGCTCGATCCCCCAGTGAGGGTTGTGCAGCTGATCAATTACTCTCATCATTGATGTTTCTCTCTCCTTCTCCCTCTCCCTTCCTTTCTCTGAAATGAATTAGAAAAGTGTTTTTTAAAACAGTAAATAATACACACAAACAGTTTTATAGAAGAGATCTACCAATATTTAAGGGAAAAATCTGTTTTATAACCCACTCAAAAGTAGATTTATAAAGCAGAATGTAAAGAAATAATTGGTATAAATCATTTCCTAAAAATAAAAAGAGAAAAACCTCACCAATTCATTTTATGAAACCAATATAATATGACATTAAATATGGACAAGGACTGTCCAAGAAAAGTAATTTCACTTATGCACAAAGAAAAATTGTAATTATAATACTGAATCTATCAAGTGAATCCAGCAATGTATATTAAAAATCATGCCTTATTCTAAGACTGGGGATATTAACAATTTATCAACTTAGTACTCCACAGAAATAATTGAAGGAGAAATGATCATGTCAATAGATTTAAATAAAGCATCACATAAGAAAAAAACACTAAATTTATAACAAAAAAGTTGCAAACTAGGGACAGAAAGTTTTTTTCATAATGTGACTAAAATGATCTACCAATAATTCACAATTATCATTATCTTTAATTATGAAGTGCTGGATATATTTCATAAAAATGGAAACAAGGTTAGAAAGTCCATGTCCATTTTCACTACTTCTATTTTACACTGTCCTGAACTTCCTAAGCAATTCAATAAGTTAGGAAATAAGTTAAAAATGTAAGTATTGGGAAAAAATATCTAAAACAGTTATTGATCATCTATATATACATAAAAGCCTAAGCGACTGGCCAACCGGCAGACCAGTAGCTATGATGCACACTGACCACCAGGGGACAGACAATGCAGGAGCAGAAACCACAGGCATGGAAACAAGGAATAGACTGATGAATCTCAGAGGGAAGGGGAGAGGAGGAAGGGTGGGAAGAGATTAACCAAAGATCTTATATATGCACACTAGAGGCCCAGTGCATCATGTACTGGTGGGGTCCCTAGGCCTGGACTGTGTCCTCTCGCAATCCAAGGAATGTCAGAGAGCCAGTTTCGGCCCAATCCCCGCAAGCCAGGCCAAGGGATGCACAAGTGCATGAATCCATGCACCAGGCCTCTAGTATCCTATATAATAAAGAGCTAATATGCAAATAGTCATCACACCATCACGCCATCACACCTTAATGGCTCAGACACTCAATACTGGGGAGAGAGGAATGGGGACCAGCCAGGCACAAATGAGCTCACAAGAGAGGAATGGGGACCAGCCAGGCACAAATGAGCTCACGAGAGAGGAAAGGGGACCATCCAGGCTGCAGCCCAGGAGAGGGACAAGCTGCCTATCCCCCAGTCCCAGG
This sequence comes from Myotis brandtii, assembly GCF_000412655.1. Lineage (NCBI taxonomy): Eukaryota > Metazoa > Chordata > Mammalia > Chiroptera > Vespertilionidae > Myotis > Myotis brandtii. The sequence continues at coordinate 1,904,359 of NW_005363836.1, forward strand.
AGCCAATGGCTGTGCCTGCGCCTGTGGCCCAGGAGAGGGACAAGCCGCCTGTCCAGTGGTCCCAGGCACCAGCGCCTGCACATGAAGCCCAGGAGAGGGACAAGCCACCTGCCCCTCAGTCCCGGGTGCCTGCATCTACGGCCTGGGCAAAGTCACCCACCCACAGTCCCCTGCACCTGTGGCCAGCCCGGGTGAAGCCGGCCTGGGTCTTGGATGCCTGCAACCGGCCGGAGGAGGTAATCCTGGGTCCTGGGTGCGGGGTGATGCAGAGGAAAATAGGAGCAATCAGGCCAGCAGGGGAGTAATTAGGGGAGATCAGGTAGGCAGGCAGAGGTGGTTAGGAGCAATCAGGTAGGAAGGCAGGCGAGCGGTTAGGAGCCAGTGGACCCGGATTGCAAGAGGCAGTCGGACATCCCCCGAGGGGTCCTGGATTGTAGAGGGTACAAGGCGGGCTGAGGGACCCCCAATGCATGAATTTCATGCACCGGGCCTCTATTCCTATATAATAAAAGCCTAATATGCTAAGTGTCCAGTCGTCTGGTTGGCCATTCAACCAATCAAAGTGTAATATGCTAATGATATGCTAAGGCCACTCAACAGCTCACTATGACGTACACTGACCACCAGGGGGCAGACAGTCGACCAGTCACTATGATGTGCACTAACCACCAGGGGGCAGATGCTCTGACCAATAGATTAGCTTGCTGCTGGGGTCCAGCTGATTGGGACTAAGTGAGATGGGCCAGACACGCCCTGGAGCCTCCCATGGTCCCTCCCCAGTTGGCAAACCTCCTGCATTCCTCCCCGGCTCTGATAATGCACTGGTGGGGTCCCTCAACCTGGCCTGCACCCTCTCACAATCAGAGCTGAGGGACGCCACCCCCCCAGTGCACAAATTTTGTACACTGAGCCTCTAATATAATACAATTGTCTTTGCAGAATATTCAGGAGAAGTTACATATTATTGAAACTGATAATAATGGTGAGACTTTAGCTAGCATACAATAAAAATATCTTAATTTTTCCTCAATACATCCAAGAATTTTAAATTACATTAAAACTTCCATTTGTAATCACAGAGTTCAGCAAGGTTAACCTGGTATTAATATTGAAGGGTAGAGGACAAAGATTAGCCACAACCACCTTGACTAAGAGAAAAAAGAAAGATAAATTAATTCTTTCACACTCTTAAAAATTATAAAACTCTGGTGGAAAAATACATACCAGAATGAAACTGATTCATACAAAACACATAAAATGCCCAGAACAAACTCACTCAGAGGTTTAGATAATTAATTGCTACAAATTAAGGGAAAGGAATGTATAATTCAATCAGTGGTATTAAGAAATTCAACTACCTTAGGAAAAATACAAAAGTGGATCCTGACCTCACATCATGCATATAAATAAGCTGGACATATATTAAAAGCCTCAATATTAAAAGTAAAATATTTAAATGTTTAAAAAATATAAAGTAACTTTATTATATTGAAGTTGGGAAGGAGTAAGACATAAAACACACACCATAATGAAAAAAATCAATAAAGGTATCCATCTTAAACTTAAAAATGTGTACATGTAAATATATGTATACATATATGTATATGTAAAACATGCCAAATATATGTTTACATGTATAAACATATACATGACATATTTATATGTGGTATAAATATATGACTTCATAAATAAATGTAAGTGAAGTGGCAGCTTTATAGGACATATTTATAATGAATTTACACACACAAAAAAAGATTAGTATTCTGAATATGTAAATAATTTCAATAAGTTTTAAAAAAAAAAAGAAAAAGAACGTGTTATTAAAAATGGATGAAGGAATTCATAAAAGAGGAAAATGTGATGACTATTTAAGTAGTGAAACTTCATTAATAGAAAAAATTAAATTCAAAGAACACAATTTCAATTCCATAAGGTAAAACTTTAAAAATAATATAATACTTAGGTAATGAGGGTGTTAGAAAATGGAATGTCATATGATAATGAAAACAATATAAATATGTGAACAATTTGAAAATAGCAAATCAAACTGAAGATGCACATATATCTTTACAGTTTCATTTCTAAGTATTTACATACCCCAGAGCCTTGTTACTTTAAAGTGTGGTCCTCTATCACCTGAGAGCTTGTTACAAATGCACATCTCAGGTGCACCCAGATCCACTAAATCAAAAGCTGCAATTTAACGAGATCTCTAGGTAATATACTATATGCATATTAAAATTTGAGAAGCAGTGTCCTAGATAAAAGTAGTGGTTCTCAAAATTGGATGCACATTAGGAAAACCTGGGATGTTCATAAAGTATTCCAATGCATGAACCCTAATCCAGACAAACTGAATTGCCAACCATATATTATATTCACATAAATAGTAACTTAGAGCAGACAGAACAAGGAATCAAGAAAGGGAAATAGAAAGTAAATGTTTAGCTGCAAATATTATTTCCATTTTTAAGTGAAGTGAATTGATATTATCAAATGGTTAAATTTGTGTATTGGTATAATGACGTTGATATCTTTTCAGTTATTTGTATTTTTCAAATTTCAAAATAACTTAGAAATTTAAACAAAATGTGTACTAAAAGGGTCCTTATTTCATGCGGTGTTGTGAACCTGAAAAGGGACGTGATGCTTGAAAGAAGAAACGGTTTTGTAAAGTAAATGCTATGTAAGTATTAGCTGTCATTATTAATAACAATTCTTTTAAGAGAAACTAAAAAAACACACAGGTTAACTTTTGTTTCTCACAAAAAATGAAACTCATATAAAAGGAACTGAAAGCATTCATCATTTTTCAGTCTCTTTCTTTTGTTCTAATTACTTGCTTAATGCTTATGCATACGACTTATTCATTCATTGCTTCTTCCATTCTCTTTTACATTTTTCTTGTTTCTCTCAACCCATTATAAGTGAGATATGCAGCAATTCCACAAGTACATCATCACATGGTTTTAATAAAGAATGTCTGTACATCAAACATTAAATGTTTTTGACACAACATAATGATTGATGTTACAATAACATTGAATTATTTAAAACCAACAATCACACAAAATGAATATAAGCAAAAATACAACAACATCGATTAAAAAAAAAACATTAATTTATCTTTTTGTCGGCTTCATTTTCAGGAAGGAAATGATGTTTGATGTTTGGTACCACCAAATATAAAGCCAATGGATTGAGACCAAGGGGGCATTAAAAAGATATACTTTCCCCACCTTATTTGGAAACTGAAAGTTCACATCCTTCAGGAAAGAAGCAGTGCTTTATTTAATGGTATACTGTGACAGAAAGAACAGCTATCATTTGGATCAAACTAGCCATTGGGGATCATTTCAAAAGACTCAGTAAGTCCCAGAGAAATGGTGCGTTTCTCTGTGTGCACACACAGGTCTCAGATAAGCCAACTTTTGGTCATAAAAATCTAGCTTTTGTAGCAATGCTGATGCTAACCTTGGTTTCCTGACTGCACATCGATACAGTTCTAAATTCTGATTGCTAAACATTTGGTTAGCCTGAGTTTCCATCCAATATCTTGACCCTGGCCACCACGGACAATAGTACGATTTTCCTTCTAAGTGTATGGCTGCCTTCTTTGTGTGTGCTCTACCTCCTCCATTGCACAGCCTGGGCCTGCTTTAGACAGTGCAGAATGAGTCTTATTATTTACCCATCTCCTTGTCTGCAGGTGCTTTTGAGAAGATGTTCTGCCAATGTATAGCATTACCATTAAACACATTCCTCCCTTTATTTTGAAGACAATGATAAAGTTACTGTGTTTTTTCAACTCATTCAAAAACAATACTGAGTTGGAGCTTTTTTATCATGTTTAAATGATCTAGAAAATGGAATGAGATTAAGAGTCAAAAGAGAGATTCAAGCAATCTGGATGTAGCAGAACCTGGGGTGACTGAGTTGCTTGTTTTTTTAATTTATTGGGGTAACATTGGTTAATAAGATCATAGAGGTTTTAAGTGTACATTTCTATGATACATGATCTGTATATTGCCTTGTGTACCCACCATCCAAAGTTAAATCATCTTCCATCTCCATATATTTGGCCCACTTAACCCTCTACCACCCTCCCCATCTCCTTCCCTCTGGTAACCACCATATTCTTGTCTGTCTGTGTCTCTGAATCTCAGCTTTATATCCCACATATGAGTGAAATCATATGGTTCTTAGCTTTTTCTGACTGAATTAATTTGCTTAGCATAATATTTTCAAATGGAGTTGCTTGCTTTTAGTACAGCACATAATTAGCTGAAAGAATTTTTCAAAATGGATTCCAGTGTAAAAAAATATTTCATTAATTTTATTCATCAGAAAGTTGGTAAATACCTATCATGCACAAGGCAGTGTTCTCCCTTAAAAAAAAAAAAAAGCAGATGTCAACTTCCCATTAATCTCCTAGGGAACCAGGAGCCATGAAAGTACAAAGAGAATCACAAAAGGAGTCAATTTCCCAGACAAAATAATGGGATACCAATCAAGTTCTGGAAGCATCGAGGAGCACTTTAGCCTGGAGTGCTAGAGAAGACTTTTCACACAGGGTCCTGATATACCGAATTAGGAGCCTAAAGGTAGGGACCATGGGGTAGCAACTTTTACAAAAGACACTAACTTATTTACTTGTCTTTATTTCCTCTTAATAATGTGCAGTGGGTGCTGACTCCTCATCTAGGATTAGGTCTTGCCCCATAAACTATGTCATACATTTTCTATTTGTATTCATCATCTTTATGGAATATTTTTAGAAAAAATAAATAGAGCTTTTTTATTTAACTTTAATTGTTATAGTATCCAGTTATAGAATTTGCTCAAGTATAAAATCTCTATTTTTTTTCCCATTAAGTATAATTTCTTGTCATTTTTTTAAAAAAAAGTATGTTTCTTTAACATCAGCCAATCGGTGGCAGACATTAAAGGATACTGAGCCACAATAGTCCCCTTTCAGATCCAGGTGTCCTCTTTTCATATAAAGCAAACAGAACACAGCTGGGTGGTAGCAAGAGCACAGAGAAGCCAGAACCCAGAAGATATGAGTGGCTTTTATTTTTATTTTTTATTGTTTAAAGTATTACAAATAGTAGTACATATGTCTCCTTTTTTTTCCAATTGACCTTCCCCCAGCTTCTCTTACCCCCCAGCACATGCCCTCACACCCATTCCAGTGTCTTGCGTCCATTGGTTATGTTTATATGCATGCATACAAGTCCTTCAGTTGATCTCTTACCTCCCCCCATGAGTGGCTTTTTGTATTGTCACTCACTCCAGCCCATTTAGAGGGTAGAATCAGACTTAGTGAAGAAGGGAGTGTCCACAGTTAGCCCAAAGATAAAACGCAATTGAAAAGATAAAAAATAGTCTGAAATAGAAACTTCATGGGGAGGAATCATCTTAAATGAGAAATAAAAGATGCAAAGGGTAGCCTGGCCAACATGGCTCAGTGGTTGAGTGTTGACCTATGAACCAGGAGGTCATGGTTCAATTCCCAGTCAGGGCATGTGCCTAGGTTGCAGGCTCTATTCCAGTGTGGGGCATGCAGAAAGCAGTTGATCAATGAGTCTCTCTCATCATTGGTGTTTCTATCTCTCTTTCCTTCTCCCTTCCTCTATGAAATCAATAAAAATATATTTTTTAAATATGCAAACGGTAAATATAAAAATAACTCCTACTAACGAGTAAGAAAAATATTATAAAAAGGAAAGGTGACAAAGCTAAGACACTGGGTAGAAATCCTATATAATAAAAGGGTAATATGCAAATTGACCCTAACAGCAGAGCGACTGATTCCACCTTCACAGTATTAAAGATTATTAAAGATTCCACATTATTAAAGATTCCATCCATCAGGTATTTATGAGAGACACCACTACTTCCATGATAATGATGGGGACACTGAGGCAAGATCATTGACTTTCTTAGATCACCTACCTGTTAACTAGGAACCTAGGATTCAAAGTGAAGTGTTTCAACTCACACCTGATCTTGTCTCTAAGGCTATATAGCATAAAAATAAATAAATATTAGAGATTTATAAAACAAACTATGAAGAGAAGAGAAGCACATTATATATAGAAAACTTAAAAGCGTTAGGGAAGAGTATTGGCAACCTGCCACTATAATCCTTTTTGACCTTCTATTTTGTGAGCTTGCCCATGAATGCCTTCATGACTTGATGTACTATATATGTTGCATATAGCAGCTGAATCTACTATATTAAGATATTTATTACTCTGCATAATTAAATATATATCTTCACTTGTCTGCCTTACCACACTGTGGGCCTCTTGAGGGTAGAGAGGAAGATCTTATATTGATTTGTGTTCTCCAACATTGGGAGGATGTCTGATAATATTGTAGGGATTCAAAACTCCTAGTTTGCTCTTCTCTTTATGCCTGTTCCTTATTCCCATGGCACACCATTCATATCCTCATATTCCACTTTCAAAATCATTTGTTTTCTCTCCACATGGAAATTCTCTATGCGCTTATGAACTTATGCACTGCCTTCTTCCTTTTTAGCAGACATGTTCCTCTGTTCCTGTACATGCCTAGCCCTCCACTGGGCATGGAACCCATTCCTTTCAATGGCTCAAGAGATTCATTATATCAATTATTCTGCTGTCTCCTACATCATCCAATATTTCACATTTATTGGGTAATTCATATAACATGTGCTCTAATTTCTGGAATCTTAAAAAAAAAACCCCACAAAAAAACAGAAACAGAATAAAGCAACACAAAACCTCTTGATCACTCTTTCCCCTTCAAATATCACATCACTTTTAGAGTAAAATCCCTCAAAATAGAGTCTATACTTACATTCCCAATTGTCTCAATATACTTCTCTCTTGATTTTATTTTAATTAAACTTCCAGCACCACTACAACTCTATATTGCCTTCTCTCTTATTACTCCACAGTGATTCATGTTGTTTCATCCTGTGGCCAGTTCTCAGTCCCCATTTTCTTTTATTTATTTTTTCTCCTTTAAACACTTTCTCCATTTTACTTCCAGGTTATCACACTCTCCTTTTTTTTTTTCTTCAGTGGCCTCACTTCCCAGTCAGCTCTGATGGTCCTTCCTATCTCACTGGCCTCCTGATGTTAGAGAATCTGAGGAATGAATTTTTGGGCCTGTTCTCTGTCTACATTATTCCTTTAGTGATTCTATCAAATTGCATGGTTTTAAACACCACTGGATGACAGATCTTCCCTGAATTATAGACATAGAGTTTTTTGCTAAATTATAGATCAAAAAATATATACACACTTTTAATATTTATAAAGGTAGTACTTATTAAAATACATTTCATTTTTAAAATGTGATAGAATCAGCTGTAAAAGTGTGTATACATTTTGGGGGGACACCCTGTATAGGACTGCCTGCTCAATATCTCTACTTGAGTTCTGACATATACTAGTACCTCAACCTTAATGAGTCTAACAAGAATTCTTATTATTCCCACTCAAATGTTCTATGCTATCAGCCTTAAATCATAATTAATGATGATTGGTGCTTCCAATGTGCTCAAACCAAAATCCTTGAAGTCATACTTAGATTCTCCCTTTTTCTCACACTTCACATCCAATGTCAGCAGAACTTTTTCACTTTGTCTTCAGAAACTCCTAACTGCTCTTTCTGTTACCATTCTTGTCCTCTATTATCAATTCTCAACAGAGAAGCCAGAGTAACTTTTCTAAAATAAAGCAGACGCATTGCTATTCTGCTCAAAGCATTCCACTAGTTTTCCATCCCTTGTGTACCGCATTGTGTTGTTGATCACAATGTGGATGCTAAAGGCAAGTCCTGTGAGAGCTCAGAAAGAAAAGAGCTATACAGAAAGCTTCTATTATCTTCTAGAGTACATTTATCATTATGAATGGATGTTCTTAGAAATATGAGCATTAAGAGTGCTTCTGATGAGCTGTCAGATAAGAATGAAGAATATGCTATTGGAAACTGGAGAAAAGGCTATCCTTGTTATAAAGTGGCCAAGAGCGTGGCTGAATTGTGACCTATTGTTTTGTGAAAGGTAGAACTTGCAAGCTATGAAGTTGGGTACTTAGCAAAGAAGGTTTCTAAGCAAAGAGTTGAAGGTGCAGCTAGGTTCTCCTTATGACTTATAGTAAAATACAAGAGGAGAGAGATGAAATGCAGAAGGAATTGTTAGGCAAAAAGATACTAGAACTTAAAGATTTGAAAAATTCTCAGCCTATCTCTATTGTCAAAATGAGAAAGTGTGTTCTGGAAAGAAAACCAGGGATGGGACTGGATCATCACTCCCTAAATCCATTTCCTATGCATTTAATCAGCCATCTCAGCAGAAGCCAGGATGAAGCAATAGAGCTATTCAGCTACCAATCTGCCTTACCTTTCAAGAAAAGGGAACCTGTGGCTTCAGAGTTTACCAGGGCTGCCACTCCCACCACAGGCCCAGAGCATCCAGTCCCAGAGGACAAGGCTGCTTCCACCCATTTCAGAGGGTGAGGCCACATCCTGGGTTTTAGTGTCCCAGGATAACCTTGCAAACAACCATGGTGCAGGGCCTTCTCAAAGAGCCAAGGAAATGGAGCAGAAGCCTGGGGCTATGGAGGAGACACTGCAACCCCAGTGGGCCCAGAGGGCAGAGCATCCAGCCAGAGAGGATCATTCTTAAAAATTAAGATCTAGTAGAATTTGTATTGCTAGGTTTTGGATTTGTTTGGGATCTATTACCCTTTTCTTTGATCTGATGTCTTCCTTTTGAAATGAGAGTGATTAACCCATCTAACCACTGCATTTTTTGCACAGAGGAAAGGCCATGTGAAGACATAGCAAGAAGAAGGCTGTCTGCAAGTCAGGAAGAGAGGCCTCACCAGAAACCAACCCTGATGATAGTTTGATCTTGGATCTCCAGCCTGCAGAACTATGACAAAACCAAATGTCTGTTGTTTAAGTGATCTAATCTGTGATAGTTCATTATGGTAGCTCCAGAAGACCATCACACCCAGAGAAAAAGGTAAAGTCATTCCAATGATAACAATGGCCTTTCCCTCCTCATCTTACTACTTTTTCAATATCATATATTACTCTGCTCTAGACCCACTAGCCAGCCCCTTGCTTTCTGGACTTCCCCTGCCTTAAGGACTATAATTTGCAGTTCCACATGTCTGGACTCTTCCTTCAGATATCTGCAGAATGTCTTCCTGTACATCTTTTAAATCTTTGGTTAAATGTCACTTTAGGGAAAATCTTTTCCGTGATCATTGTATTTACAAGTTTCACCATTCCACCTTCCTTGATAAAAATTCCTTCATAGAACTTATCTGAATTATTTACGCATTTTGTTCTTTGTCCACTCTCACATATTTTTATCAATATTTGTCCCTTTGAAATCCTCATTACCTAGAATAGATTCTGTCACATTGTAGATGCTTAATAAACATTTATTAAATTGATTGAAATATATTTAAATTTCCTTCTCTGAGAGTCAAAGAATAATTACTTTCATCTTTGAATTTCTAGTGCCTACAGGGTAAGTATAAAGTATTAAATTTTATGTTAAAATAATTTGTATCTTATTAAAAAGAGTCAAAATAAAGCAATACCTCAGATATCAGTCTTACATGAAAGAATGAATGTTTGATGATATTAAGGAGAAGAATTGGGCATCTAAAATCACAACTCTACCAATGCCATAATTTCTGATATGTATATGAACATTTTAAGTAATTTTTGAAAATTATTACTAAGAATCTGACACTTATTTTAGACTGTTTGTTTTTTCATGTGTTATAAACTTGATAATAAACAGCAATCACATGCCTTGTTGCCAATCTTCCCAACGACTGTGAACGTTGCTAGGTGGATTAATTAGTAAGAACAGATGTAATGCAGTTCTAAGAGATCTGCTGGCCATGGTCCAGTAACTGGCCTCTTAGTACAGTCTCAGGAAAGTACATTTTCATATGTAGACACCATCCTATTTACATTCACGTGTGAAATCACAGAGAAGGCTGTATGTGATTTTTGAATATCACTTTCAATGATAATAACACTCTAGCACAATTTTAGAGATAATTGGAATGTTGTGTGTTGCTGGAGATTTCATTGCAAGCTCATTACAGTTTGCAAACAATATTTACAATTTTTCATGTTTCTTTTTGTAAAAATGCTTAACTACTTGCCTACTGTAATGTATAATAGGAGGAGAATTGAAATCCATCTGCACCTGGTTTATTTAAATGACAGATTTCATTCATGTTCTCAGTAATAGGTATTGGAATGGCAAAGAGAAATTAAGTGGTTAATGAAAAAATAATGACTATAGAAAATTTTCTTTTGCAAACCTCTCAAGCTCTCATTATCAAAATAAAAATGATTGAAAATAATCCCCAAAGAACATAAAGATTTCAAACTACTACTTTTTTCAGTAATTGTGTGTACAAATTAGCTGCCACTCTCTTACTATGAAATTTTCATTATTATTTTTAATATAAAGAAAGATCTAATTCAATAATTTCAATTTTGGGTTGGATAATACATAATTATAAATATGTCATGAAAAATCATGTCACAATAAAAAAGTCTTTGTAACCCCATTTTTTCCTGGCTTAATCCTTTTAATCAGTTGTTTCTGTTTAGCCAAGAAACTATAGAAAATATGATATTGAGATTGTAAAGAAAATACTTTATAAAATATTCACAAATTTAACACCTGAGGCAAACATCGTTGGAATGAAAAAATTATCTTAAAGTTCTCTGATACTGGAGTAAGAATCCCTATAACTTGGGGCTTATATGGTCAAAGAGTAAAGCTCTGTGGTAATAAAGTTTTTACCACTGTAATATAAAAAGTATCAAATGAATATGTAGTTCTATGCAATGTAAAAAAAAAAGTAATTACAACTCAAAATCATTTTGGAAATACCCTCCTTCTCCCTCCCACAATAAAAAAATCCATCAGGTATTTTTCTCACTTCAACTATAGCTTCCTTGTGTTAGAGCCATAAATTGGCTTTTAAAAATTGTTTTAATATTAATATTAGTTCATATTTATAGAGAAGTTATTATTTTCCCAGAATTGTAGTAAGAAATTTCCATACATTATCTCATTTAATTCCCACAACGACCCAAAAGGAGATATTCTTAGTATATCTATTAAATAGGTCTTTTAAAAATGAGTAGTTAAGTAATCTGCCCAAGTCATGAGGCAGGTACATATCTGAGTTTGGCTAAGATGTAGATGTCTTTTGGCACTAAGCTCTTTGCTTTTATTCACTATTCTATAACTCGAGTATATCACACAAATGTAAGTATCACACAGATATATTCATCTATTTTTTCAATGAATGGACTATGGCAGCCGTGGGCAAACTACGGCCCGCGGGCCGGATCCAGCCCATTTGAAATGAATAAAACTAAAAAAAAAAAAAAGACCGTACCCTTTTATGTAATGATGTTTACTTTGAATTTATATTAGTTCACACAAACACTCCATCCATGCTTTTGTTCCGGCCTCCGGTCCAGTTTAAGAACCCATTGTGGCCCTCGTATAAATTGAATATTGTGTAATTTGGCTAATCAAGACCTACAACTTAAAATTTAAACTTTGAACATTTATAAATTGAGAAATTGGCCCAGAATGCATGCTTAGTGGTTGAGCATCAATCTATGAACTAGGAGGTCACAGTTTGATTCCCAGTGTGGGGTGTGCAGGAGGCAGCCAATCAATGATTCTCTCTTATCATTGATGTTTCTCTCTCCCTCTCCCTTTCTCTCTGAAATCTGAAAATATATTTTAAAAATAGAGAGATTGAACATTATCTGTAAGAGGTAAGAAAATATAAATAAATCAAACATATAACAACAACAACAACAAAATATACTGAACAAAGACTAACCAGTAGTGTATACAAATAGAAGTAACAATGGACAAAAATAGAAGTAAGGACAATGATACTACATTACAAATCAATGATTTAATTCCTTGTGAAGAAGAACTGAAGTTAATAGAAATCTTTCATGTTTAACTTCATATGATGCTTTATGCAATTCTTATGCTATGTTATAGATTTAGGCCCAGTTTATGTTATTGTTGTTGGTTTTTACATTTCCAAAATACTAGTATACGATAACAAACCATCTCAAAATTTTCTAAGTCAACATTTAAACCCAAGATATCCATTTGAATACTTAAGATACAATGGAGAAAAGAAAGCCTCTTCAATAAATGGTGCTTAGAAAACTGAAAAGCCACATGCAAAAGAATGAAACTAGATTATTGTTTGTCCCATATACAGAAATTAAAAATGGATAAATGACCTAAATGTAAGACTTGAAACAATACATTACATGGAGGAAAACATATGCAATAAACTTATAAACCTTGGTCTTAGGGAAGAATTCATGAATTTGACTCCAAAACAAAGGAAAGTAAAAGCAAAAATAAATGAATGGGAACATATCAAACTAAAAAGCTTTTGCACAGCAAAAGAAACTGCTAACAAAAAAAGAGGTAGCAAACTATTTCGGAGAAGATATTTGCCAACAACAGTTGCAACAAGGGGTTGATATCCAAAATATATTCATAATACATACAACTCAACACCAAACAAACCAACCAACCAACCAATTAAAAAACAGGCAAAGGACCTGAACAGACACTTCTCCCAAGGAGACATACAAATCATCAACAGGTACATGAAAGGATTCTCAACTTCACCAGTTATTAGAGAAATGCAAATCAAAACTACAACAACATGATTTTTGTACAAACAGGAGAATGTACTTCATCTTCCCTGAATCCAAGGCAATACTTGTTCTTAACTTCTAAAAGCATTAAAGTGAAAATAAATAGAATCTTTTGCATAATTACTTTCCCCAACTCCCAGTTACATAATGTTATTTTAGATGAAAGGAGAGAACAATAGGAGAAAATGAGAGATTTTTCACAGAGTGGTAAACACCCAAAAAGGATATGTGATTTTTTTTCTCCACAGAGAGTAAATTATCTAAAGCTTTTAAATCAATGCACACCAAATTGGCTCAAAGCAAATACAAAACAACAACAACATCCATCTATGTGTAGTTTGCTTTCCATATATGGCAATTCCTCACTGGCTAGCGAAACCTAATAAGAATGTTGTTTGCCATTTACCATGATTAGATCCACTGTGATTGAAAAGCCTCCCTTTAAAGATCTCCACCTATTGCTTATTAAACATACACCTCCATGTGAGCTAAAGCGGCAGCAGCAGGGGAACTGACAAGATAAGTGATGGCTGCAAAGGAAAGAAAAATGGCTATGCCTCCATTCACTGTTTGCTCCCAGTTTATTGGTGTTGCAGAAGCATGTGGGCCCTTTTGGAAAGCTGTGCTTTTCTGAGCTTTTGATTAACCTGGATCATCATGCGTCTCCCATCATCATGACACAAGGCAGCTAAGTAAATAAAGATAATAGGCGGTGGTTTTGTCTCTAGAAATTTATTGCTATGGATAGTCAGCCAGTTATCTCATTTGCCTCTCTTTTCAAAGAGTGATTTAAGTGTCACCCACATGGTGCAACAATAGTAAACTAAGTTGCCATAATCATTCATTCATTCACAAAATATTCCTTGTGCATCATCTGTTTCTCAGGCTCTTTTCTAGGCACTGAGGTTATGAAGATGAATGGAGCATGCTTTCCAAGTCCTTTGCAATGTACTAGGTGTACCAGTTAATAATGCGGATTTTTTTTTAATAGATGGAGTTACACATATGTTGATATATATGCAATTTGATATGTATGCTATTTTGTTGTATTGACAACAAATTTCAAAACTTCATACGTCAAATTTGCTGAAGGTGTTAACATCATAGATATTTTTACACTTAAAAATGTTGAATTTCGTGCCATAAAAAGAACATTTGCGGGAAGTTTTAATTCATTACTTTATTTTAAAGAAAACTGCTGCTGAATACTTTTGGAAGCTTATGGTGAACATGCTCCATCTCAAGATACTTCTGAACACTGGTTTAAACGCTTTAAAAGTGATGATTTCGATGTGAAAGAAAGAATGTCCAGGTCAACCAAAAAAAGTTTGAAGACCAACAATTACAAGCATTATTGGATGAAGACGCATGTCAAACTTAAAAACAACTTGCAGAAAGATTAAACGTTGCTCAGCAAACAATTTCTGATAGTTGACAAGCAATGTGAAAGATTTTAAAGGAAGGAAAATGGGTGCCACATCAACTGAACGAAAGACAAATGGAAAACCGAAAAGTCATCAATAAAATGTTGCGTCAACGGCATGAAAGAAAGTCTTTTCTGCATTGAATTGTGACTGGCGATGAAAAGTGGATTTATTTTGAGAATCCCAAATGCACAAAATCATGGGTTGATCCAGGTCAACCATCAACATCAACTGCAAGGCCAAATCACTTTGGAAAGAAGACAATGTTCTGCGTTTGGTGGGATCAGGAAGGAGCGGTGTATTATGGGCTTCTAAAAACAGGTGAAACCATTAATACTGATTGCTGCTGACAACAAATAATCAATTTGAACCATGCTTTGATCGTGAAACAACCAGAATGTTCCAGAAGACACAGCACAGTAATTTTGCTTGATGATAACGCACCATCACACACTTCAAAACCAGTTAAAGACGTTGAAAGATCTGGCCTGGGAAGTATTAACCCACCTGTTGTATTCACCAGACCTTGCTCCTTCAGATTATCACTTGTTCTGATCGATGGCACACGCACTTTCTGAGCAGCACTTCAAAACATACAAAAAAGTAGAAAATTGGGTCTCTGAATGATTTGCCTCAAAACAAGAAAAGTTCTATTGGGATGGTATCCACAAATTACTTGAAAGATGGGGAAATGTATAGCTAGCGAAGGCCATTACTTTGAATAAAGCACTTTTGATGTTTCTCTTGAAATTATCATGTTTTTCTTTGATTACAAAATCCGCATTATTAACCGGTACACCTGGTAATGAATCCAGATGATAAAAAATACTCATTAAAGATCCAAAATCTAAAAATTATTCTCTTTATCAAAGGTATTCATAGCAATAATTAATGAAAATAAATAATTTTTCTGTTAACTATTCATTGAGTTTATAGAGATATCATTGTTATATACAGCATATAGCTTTCTTTCTGCCAACGGGAAGCTGATATATCTGATTAGGTACTGAGAAGTGTATGTGTGTGCAGATACTCAACACTCTAAAAGAACACCATTTGTACAGATACAAAAATGTAACATTACTACTCAAAGTTTTTTATTCTCTTTGGATCCTAAAACATCTGTATCTGTAGTTTAGAAATAATTTCTTTGAGCAAGTCAAGGGAAATCTATAATAATAAAGGCATAATATGCTAATTGGACCTGGTGTCCTTCCAGATGAAGCCGGGCTGCGAATGAAGCCCGGGTCCCAGGTGCCAGAGGGAAGCCGGTGCCAGCAGCCAGGGGAAGGAAGGCCTACTCTTGTACAACTTTCGTGCATTGGGCCTCTAGTATAAAATAAAGAAGAAAATATGGTTGTGTATGAAAAGAAACTGAAATCATCTCAGAAAAACAGTAGTAATTGTAAAAAGATTTTACAGAGGTTTTATTGTCATTGAACTGGGATGGTTGATCCAAATGAAATTGATTATGAACCATAAGCTGCTTTAAGTTAGAGGAAATAATACATTTTCATTTAGACAAGCTAGCAATCTGCACTATTAATAGTTACTAATACCCTGACTTAACTGGCAATGGCAGAGAGAGGGGCAGTTTGGGGGAAGGAAGAAGGCTCCTACACTGAGGTTCAGCTTGCCTTTGCGTGCTGGGGCCTAAGGGTGGCTCTCCTATTTGTTTTAAATTAAAACAAAGTTATTTGAAATGATATTATAATGGCATTTTTAAAAATCATAGTGTTTCTTCTACACAGAGAATGAGATTAACAGCATGGTGTGCTTTCCCTCCAGAAGATCTAGTATACATTTGAGCTACTCACCTTATTGTTAATTTTGTAATTTTCCAGTCAGGTAATCTAATCACCCTCATGGATAGAACTGGAACAGTATTAAAACTGAATAAAAAATATTGAATTGCAGTAAAAGCTTTTTAATGAGTTTACTGAAATAGAAATATTGTACAAGACTTGCAAAATATGTTAACCCTTGTTTATGAAGTTATGTATTTCTCAAATTTGCTTTTCTACAAAAGGGACATCCATAGGCCTAAATATCAAGAAAAAACTCCCATGAACATTGTGGTGGTTTTTAACAAGATGTACAATAGCAGAATATTCCATTGTAGGTTCTGTGAAGCACTTTATGGGAACTTCAGGTGTGACCCAAAGGAGTCAGTACAAAAGGTAGATTAGAGTTACCCTTAAATCTTTCAGGAAACTGTACCGTCTCTGTGAAGAAATACTGAAGGCAAATCCCATTTTAATAATTACTATCTCCAAGGCACTGTGCCATATATTATTTATTTTTATAGTAACCTCTAAGAGAATATTATCACCATTTATTACTGAAGGAATTAAAGCTCAGAAAATTTAAGTTTCTTATCTCATTTGACAGAGCTACCCAACTTCCTCTTTGACTGGAATACTTCTTTTGTGTAAGTGGTTCCTTCTTGTCATTCAGATCTGAGCACCAATGTCACCTTCTTGGAGAGGCCTTGCCTGACCACCTTATTAAATAGCAGCTGCATCTCTCAGTCCAAGTCAGTGACTATCTCATTAATTTCTTTTATTTATTTACGGTACTTACAACTTGAGGTGATTTTACTTATGTACATATGCATGCATGTATATAAGTATGTATGTATGTATGTATGTATGTATGTATCTATATATCTATCTATCTATCTATCTATCTTTCTCCCTTTTCTACCCCGCCACTAGAATGTAAGCCTCTGATAGAAGAACTTTTCAATTTGTTATTTGCTGTTTATCAGCCTTTTGAAAGGTGCCTATACTTAGTAGCTGTTAAATTAATATTTGTTGAATAAATGTAAGAATGAATGGATGAGTGAGTGAATGAATGAATGAAGTAATAGAGCCAAGATTCAAATCCAGGTTGTTGGATTCAACCCTATATAATAAAAGGGTATATGCAAATCGACCCAATGGTGGAATGACTGGTTGCTATGACTCACACTGACCACCAGAGGGCAGATGCTCAATGCAGGAGCTGCCCCCTGGTGGTCAGTGCGCTCCCACAGAGAGAGCTCCGTTCAGGCACAAGCCAGGCAAGTGCAGCAGCAGTGGTGGGAGCCTCTCCCGCCTCCATGGTAGCACTAAGGATGTCTGACTGCGGCCAACATTCCCTGAGGGCTCCCAGACTGCTAAAGGGCACAGGCCACGCTGAGGGGACCCCCCTGCCCCCGAGTGCATGAATGTCCTGCACCGAGCCTCTAGTATTTAATGTTCTTTTACTATATATCATGTTGCCTGCAGATACTCTAAATCTGAGGATTCTAATCAGGGTCTTTGTTCCTTGCATTTACAAAGAAAACAATTCTTCAGCCCACTATGCTATTGGTAAAATCTGTCATCACTACCCTCTTTCCTTCCCTTTTTCAGTATACCTATCAGTTTCTCTTTCCATTTAAGTCAGCCAGTGATCTCTGATAAACTGGATCATAATTAGAGAATGTAAAAGGCTCAACCTATTTCTCTTTCTTGAAATGTGTCTTCCTTTTCACAATCAGTCAACACTACCCTTGTATCTTTAATTTGCTTTTTACTCAAATTGTATTTCAAAGTGCATCAATAAGATCAATTCCTTTCAAACACCCTAATTTCTTCACTCACATTATCCTTTACATTAGTCTGGGAAACTCAAAAACCCAGTAAAATCAAAGTATTGCCTACATACTTGCTAGCTACTGTGAATTCAAATTTATGACCACAAAACTCACATGAAACCAGAATGAGTGCAATCCAAATCACTTCCCTCGCATCCTGGCTTTCCAGTGCTCAACAAATCCATAGCTTCTCTTTCCTCAGATCTCCTATATGATTCCCCTGCCTTTTCACCCTCCTCCCCAATTACATGCCTCTAGTGGAAAATTTGTAGGAAATCTCTTCTCTTCTTACCCCCAAATCTCTCACTTAATATGTATATGTTTCTACACTCTGCCTTCTGGACTATTACCATGGATAAAATATTTCTGAACCTATCAAAGGCCAGCCATTTGAATTGCACCTGTATTATATCCATTATGCTTCTGAAAATCTTTCCTTTTCAAATCATGTCCTATTTTTTAGAATTATCTTTAGTTACCTCTTATTAAAAAAACAAAACAAGCTTTTTATTTTGATGTGGTCCCATTTGTTTATTTTTTCCTTTGTTTCTCTTGCCCTAGGACAGCAGTTCTCAACCTGTGGGTTGCGACCTCTTTGGAGGTCAAATGACCTTTTCACAGGGGTCACCTAAATACATCCTGCATATCAGATATTTACATTACGATTCATAACAGTAGCAAAATTACAGTTATGCAGTAGCAACGAAAATAATTTTATGGTTGGGGGTCACCACAACATGAGGAACTGTATTAAAGGGTCGCAGCATTAGGAAGGTTGAGAACCACTGCCCTAGGAGATGTGTAGGCGAAAATTCTGCTACGTGAGATGTCTGAGATTTTACTGCCTAACTTTTCTTCTAGGACTTTTATGGTTACACCACTTGCATTTAAGTCTTTTATCCATTTTGAGTTTATTCTTGTGGCATGGCATAAGTTGGTAGTCTAGTTTTATCTTTTGCATGAGATAATACCTCATACCTGTCAGAATGGCTGTCACCAATAAATCAACAGACAAGTGCTGGCAAGGATGTGGAGGAAAGGAAATTCTAGTACACTGCTGGTGGGAATGCACACTGGTGCAGCCACTACAGAAAACAGTATGCAGTTTCCTCAAAATATTAAAAATGTAACTGCCATTTGACCCAGTGATCCCACTTCTGGGAATATACCCTAAGAATCCCAAAAGACCAATCAGAAAGAATAGATGCAACCCCTATGTTCATAGCAGCACTATTTCTTAATAGCTAAGATTTGGAAACAGCCCAAGTGCCCATCAGTAGATGAATGGGTAAAAAAGCTTTGGTACATTTACACAATGGAATACTATGCAGCTGTAAAAAAGAAGAATCTCTTACCCTTTGAGACAGTATAGATAGACCTGTAGACTATTATGCTAAGTGAAACAAGCCAATCAGAGAAAGACAAATATCATATGATCTCATTTATTTGTGGAAGTTAAAGAACAAAATGAATTGACCAACAAAATAAGACCTGAGGCATGGAAGAATGTGACAGACTGACATATTTCTGAGTGTGTTTGTTGGGAGGGGAGGGGGAATTTGAGAAGAGATCAACCAAAAAACTTATACATTTATATGCATAGCCAATGGACACAGACAATAGTGTGGTGAAGGCCTGGGGGTGGGAATAGGGGCTGGGCAGAGAGGAGTAGAGGGGGAGAATGGGGGACATCTGTAATACTGTCAATAATAATATATATATATATACTAGAGGCCCGGTACATGAAAATTCATGCACTGGAGGGGGGGGGGGTCCCTCAGCCCAACCTGCCCCCTCATAGTCCGGGAATCCTCAGGGGTGGGAGGAGACCCAACGATCAGGGGAAGGCAATGCCTCCATCACATCTCTGCTGCTGCCACTGCCGGCAGTGCGAGCCTCGGCCAGCCCTGGTTACCTGAGCCTCAGGCGGCCCTGGGTGGCTGGGGGACTGAGGGGACTGGGGGACTCCGGAGGCAGGCACGGGCCCAGCCTTGCCACATGCCTGCCGCCTCAGCAGGGCTGAGGGGACTGGACGTCGCCATCTTGTGGCTATGGGCACCGCCATCTTTGAGGGAATGGCAGTCAATTAGCATATTCCCTCCTTATTGACTGTGTGTGCCACCATCTTTGAGGGAGTGGCAGTCAATTAGCATATTTCCTCCTTATTGGCAGTGGGCACCACCATCTTTGAGGTGGGGCAGTCAATTAGCATATTCCCTCCTTAATGGCTGTGGGTACTGCCATCTTTGCAATGGCATGAGTGTCAATTAGCATATTCCCTCTTTATTAGATAGGATATATTTTTAATAAATAAATAGATTAAAATTTAAAAACAATAAAGCCCTCTTGATCCCCTTTTCTAGCCTCCATTTCTTTATTTGCCTTCATTGTAAACTGACTTTCCAACTTTCTGTAGTTGCATTATCTCCTTAAAACTCTCCAATTAAATTTTTGCTTCAACCATCTATTGGAGACTCTACATGGGAAAGAGACCTATGGCCTCTGTGCAGACATGGAGTGTACTGCCTCATTTCCCTCAAGAAAGGACCACTGTGCAGTGGCCAGGGGTTGTGGTCAGCAAGTCGGCCAAATATTTCTTAGATATTTGCTGCAGTTTGACAGTTTCTCCCACTTAGTCCTGCTTACTTTATCCTTCATTTTACAGGTGTTGTTCCTTAGTAAATATCTTATACCCCCAAATCAGTATCTGCTTCCAGAGAACCCAACCTGTGACAGTCAGTACCTGGAGGGATTTCAGAATCCAGGCTGCAAAATGGGGTTTGGTCTTAGGATCTGGATCACAAGTCACTAGGCAGCCATGGCAACTCATCACTAGCAAGGGGAAACACAGGTGTCACCTTGGACAAAGTGGCTGTCCAACTAAAACTTTCAACTTTGGTAATTTGGTTGAGCATGAGGATATATTAATAGACTGGCATATACTAGCAAGTGATTCCATTGCTGTTATTGAAATGTATGGAGAAAATACTCTATCCTATATAATAAAAGGGTAAAATGCAAATTGACTGAATGGCAAAACGGCCAGTCTCTATGACGTGCACTGACCACCAGGGGGCAGACACTCAATA
The DNA here is from genome assembly GCF_000412655.1 of Myotis brandtii. NCBI lineage: Eukaryota > Metazoa > Chordata > Mammalia > Chiroptera > Vespertilionidae > Myotis > Myotis brandtii. The sequence continues at coordinate 1,925,256 of NW_005363836.1, forward strand.
CGGGAGCTGCCCCCTGGTGGTCAGTGTGCTCCCACAGTGGAAGCGCTGCTCAGCCATAAGACAGGCTGAAGGCTGGCGAGCACAGCAGTGGTGGTGGGAGTCTCTCCTGCCTCTGCAGCTGCACTAAGGATGTCCAATTGTGGCTTAGGCCGGCTCCCCATCAGTCGGACATTCCCTAAGGGATCCCAGACTGCTAAGGGACACCCCTCCTCCCGAGTGTACGAATGTCATGCACTGGGCCTCTAGTATATGAATAACAGGATTACATAGCTATTGCTAAGCAACACAGGTGCCCTGTAACCATACAGCCTAGTAGAGTAGTGGCTCTTATGTACTTGAAATCTGGCTATTCCAAACTGAGATGTACTATATGTGTAAAAATCACACCAGAGTAGAAGACTCATTACAAAAAAAAAAATCATAACTCATTAATTTTTCATGCCAATTAAATGTTGAAATACTATTTTAGTTATACAGGGGTGGGCAAAAATAGGTTTACAATGATGAAATAGAGTTTATTTTTTCAAGTTAATAAACTCTGTAATAACCAAAACCTGTGTGTCTTTCCATACACACAACTATAAACCTACTTTGGATCATTCCTGTATTGAATTAAATAAAACATTATAATTTCATGTTTTAATTTATTTTGTTTATTTTCACTTTTTAAAATGTGACTACTAGAGATATTTTAAAGTATATATGTTCCTTGCATTATACTTCTATTGTACAATACTGCTCTATAGAAAAAAATAAACACCTAAAAAGGCAGTTTAAAGTTAGAATTAGAAGCAACTCGGCTTTTTGTTTTTATACAAAGAAACTAGAATTGTCCCTACCTCCGTAGGTTGGAGAAAGTTGAGGGCCCAATTCTGGATTTAATAGTCAGATTGTACAAACATTACAGAGGTTTAAACATCAACTTAAGGCCAAAGTTAGGATGGAAATATCTGGGTACATTCCTCTAAAAAAGATCACTCCCTAGATTTTTTGAGTTTTGTGAGCCTGTGGCAGGACCTACCCACCTACTGGGAGTTTGCACCTGCTGCCAGCCCTGTTGGAAGATAGTTTACAGTCCTCTCTCATTCAGGGAAATATGTACCCACTTCAGGACTTGTCCTTCTTTCCTATGGCCCTGGGCCTTAATCTATGATTGAGTCACAGCATAACCCAGGTAGTGAGTGATCTGTACCCCAAAAGAGCTACCAGATCCAGCCAATGTGTCCTAAGTGGGGTTGGGTAAATGCATGTGGGACTGGTTTCCAAACAGGGTTATTCAAGGGATAAAAATTGGACAGGAAAAAATTTATTGACTTGCGTGTGTCTTCCTAAAGTACAGGACTTAACTAGCAAGGATACTCCCCAAAAAGGTTGTGAATCCTTACTAGGATGACTCCTAAAAACTAGGGGAAGGTGATAGCACACACCGAGCAAAGCTGAAAAGCCAGGATGTGATGGCAGGCGCTGGAAGAAGGATATAGGAGGCTCAGACAAATGCTCAAATTAATATGCACTGTACAGCTGGAAGACTCAGCAGATGACTACATTCCACACTAAGGCCATTTTCTAAGGCCATGAGGAATGTGCTAAAGGGATGGCACCAGCATCAGTAAAAGTTCATTGGTAGCTGTCTGGACAGAACTGGAAGAGAAGAGTGATGTTACAAAGCTTTACTCAATAACATCAGTGCAGGTAATTGAACTGAAAAACAAGAGAGACTAAGTGGCAGTGCTTAACTACCATTACCCAAGAGGCTTTCATTTTGTTGTAGTGAATGAATAAATAGCCAAGGAAGCCTGAACCACAGGAGGCCATGGAGATTTTAATAGAACCAGGCATCCTTAGGGGTCAAGTAGATGAGCTGTCAAAGGGAAAACTACTCAGCTTGTACCAGCAAAATAACTCAAGGTTAGATGAGCAGGGCATGAGGGCAGCCGTACTGAAAAAAAAAAAAGTTATAATCCTTTGCCCAGTTTCTAAAATTGAGGTAGTTTTCAGCCAGAAGACCCATTCACTGAAGATGGGATAGGGTTTCCAGGTGAAAGGTCCTCACTATTGTATGGAAAGTATACATAGTGATGATGACCCCAGTCCTTCCTCCAAAAGACTGTGGTCATTTACTTGGGGTAAGCAAATGCCTAGATATTTGACAACTGTTACACACAGGGTCTGGGATGACATTGATATCCAGAGACCATCATAATGGTCTTCCTGTTAAAGTGAGTGTACATAAGGGCCAGATGATGATAAATGATAAATGTAGTCACGGTCAATGTCCATACATATCCACTAATGGTATATCTCCTAATGGTCAATTTTCCAATCCTTGAATGTATAATCAAGAATGGCACTTAGAAGTGTGATAAACATTTTTATTGGATCCTTGACCACTTGGGTAATAGCTACTATATTGGGTAAGGTCAACTGAAAGCCCCGAACCTGTTCCATCCCCTCCATAGTCATCAGGAATTGAACAACATTGTTGAACTGTGAGAGTGGGGGAAGAGATTAAAGATTAGTGTTGCTTTTATGGATCTAAAGGATGAAGGGACATTTGTTCTCATAACATCATTATTTAATTCACTAGTCTGAACACTAGAGAAACAAGATGGATCCTGAAAGATAACTGCAAGCTTAACCCAGTAATAGTCCCTTTGCAGCTGCCATGCCAGATGTGGTATATTTGCTAAAGCATATTAATATGGCCTCAGGAACTTGGTATGAAGCCAATATTCTGGGACATGTATTCATTTCTATCTCAATCAGAATAGACAGTCAGAAACAGTTCACATTCACCTGGATTGAACAACAATATTAATTTACAGCTTTGCTCACAGCTATGTTAATTCTTCCACCCTCTGCCATGATACAGTCTGAAAAGATCTGGACCATCTGGACAACTCATAATACTTCAAATTAATCCATTACATCGATGATATTATACTGATCACGCCAGATGAGCAAGAGGTAGCATTCTGGAAGCCTTGGTAGAACACATGCATTCCAGAGGGTGAGAGGTCAAAACTCTGTAGATGAAAGGGCCTCTCATGTCCAAAACAATTTACAGGACTCTAAGTAAAGGACAAATCACTGTATATTGCACAAAGTAACACAAAGAAGGAATCATAATGTCCTAGCAGGTCTTTTAAAGTTCTAAAACAAAACATATTTCTTCCATAGCTACAAATGTACTGGTTGGTACACACACACACAAAGACAAAAATTTAGCAAAGCTCAGAACAGAAATGGGCTTTACAGCAGATCCAGGCTAAGGTGCAACAGCCCCACACTTGGGTCACAGAATATGGTGGATCCTATGGTGTTGGAGCTATAAGTGGTGAGAAAAACATCATATAGAAATTGTGGGAAACTCCAGTGACAATCATAACACATTCCCCTGGATTTCTGAAGAAATGATATGCCATTTGCAGAGGGAGAATTGCATACTTCTTGAAAAACATGTGCTGCTTGGTCCTCACAGAGACAAAACCCCTAATCATGGGACACCACTTGATGTGTGGAAATTACATGATCCTGAGATTGGTCCCTTCAGATACACTAAGACCTAAGGATTATTTCTGGACCTCTTCCAGCAATGATAAAAAAAAATGAAAGTGTTACATGTGGGATAGAGAATGAGCAGGACAAGAAAACACAAGCAAGATAGCAGATAGCTCATGAACCCACAGAACCCAGCACTACTGCAACATCACCCCTTTCTCCAGCCCACTTCTAGGGCACATGGAGATGAGATACAACCAATTGATAGAGGGTTTACAGAAGTGTTGTCTTTGTCTGCAAGTCAAAAAATATAGAGCAGCTGAACTACAGGGTTAGTGTACGGGGTACCTTAAAGGATAGTGGTGAGAAAAAAAGTTACTTTCCTGAGTTGGGACCTCAGGCAGTGCAACTGGTCACGTACTGTGTGTGAAAATAGAAGTATCCCAAATGGCAGTTAAGAGGTGGCCTGTGCAAATGTCCTGGAAGTAAAAGACTGGTACTCTAGCCAAGGAGTAATGAGGCAGGGGTATATAGATGGGCCCATAGGAATGGGCACAGCATGAGAAGATCTTTGTATCACACATTAAAATCCACTAGAAAGCATCCACAAGGGAAGAGGTATTAAACAACCAAGCAGATAAAATTATCTGGCCACATAGGTAACATGACTCATGTGTCCTTGGCCACAAAGTGCTGGCACATAAACAAAGTAGCTATGATGCCAAATATGAATATTACACATAGATCCAAAAGCATCAGCTCCCACTTATCAAGGCTGCTCTAGCTACTATTGCTGCCAACGGCCCAACTTCCCACCATAGAGACCAATGCTGAGCCCTGGATATGGCACCATTTCTTGTGGACAAGTTGGCTATGTTGTTTTACACCTGGGAAGACCACTGGTTTGTTTTCAGGAAAAGGCATCCATTCCCCATATAGGGTTGCTTTTCTTGCCAATAAAGTCTTAGCTAGCCCCACTATCAAAGGCTCACAGTATGTTTGAGCCACTGGCATGGAATCTTACTGACCAGGGACCCCCTTTTGTAAACTTTATTTATTTAGTAAATAAGATGAAAGAGTGGATCCATGACCCCAGGCCCCACTGGTTGTATCACATACTTCACCCAGACTGCTGACCTTAAGATGTGTTTGAATAGCCTGCTGAAGTGCCAAGTTGCAGGCACTGTTCTGCAAGGAGGGGGTACAGAATATGGACTAAACCAAAAACCTTTATATTTGCTATGGTACTGACTGGAAGAATAGGTCCAGGAGTGGAATCACTTGATCCTAATCTAACTCTATGGAGACAGGACAGCTCCCTAGACTATTGGAAGAGGTGCCTCCGATTCAGCCTCAAATATCTCAGTAATGGAGATGCCTCCCTCCAAAGTCCAAATTTCTGCTCATTTCTTACACCAGGTGATACACTTTTTTACAGGATGATGGATAGTGAGTACATCCATTCTTTTCTGAAGAAAAACAAATTTCCACTCAGTAGGATATAATCTTTTCCCAATCTTGTGAATGGGGTTATCACAAATTATTCCTAAATTGAGCACGGTTTATTCCATTATGTCCACAAAACCTTGTTGTATCCTTTCTATAATTCTGGGTAAAAACAATTGTGATAGGGAATAGAAGTTAGGAGATAAATACATTGTAATTGTTTGGGGGAAAATTTTATTTTTTTGTAAAGAAGATAACAAAATTTGCATTTCCAGGGTAATTCTTTCTGTCAAAAGTTATAGAAAATAAACTTGAGGCTTTTTATATATTTTATCTTCCATTCTCTGCACACTTTTTTTTTCTACTTCTCAGTATCTCAGAACTGAACCTATAAACCTTAGGACCTATTTCCTAAATTTCAAGAAACTTAGGCCTCACACCAGCGTTTTCAGTCAGTATTTTGTTTCTTCTTTCATATTTCCAGAATTTTTATCTCTTTGGGAAATGTCTGTGCAGATAAAGTGTTGGGAAAACACCAGCAATGATAGCAGATTTACCACCTGCCCATTTACTGCCTGCAGATTTATGGCCAATGCAGCCTATTTTGCCATCTGGGTCAAAGTCATATTTTCACTGGAAATATTTTGGTTAGTTATCGCTGGCATTTTTTACATGCAGGTGGTGATTATACAGGTTTTATGGCACTTTCATAACTGTGCGTCTGACTGGAGTGCACAGAAGCTGATCTTTTGTGAATGTCTACAGAAGCGATTTGATGAAATGGAATGCACTCTATTCATTACATTTACCAGTGTATGGGGAACTCCTTTAACATAAAATGTAATCTGGAAAAGGAGCCAAGTTATCTTCCCTGGCTGTATCCAGAAGTATAGATTATGGTACTAAAAAATAAAAATGGACTACTCTTGGACATTGAGACTAGAGTCATCTGTACAAAGAGATTTTCAGAGTTGGTCTGGGCATCTCTCCAGAAAAGCACCAAAACTAGTTAATTTTGATGCTTTGGCCTTTGCAATGTTCTCATCTTTACATTTTTTATTATTAAAGAAGATGTTTCAGTCTGGTGTATTTTTTTATAGTTATGTAGCTACATTGTGAAGGAGAGCCTTATTATTATATAGGAGCTATTGGAGAAAGATAAAGGCATGAAACTTGATATAAGAAGACCCAGAGTAAAAAAAAAAAAACAAAGTGAAGGGACTAGCAAAAACAAAGGAAAAAAACAACCCACAGACATAGAAAACAGTATGGTGATTACCAGAGGGATAGGGGGGTGGGGGCAGGTAGGAGAGGGTAAAGAGGGCATAAATGGTGGCAGAAGGAGACTTTACTTTGGATGGCAAACACACAATACAACATACAGATGCTATATTATAGAATTGAAACAGATATAATTTTAATAACCAATGTCACTACAATAAATTCTATATTTTTTAAAAAGAAAGAATGAGACCTGAATTTGATGTAAGTTCTATAACTTCAGAGCCATAAATCTTACCTTATCCTCTCTGAACTTCAGTTTTCTCAGTTGTAAGTGGAGGAAGAGAGTAATAATAGAAACTATATACTTTTTTAAAAATATATATATTTTATTGATTTTTTACAGAGAGGAAGGGAGAGGGATAGAGAGAGAGAAACATCGATGAGAGAGAAACATCGATCAGCTGCCTCCTGCACACCTCCTACTGGGGATGTGCCCGCAACCAAGGTACATGCCCTTGACCGGAATCGAACCTGAGACCCTTGAGTCCGCAGGCTGACGCTCTGTCCACTGAGCCAAACTGGTTAGGGCGAAACTATATACTTTTTAAAATGGAATTATAACTTACATGTACAGATATCAAGTTTTCAAAACAATGAATTTTGACTTCTGCACACTTCTGTGCAACCACCATCCAAGATATAGAATATTTCCATCATCCCAGAAAACTTGGTCATGCCCCTTTCAGTCTATCTATCCCTGGCTCCCTCCACACATACAAGAAATTACCAACTGACTTCTGTAGTCATGGACTAGTTCTGCCTTTTCTTGTACTTTATGTGAATAGAATTATCTAGTTTCTATTGCTCAATAAAATGTCTTTAAAATCTGTCCATGTAACATATATCAATCATTTGATCTTTCTTATTGCTGAGTAGTATTGCAATATATAAATATACAACAATCTGTTTATCCATTCTCCTGTTTAAGGATATTTGAGTTATTTTAAAATTTGGACTTTTATGATTGAGGTTGCTATGGACATTCATGTACAAGCTTTTTGTAGAGATATGTTTTTATTTATCTTGGATATATGTCTAGGTCTAGGTACCATTTTACACTCCCACCAGAAATTCTAGTTGTCCTACATCTTTGTCAACACTTGGTATTATAAGTCTTTTTATTTTTACAACTCTCGTGGGTATAAAATAGTATTTTATTATTGTTTTAATTTATATTTCCTAGATGAAGAATAAGGCTGAACTTCTTTTCATATGTAAACCTCATAGAACTTAAACATGCTTTAAATTCCCTTCAGAAAACAGTCTAATGTATGAATTCTTTTTTTATTTTCCCTTGATATTTTATAAATTACCTATGAAACTTTGAAAAATAATACACTAAAGGTGTATAATAGAAATATACACTTGAAATCTCTATGATCTTATTAACCAATGCCAACCCAGTAAATTTAAATGAACAAACAAATTAGTAAATTAGCACATGTTTAATTCTACTTGCAAACATTTTAATTCAGAAGATATGGCATAAGGCCTAGAAATATGACTCTGATTAAAAAAATAAACCAGTGGATCATGTTACAGGTATCTGACTAATGCTATTAATCTGTTTATTGGATCATAAAAAAGTAATATAAAATTAAGAGCATAGACTTTAAAATAAAGAAGACTGGATATCAGATCCTAGTTTCCACATACTGAGTATGTGATTTTGGGCAAGTTGCATAATCTCTCTACATCTCAGGTTCTTCATCTGTAAATTGAGGGTAAGTATAATACTTACTCTATAGAGTTTTGAAAAGCACCAAATGTGATGATGCATGTAAAATCACTACCATTGTGTCAAACTCATAACATATGCTCAGTATGCTTTGAAAGGAAGGAGAAAAAAGTGAGAATTTTTTGAAAAAACTAAACAAATCAGAAACTTAATGTCGGTAATTTGATATATGTCTTTACTACTACTGTTTAAACTATTCATAAACTGTAGACAACACTCTATAAAATGTTTCTTACTTTGTTTCATCTTTCTTTCACCTGTATCATTTTTGTAGACTGACATGTTGTCCCAAGTCTTGGTGTCCCCAATTTTCATAAACTTCTCATGTGATGAGTAGTAGAAGGTGTGCTTCTGTCAAGCTGTTAATTAACCAGTACAATGTCTCAGGGATGACCTCTGGTTTCCTCCTGCTTCTCTGTTTTCATCTGATGTTCTGATCTAAATTGTTTGGTTCTTGTTTCTGGATTCTCAGCTCTCTTTTCCCTTCCCTTCACACATTAAATGAAAATATGCAACCAAGCATGCTCTCTCTTTCTCTATTATTTTAAATCTACTTATCTGTATATTTCCATTCCATTAGCACTCTCATGATGATTTTTTTAATTATTAACATAAAGGTTTCCTTTCATATTACAACCATGACTCTACCTATGAATTACTTCATTCACTAAATGTACTCTCTCCTTTTTAATGAAAACATCTGTTTTACACATTTGAGATTCATTCTGCTTCTGGCTGTTTGTTTGTTTGTTTTGCTTTGTTTTGTTTTACAAATCAGATGCAGTGTCCCTGAAAATGGAGGAAGGAAAACTCATCAAAATGGAGGCAGGAAACCATAAAAGGCGAGTGTTCAGACACTGCCATTCATTGTAGCTTATATAACTAGCAAGAAGGGAGATTTCTTCCCAGCCTGCCTCAGCAACAGAAACAGCACTCTCCCCAGCACCAATAAGAAACCACCCAACCCCACCAATAGGCTTCTGTTCAATACAATCCTCCCCAGTTTCCTCCTGGAACCCAACAAATGCTGAGTTTCCTTTCATCTCTTCAGATTTGCCTATGGATTGACATGGTTTGCAAGTCTCAATCTGCAAATCCTCTGCTATTCCCCAATAAACTCACTGATCAGATAACTGTTTGCTGTTTAATTTTTAAGGTTGACACTTCCTGTTTAAATGGGTTTTCCTTCCTTTATCTGAATAATTTGTAGTCAGCATGACATACATTTTCTAAAAAGAGATATAAGTAGATTTTCATTTCGTTAAGATTATATATGAGCTTGTGGAAGTAAAACAGCAAGATTTCCTCCCCTTTTCTCTGTGAAAAGAAAGGTGTAATATCTTGGTTTCAACCACATAAGAGAGTTGCCTGTTACTCATTTGTACAAATGTACACAGTCCAAAAGGGAAAAGATTTTTGAGTTATTAAAATTTTCTTTTTATTGATGAGAGCAGGGTTAGCTAGTAACCAACATAACTGTATTTCTACAATATAAAAATAAAATGACTCTCTTTATAGAGTACTTTTTAATACATTAGTGAAGCCTAAGGATAATGAGAAACATAAGAACATCCTTTAAACTAAATGAATATTTGTCAATAGTTAACATTTTATTAATGGTGATAGTCCACGTTCCTTTATTAAGGGAAGGTGAAAACAACTATTACAGATGTCCCCTTTGTTTTTTGTGTGTGTCGTTTTTATTTCCCTATTGACCCCCTCTACCCTGCACACGCCCCTCCCAGGGCTTCCCCATACTATTGTCTGTGTCCATGGGTTATGCATATATGCATACAAGTTCTTTGGTTGATCTCTTCCCACCCACCCACCCACTCACCCTTGCCTTCCCTCTGAGATTCATCAGTCTGTTTCATGCTTCTATGTCTCTGGGTTTATTTTGTTCATCAGTTTACTTTGTTCATTAGATTCCACATATGGGTGAGATCATTGTCTTTTTCTGACTGGTTTAATTTGCTAAATAAAATACATACGCTCAGGTCCACTGCTTTTAAACTTATACTTTTGCTCAGAGCGGTTTTCACTTTTGGCATTTCTCTTTTGACAAGTGATTTCTAAAAACATGAGAGTAATGGTGAAATTTAGATTGCTATGACAGTTCAGTAAATATCCAATAATTATATAGAAAATTAAAGATTTCTTTGTTTTATATTTTACTTATTCAAAAAAATGGAGCAGAGAGGAAAAGGAAAAGGAAAAGGTTTTGCTTGAGAAATAAAGTGTTTTACTACTGAGCAATAGAAGCAATCCCAGCTTTACCTCTGATGGGTGAAATTTGGTAGGCTGCTGAAAATTCTCACAAGAATGTCTAGCTTTCCATTTTCCATGTAAATTGAAGGGTCTACATCTCTTACCAACAGTTATTTTGTCACACAATCCTATCCAATCAATGGAGAGGCTGAAAGACTGACTGTAGATAACCATTCTTCAGATTTTTATGCCATAGGTTTTTCTGCTACAGTTTGTAAGTCAGTGTTTTCGGTTTTATGGTAAATGCCAAGAGAGAGTGGGGGGGAGATAGAGACAGAGAGAGGTGACTAATGCCAGGACTTGCTGAAGTCCCTTATTTATATACTAGAGGCAAAGTGCACAAATTTGTGCATGGGTGGGGTCTGCCTGGCCCAGCCCCAGTTGGCAGATCAGGGCCAGGCCTTTTGGGAGGAGGAGATGGCGGGAGGTTGGCAGGCTGACCTGCCCTGATTGGGGTGGATCAGGGCTGGGCTGGCTGGTGGGAGGAGTTGTGGGCAATTGGCTGGTGGGCCCCACCACTAAATGGGGCTCAGGGAAGGGCCATGCTAGGTTGGCTGGCCAGCTCTACCCCTGGTTGGTGTGGTGGGGGCTGATTGGGGTTGGGGCCAGCCAGGGGGAAGGGCTGTGGGTGGTGAGATGGCCAACCCCACCCCTGAATGGGGTTGGGGGGGCTGATTGGGGGCCTGCAGCCTGGGGGAGGGGCCATGGGTGGTTGGCCAGCCAGCCGGCCCTGCCCCTGATCAAAGCGGGGGGCTGATCGGGGGTGGAGCTGCCTGGGGAAGGGGCTGTGGGCTGATTGGGGTGGTGGGGGCACATCTGGAGCAGGGCCAGCCTGGGGGAGGAGCTGCAGACAGTTGGCCGGCTGGCTCCGCCCCTGATGGGGGTGGTAGGGCCCCATTTGGGGCGGAGCAGCTAGAGGAAGGGGCTGCTGGAAGTTGGCTCATCGCACCCGCTGCTGGTGCCAGCCCCAATCTCTCCGTGCCATCAGTGGGTGTGAGCGGGGCCAGTGCAGTCAGTGTGTGGGAGTGGTGGTGGCAGAAGCAGGGCTGCCGGCAGACAGGGGATCAGGGGCTGTGGCAGGAGGGGCCGGCGGGGGCGTGGAGGATGGGATGAGACCTGCCCCTGTGCCCCTGTGCTTCCGCAGCCTCACAGCCCACAGTTCCTTTCAAGGTGCATGAATTTGTTCACTGGGCCCCTAGTGTACTATAAGAAAGATATGGACTAAATATTTTGGGGTAATTGAAACGGAATAAATAATTGATTGTAATTATTCTGTACTATACTTCATCTTTCTTACTCTACAACTAGACTGAATTTCAGAGCAATGTGTGTGTATCCATATGTGTCCAATATGTTTAATTCATTCCTCTGTGTATTGTTAGTATTCAATAAATGTTTAAAAATTTTCTTTAGTCTTGCATTCGTTCTAATTTTCATCCTTTAAATGGAAAGCAGTAATAGGAACAGAAAACAAAGAAAATGACCATAATAAAGAGAAAAGAGCAGTTGTATTTTGGGCTCCTAAGGAGCAACACAGAAACACACCCTGTTGCTGTTACATAGGCTTTTGACCTTTTCTTTTTCCTTCATTACAAAAGACAGGTTTCCTTTTCTCTCCTTTCCTTTCTTTCTTTTCTTTTATTTTTTTTTCAAATGTTCACCTACACAATCCGCACAGCTCCCCACAATTCCACTCTGTCTTTTTACTTTTCTAATGAGTATGTCGGTCATGTCTGTGGGATATGAGTCTACATTGCTTCCTATTTCCCAGTAACCTCGGCCTATTGCCATCAGAGACCAAATTCTTGAGTTTCTAACTTTCTAGCAAAGTGCACCTGCTGTCCTGCACTCCACAGGAGCTGCTGTTTGTTCTGATTCTGTGTCATTATTTATTGCCTGCAGTGTGAGCTGTGCTCCCTCAAGGAAAAAAAGGTTTGGCTTATGTTTTCCTCCCAATCAATGCACAATAAATACTACTGACGGCTGAGCGATGAGAGGAGGCTGAAGCCTGAGGGTCAAGGGCCTGTCTATGTGTTTCAGAACAGGATCCATTCACAGAGAGGGAGGAGGGACATACAATCATAATTGGAAACTGTGCAACATGAGTATAGTTTCACCCTCCTATCTCATGTCACAGTCCATTGCTATTATCTGAAGTCTGAATCCAAATAAGTTGGAAACAAGACTTCAATGTATTTCATGATTTAAAAAAAAGATTCTTGAGTTTGGAGGAAGTTTGGATTGGGCTATTATATAAAATCAAACTGAAGTCAATTATAATTAAATTTCCCAAGGTGGTTTTTTTTTGTGTCATATTCCTTTCAGTTTCTTTTCTATGACAAATTAAACTAAAATCATCATTTCTTTTGAGGTCGAATAGATATTGAATCCAGCCTATCTCTGGCATCACCAACCTGTAAGGAAGACTCTGCTGCACTTCCAGCAATACTCCAAATCTCAACGCAATAAGCTCCTATCCATGTGATGAGGCAGACAGCTCACTGTTTTCAGAGATAGCACACTCCAATTACTTCTGGCAGGGGCCCTGATATATAATCAGAGCTGCTTCTACTGCACTACGTCAGCTCAGTATTCTAAGGTTCCAAACACTCTTTTGGTCTCTTGACCATTATGTCTGACTCATAATTATGTGCTCATTTCCACCAAAATAGCAACAACCAAAGTGTGATGATTCACATGTTTATGTTCTGCTAAAATTCACATGTCAAAATCTTAACCCCCATGTGATGGTATTGGGAGATGGGGCCTTTGGGAGGTAATTAAGTCCTGAGAGTGGAGCCTTCATGAATGGGATCAGTGCCCCTATTAGAAGAAGCATGACAGAGCTTGCATCCTCTCTCTCTCTCTCTCTCTCTCTCCTCTCTGCATGTGCCACCTATAAACCAGGAAGAGAGATATCACCAGAATCTGACCATGCTGACACCTTGATCTTGAACTTCCACCTTCCAGAACTGTGAGAAATAAATGTCTGTTGTTTATAAGCTAATTAGCCTGTGACATTCTGATATAAAGGCCTAAACTGACTAGCAGATCAGGGTCCCCCTCCTTTCTAGCCGTAGCTCTCTCTAACACGCTCTTTCCAAGAAGAGATATCTCAGAGTCCCTAGGGATTCACAGTTGGGTCCACAGTGAAATGTCTAGTTCTACTCGTGACATGCACCACCATCCTTCCCAAGGCGGTGGGGCCAGGAAATGTCAGGCACAACCCTTTACTACCCAGAATAACCACTTTCGCAAAGTAGTTCCACATGTAGCCTACCCAAGATTCTCAGATTTCTCCTCTCAATGGTGATTGTATTTCAGAACCTTAATTGACTTTCTACTCTAATCTTCTTTAAAGGCACAGGCCATGAAAAGATGCTTATACAAATCTCTGCCAATTGGGACTAAATTCAGATTCTCTTCCACAGCACTATGGGTCCCCTATAGATCCAGGGATAGGAATAGACATATATTTCAGAGTCTCTAAACATTTCAAGATACACAGAGGGCCTTGGAAGGCATGATGGAGTATTATCTAACAAAGTTTTATCTCTGACTCATGTATTTATTATTTCATTAATTCATATAATAGACATTTACTGAATATCTAATAGGTGTCAGGCACTGCTCTAGACCAAGGATGGGTAACATCTGGCCCTCAGGCCCTAGAAGGCCTGCAAATTCTTTTAGTCTGGCTCTGCTAAGGCATTAGGGGTGAGTTAATTAAATGTCTGACCAAGTACACCAGGCTAACTTTTAAGCTGATAATTTGGTATGGCCCTCGAATGATGTTATAAATATCCAAATGTTCCTTGGCAGAAAAAACGTTCTCCACCTCTGCAGTCTGGACCAAGAGTTGAAAACCTTTTCTGGGGTTTTGTTTGTTTCAATACTTGTTTAAAGTTTCTTCCTGAAATGTGTTTTCATTAGAGATGTTGAATTGGCTTCAATGCTTCTTTGATTATCCTTATTGGATATTGCTTAACAGTCCTATTGATGAACACTAAATGCAGCTTAATGGCATGTAAGAGAAAAGTGCATGTCTCTCTTCCTGTGCTTATTTTCAAGGTCTCCCTCTTGCAGATGGTGGGTATGAATTGTCACCTGTGGTCTGTGGGGGAAAATGATTACGCAGGCACAAGGCAGGCCATTCCCTGCGGCTGAACAGTGTGCAGCACCAAGGGCAGGGACTGTCTCTCCTTTGGATTTCTGCCTCCCCTCCCCACCCGGGGTTGAAACTCAGCGTATGTCATGGTGGTGATGTTTTCAGCATTCTGAGTACAGCTCCTATGTGAATGTTAGTTGATATTTTCACTGATGTTAAGGAGTAAGACAAACATAAACAGTGAAGTCGTATGTTGGAACTTCTTTCATCTGTCAAGAATGTAAGTGGATGCTGAATTAGATAATAGTTTTGAAGACAAAAACATTTCAGTTTTTTTGTGCTAGTGGCAGTAAAACAGCTATAGGCAAGACACACTTTTAAGTTTAATCTGTATTTTCAACATTTTCTTAAATCTAAAAATCAATAAAATAATAAATTCAGCCCTTAAAAAAAAGAAAACCTTTTCTGCAAAGGGCCTGATAGTTAATATTTTTTGCTTTGCAGCGCATAAAGTCTCTATTCAAACCATTCAATTCTGCTTATTGTAGCACACAAAAACAGCCATAGCAAACATGTAAGCTAATGGGAATGGCTGTGTTCAATAAAACACAAGGCGGGAATGTTTATGTGGGCAGGTTTGAAATACCATTCCATTAGGCTAGTTCTCTAGTTTATCCCATATTGATATTTCCTTCTCTGAGCCACTACTAAAGCTTAGCTCTTAGCTGTGATATCTAGTCATTCACTCCACAAGCATCCCCTTAGTGTTCACTGTGTGCAGGACACCGTGCGTTATGGGAAAACATAATTCTATAAGCAACATTTTCTGCTGTTAAGAAGATCACACCATACTTGCAGGGGAAAATTGTGTACCATTAGCATCCTCTGGATCTAGGAGTTCTGGAGATATTTTAACCTGTTAAATTAGGAAGCGTTTCCGAAGGCTGACTCGACATTTCTCAAAGTGGCCTTAAGCAGGAGCACATTACATGGGCGAAGGAAAATGAAACATACAGCAGCTTTCTTTGAGTTGATAGGTCCACACGTAAAGATGCAAACAGAAAACCAGTATCCTGTCCTTTAGGACAGTGTTTTAGCTCAGCCAGCAGTTGCTGTGACAGACACTGGGAATCTTGTGCTCTGGAAGTCTAAACATTCGAATCCCAGGTTCTCAGTTACCATCACTGAGCTAGATTCTACCAAAGGATCATAGGGCTAATCATATGTGGTTTCTGTCCATAAGGAGCTTTTTGGAAGAAAATAGTTACAAATGAGACAGATTGCTTCACTTCATGAAAGCTCCTTCATCCTGGGGTATGCCTGTTAGTCATTACAATCATCTTTAGATACCGGGCATATTGCTAAACTTTTCTTTGGTTTAGAGTTAAGTATTTAGAAAGGAAGAGTTTTAAATACTTCGACAAGTAGTCAATGAGAAGCTACTTCGAGGCAAATACTTCTGGGCACATAGGGTTACAGAATTAAACTGACTGTTTCTGGCGTCAGAGGGCTCATTATTGAGTGGGAGACACAATCATGGGCATAGACAATTATAGCACACAGTGATAGGTGCTGTTACACAGTATTAATGGTTGCTATGGAAGCACAGGGGATTTGAGTGTGGACTGAAGCTGTTAGAGAAAACGTTGGGAGAAAGGAAACTTGTGTTGGTCTCTGAGGATGTTAGTAGGATTTCAAATAAGAGAGGGGATGCTGAGGCAATTTTGGGTTGGAAGGAAAACATTCAAAAAGCAATGAGGCAGGAATAAGCATGCCACTTGGTGTGGTATCCAGGTGTACTGGGACAAGTGGGAGC
Source organism: Myotis brandtii (assembly GCF_000412655.1). Taxonomy (NCBI): domain Eukaryota; kingdom Metazoa; phylum Chordata; class Mammalia; order Chiroptera; family Vespertilionidae; genus Myotis; species Myotis brandtii. The sequence continues at coordinate 1,941,417 of NW_005363836.1, forward strand.
CCTGGTGTGAATGGAGTAGGATGTACCAGTTTGAATGTGTTTATCGAATGGTAAGAGGGAATGACTCTAGGTTATTCAACAGGAAATAACAGAAGAACAGTGGAGCTTTAGGAACATTGGACTGGTATAATTATGAACGATGGGTTAGAAATGGCCAAGACTGGAGTGAGAGAAAACAACTGAGCATCCTTGTGAGAATCACAAGCCTAGATGACTGAGGTGGTGATGGGAAAGGAGAGGAGGGCAGAAGCTGAGAGACAGTTCAAACGCGGAAGTGACAGGGTGCAATGACAGACTGAATACTAGGTTCGAACGAGAGGGAAGAGGAAAAGACAGTCGGGGAGAATGGTGAAAGCAGTGACAGAATCAACACAGCCCCTGCAAACTGACAGGCAGAGGATCAAAGTGACACACCACTAGACGCAGATGTCTGAAAGCTCTTCATCAGAGATACTAAGCTGAAAGGAAAGTTTCCTCTAGATTTTTCTCGCACAGGAGTACATGGATACATGATGAACTTTACCAAAAACAACAAAAAAAAAGGTCCTGTAAGGCCTTAGCCAATGTGACCTCATATGTCAAGCCAAATTAAGGCCCGCAGAGTAAGAGTCAGCTCTGATGTCTATACAGTTCAAAACTGCAGATAGGCATTGCATTCTCCTTGTGAAGTTTCATCCAGGTCACCTGTAAACTTTAATAAAACATCAAATAACAATACCTGGTAGGCCTTGAATAGAGATGTGTTGAACTGGACTGAGGACTCGAGGTTAACAACAAGTCAGTGGGGAGTAGGTCTAGCTTTTTAACACCGCCCACCATGTAAGCAGAGTGGAGAAAGAACAGCTTTAAAAAGCCATGAAGCCAATGCCCAGTGAGGTGAAATGTGATGGCCTTCGAAAAAGCAAGTGCTAAGTGCATTGCAATGAGTACATGGAGAATTTCAATCAGGAAAGCCCATCCTATCTGGAATTTGTTCCTTTCTCTATTTAAATGTTTGGCTTTGTCCGAGTGGTCCTGATTGCAAACATGTTAAGAACATATAGGGCTAATTAAATAACTGGGTATCTACATATCTGTGAACTCAACATGGAAAGAACCTGTCATTCTTTGGGCTCTGAGGTCACGTTTGATACATGGAGATAAAAGCATCATGAGAAACAAATTCAGAAACATGATATAGAGGGAGTGCATTTTCATTACTTAATCAATAAAGAGAAATGATCTATTTTCCTTGATGCAGGCTACTGTTTTTGAGATGATCAGAAACAGATTTTGTACTGCCTATTATGTATTTATTCACAATAACGTAAGTCAACTACATGTGTTGTTGTTGTTTTTTTACCTGAAAAACATACTCTGTGCACTGGGAAGTGGCAAGGTGTTGGGACTTTTCTTTGAAACAGGAAAATGAAATGGATCTTGTACAATTCTGAGTCAGATCCTATTGTTTTCTAAAGGCAAATACCATTAACTTCTATCAATGTTTCCTTCTCAAGAGTTAGAAAGAGGAAATTATACACTGTGAGAGAAAAAAAACACACATTTATTTCTCAATGGTTGATCAAGCCTAGAATATGTGACAGAGAGAATCTTTCTGGAAGAGGCCAGTGTTTTTATGGGCTGGAGATAATGGAGAGGAAAGCAGAGCTGCATGCAAATAAATGGCAAATGTCATTTTCAGTTGGTGGCTCTCGCATGCTGGTACTTGGTGTGATTCTCTATTCTGTCTCTGGCAATATATAAAGCTGGGTCGATCTTTTAGTATTTGTCTTAGGTTTATGGCTGTAGTAGAATTGGTGTTATAAACCAATTGCACCAAATGTACTAATACATTGTGTTCTCTACAGAGTGGGCTGAAGAAATTTGGGTCCAAGTCCCATTCTTAATATGCTTAATTATTCTGACAAATTGTTTTAGAATTTTATGTGTATGTCCCTTTAGATCCATAGCACTCTCACTGCAATGTAAGTATGGCATTTAAACCAGGAAATTTCCAATTAGTCTACATCCTTGCGAATAACTTGCCTTGTTCTGCCTACATTATTTAGCTTAGAGTTCTTTCTGAGATCATAGATTCTTTTAAAATTAATTGCATAAAAATGCCAAGCACAGGGCCTAGCATATGGCAGGCACTTAATAAATGTTTGTTGAATAAATAAATGAGTTTGCTTCAGTCTTGGATTTTGGCCTATCTTTTTATAATGTTATCCAAATAAACTGGCTTGTGTTGGAGTGAAGCCAACTCTATGGATATTGGAATTTGCTTCATAAACATCTTGATTCATGCTTTAAACATTTGGATTGAAAGTTAGGAGAAATTTATATCTAGATCTTCATTAACTGTTAATTACTTAACTTGTTTTCTTCTGGGCAGGACAAGACCTGGGCATAAGGTCATACAACTTGAGAGTAAATACTGGCTCCCACCATTACTATAACTATAACAGAGCTTTGTTAGCTCTGAAATGCTGTCTTTAGATTTAAGGCAATCATATTTATCACTTATGTACTGCTGCATAAGAAACACCCCAAACTCCCAAACTTAGTGGCTTATTTGTTTTTACTCATAAGTTTATAGAACATCTGGGCAATTCTGCTGATTTAGGACAGGCTTGGCTGGTCTCAGTGAGGCTTCATTGTAGTCTTTGCCTTATAGCTAGTTAGATGTCAGCAATGAAGCTAACTGGGTCATGCATTCCCATCAACATTTTCTCATGGTATGGCAGAAGTTCAAGACAGTCTTCTTTTTTAAAATATATTTTTATTGATTTCAGAGAGGAAAGGAAGAGAGAGAGAGAAACGTCAATGAAGAGAATCATTGATCAGCTGCCTCCTGCACGCCCCCTACTGGGGATCAAGCCAGCAACCAGGGCTGCTGCCATGACAGGGAATTGACCCCTGACCTCCTGGTTCATAGGTCTACACTCAACCACTGAGCCACACCAGCTGGGCTGCCCTCAGTCTTCTTGAAACCAAATTAAGAATTAGCAAAATGTTGCCTCTGCCACATTCTATTGTTCAAAGCAAGTCACAAGATTAGCTGAAATTCAAGGGTTGGGAAAATAGATTCTATTTTAAAAATATATATATTTTTATTTATTTAAGAGAAGAAGGGAGAGAGAGTGATAGAAACATCAATGATGAGAGAGAATTATTGATTGGCTACCTCCTACACGCCCTTCACTGGGGATTGAGTCCATAACTGGGCATGTGCTCTGATGGGTAATCGAATCATGATGTTCTGGTTCACAGATCAACGCTCACCCACTGGGCCACACGAGCCAGGCTAGAGCCTATCTTTCAATGTGAATAATTGTAAATTCACATTGCAGAGGCGTAAGGACAGAGAGGACAGTAGAGAACTGTGATCATTTTTTCAATCAACCACAACCTAAGAAGTTGTTCATAGTACCTGCATATATGCATTTAATAGAGAGTATTTATTGTTATTATTAACCTACAAGCTGTGCTTTCTTATTAGCCTTTTTCTTTCACTCACACCTTATTCCTTTTATGTGTGCAATTCCATGGTATTAATAAAAACCTATAATTGCTCAAGTAAAATTTTGTTTATCCCCCCTATCAGGTCTCCGATATAACTAAGAAGTAATTACAGAACAACCTATAGCCATAAGAAATGGCTCCTGTAATTTTATTTAATTCTCCAGTTTCTTGATCTTATAATTCACTGTTGAAGTCAAGTGAGGCATTAATGGCAGCATGGTTAAGCAATAGTCACAGAGTTAGAATTATGACTGACAGCTCATATCTATGTAATCTTGTACTAGTTAATATTTTTATACTTCAGAGTTATAGAGTTACTGAGACATTTGAATACAAGTTTTATATATATTTGTGTGTAGTATATAGTGACCCTGGTATGTATGTGTGTTTGTATATTACATTCAATTAATTAATTAATTTCAGTGAGAAATAAAATCATGAGTCTGGCCTCTTGGATAATTAGCAGACATGGCAAAAATAGTGTTGTGTGGATGGTTGACTGGGCCCACTCATTTTTCTCACATTGACACCAATCCTAATCTCTGATTATGTGTGACAAGTTATTGACCTTTGAGTTAAAGCCAAATAGGCAAAAACCCATGAATGTTAAACCTACATATTCTATTTTTAAAGAAAATCTAGGCATGTAATTAGACTTTATTTTTCTTAATTTATACTACACTAGAGGCCCAGTGCATGAAAATTCATGCACTGGAGGGAGGGTCCCTCAGCCTGGCCTGCCCCCTCTCACAGTCTGGGAGCCCTGAGGAGCAGGAGGTGACCCGGCCATCAGGGGAAGGCGATGCCCCATGACCCCTCTGCTGCTGCCACTGCTGGCAGCGCAAGCCTCCGCCGGCCCTGGTTACCTGAGCCTCAGGTGGCCCTGGGAGGCTGGACAGCCACCATCTGAGGCTTGCCTGCACCTCAGGCTGGCCCTGGGGGACTGAGGGGACTGGGGGACTCTGGAGGCAGGTGCGAAGAATGGCTGGGCCCGCCTGGGGTAGGCCTGGCCTTGCCGCACACCTGCCACCCCAGCAGGGCTGAGGGAACTGGGTGCTGCCATCTTGAGGCTGTGGGTGCCGCCATCTTTGAGGGCGTGACAGTCAATTAGCATATTCCCTCCTTATTGGCTGTGGACACCACCATCTTTGAGGGTGGGGCAGTCAATTAGCATATTCCCTCCTTATTGGCTGTTGGTGCTGCCATCTTTGTGATGATGTGAGGGTCAATTCGCATATTCCCTCTTTATTAGATAGGATTCTTTTGTTTGGTTCTGTTGTTCCTGAAGTTTTGTTTTCCTATTTTTATTTATTTTATTTTATTTTAATTTTTAAATCTTTATTGTTGAAAGTATTACATATGTCCCCCTTTTCCCCACTTACCTCTCCCATCCTGCCCCCACCCCCCAAACCCAGGCTTTCCCCACCCTATTGTCTGTGTCCATGGGTGATGCCATACATTATTACTCTCCACCACACTTCTGAGGAAAGCACGTTGGCCAAATCAGACCAGATGATTAAATTCCCTGCACGTGCACAGAGCTAGATTTAGCAGCATTTCTAAGAAAGAAAGGAGAGAGGGCAGAGTGGGAAAAACAGAAACAAAAGTTGTACCTCATAGTATTCAGAAAATTTGAATTATGTTGAAGTTACCCATGTATTTGTATATTAAATAAAGAACTGACAGATCTAGTGTCTTTTAAGGTCAGGCAGACTCTTCTTGTCTTTTCCAACCTCCACCAATACTAATCTGCCAGCAAGCAACTCCATGGTTAACAACTCAAAGAGGCCTCTGTATATGGCTTTGGAACTGCTTATGAGGAGTGTCTAATAAAAACAGTGGAAATAATACCAACTGTTATTTATAGAAGTACTTCTTTATATGTCTGATACTATTCTAGGTGTACACTTATATTATCCTTGTTTCTAACAACAGTCTTCAAAAATAAATATTATTCTATATTTTACATAGAGGACAGATGCAAAGTTGAGGAGCTTATAAGAAAAGGACATGGATTCAAATACAGATTTGTCTCATCCCCGACTTTATGCTTTTATTGTAAAAAATACTTGAACACAGACGTTATATTTCTCTTCATTGCTTTTACTTGAAATATATTCATTCTTTATTTTTCCCAGAACATTCACTCATGTTTGTCATCCTCTTGTTAGCACTCTCCTTAGTCTCTGTATCTCTCTTTTAATAATGGGACCCAATTGAACCTAGCACTCCACTTATCCCATAGTAAATAGTTTTATAACCTTATGTTTCCCACATGAAATGTTCTTTTAATATTCTTAAGCATGCCACTGCAATTTTCCCCTCATTGACACAGCCTTAATTAACATCCCTTTAAAACAGTAAAGCAAGATCCATGAAATAGATATTGAGTTAGTGTTAATCATTCACAATTGGGCACTCATATAATTAGAAAACTACTGAAAGATATAATCTAGTTCTCTCATTTCTTTTCTAGATAAGTCAATAGGAAGAACATTTCAAAAGTTAGATGAGTTTGGAATCTCCTTGATGTTCTAAATATATTACTGTCTGAGAAAATATACATTAAATAAGACTGACAGTAATTATTTTACTAAAAGTTTTATAATCCTGGATAATATCCCAATTTTTCACATTACATGAAGTGCATTTATAAAAAAAATATGATCTTATATTTTTCAGTTTCTACAGTTTAGTTTTTTTCTTTTTCATCCAAAACAGTATATAGTCAAAACACGTATTTTAAAAAGTTATCTGGAAAATCATAAGTATATGCATTTGAGAAAATGCTTTCTTTACAAGAAAATGAATATGGATGATACAAATAACTCAGAGGTTAGACACCATGGAGAAAATATTAATGTTCTACCTATGACAAAGGTGAATTGTATCTTAATTGTTTTTAAATATAACCACATAAGAAAGCACAAAATTCTATGTACGTTGGGAGCTATGTATTCTTGGGAATTAATTATAACACTGAGTTATTCCTTTCTTCAGAAAAAAAAAATCATTTATACATATATACAAAACCATTAGGGGAATCATTAATGCTAACTAAAGGACTCCTAGTTTTGGTGAAAGTAAAATCATTGATATGTTAGGATCTCAGAATTCTACTGGAAAATATTTAGGTAAGAACAAAAGGCTGCATTTAGCTTACTGATGAGCTAAGTTGGAAATATAAATGCATATTGTCTTTAAAAGTGAGTGTGAAGTGTTTTGTTTCATTCAGAGTAGTCTTGAACTCCAGTCTGTTAAACATCTTCATAAATGATCTGCAGTTAGTTTTTAATGACATTAATTAAATTCTCAGATGAGAGAGGATATCAAGTGATGAGATATCATATAATAGTACAAAAAGCCTAGAAAAAAAATGGCATGAAATTAATCAAATGAGATTTAATCTTGCATTGCAAAGGCCAGTATTTGATTAAAAAATAGATCCAATAAAAGTTGAAGTAAAATTAAAAATTGGTTTCAATAAAGAGATTCTAATAGTTAATATAAAGTTGATTTGATATTCTGTAATGGGCTTTGAGAAAATGCAAGCTGTTTTTAAAATAGAAATGAATATGAAATCCTCATAGGAATCATCACCTAAAAATTCCAGTGGCTGGCTGGCCACATTGGGAAAGTTGAAATGTCATGGACAACTTGTGCTGTAACAGAACCTTCATGACCATTAGACACCTCTCCAGCAGAAGGAACCCAGGACCCCACAAGGAATCTTTAGAGAAGAGGATTGAAAAAGAAGTACAGCTGGAGGAAAAGGCATCTGATTTGTTATGACGATTTTCTAAAAACTCTTCAAAGGTACCAAACTTTTCTAAAGAAGTAGTAAAAATTAAAATAATGGGGAAAAATCAAGATAGATAAAAATATATAGCTTTGATAGAGAAATTCAATTTTGATTGTGATAAAATAGGCTTCTTCTTCATTAGCAGAGCTGAACACATCACTTGCAAATATTAAAGAGGATTTTATTTTAATGAAGGCATTTAAACTCTTCTCCATAATAGAGCCTTCATCCTTATTTATGCAAATATTCGAGTATGTATTGGGAGAAAACATATTCACAGAGGGTTCTTCAAAGTGTTGCTTTTGCAATAGTTTTTAGAGCCTTCATATTGTTATTCTTTGAAGGAGATGCTGAAACTCCAGCTTCATAATTACAGCTTTACAAAATAAGTGCTTTCTTTTGAGGGTCTTAGTGGCGATTTCTTCTTACCAGTATTAGGATAATGGCAACAGAACATAGCTGCAGGTGATGATGTAAAATAGATACCAAACAAGAATGTACTAAGGCTTTTCCATTTTTAGCAAATGTGATTATATGTATTATCTCTAGAGTGGGCTCCACCTTTTCTGTAAATATAATTCCTGAAGGAGCTCACTTCATGGAAGGACTATAGACGTGTGCTTTTTTTTTTTAGTTTCTCTTTCATACGTTACTTAAGTGAGCCAGGACACATTGGACATCAACATCTGAGGATTATGTTCAACTACAGCAAACATGTTTAAAGTTTCACTACCATAAAAACTCTAAAGTGTTCAAAAGTACAATGTCATTAGATCATGTTAAACATCAGTATTTTTATATATTCCGAAGTAATTTTTTATTTTACCTACATAATTTAAACAATAATAAAATGATTTCTATTAAGTTGATTAACTCTTCAATGGGGTCCATTCAAAAGACTGAATTCCTTTTCATTGACAGTAATAAGTTTCTGTGGCTTTTTAGATATGAAAAAAAAAAGGCTTTAACTATTCTGTTTTGCCACTGCTATATTGAAAAATTAGTGATCTGGTATGCCTAATTTAATTTTTACTTTAAACATGTAGACCTCACTCTACTAAAAATAGGATATGATACTCACAATAATCACCACCTAAAAAATTCCAGTGGCTGAATGACCACATTGGCCACTTGGAACGAGATATACTAGTATAGGTTTGTGCTACAATAAAACCTCCCTGATGACTTATGTCTCAATTGGGCTAAGTCACAGTGCCCAGATATTTGGTCAAACATTGTTCTGTATGTTTCAATTAGGTTGTTTTGGATTGGGATTAATATTTAAACTGGCACACTTTGAATAAAGCAGCTTGCACTCTACAGTGTGGATGAATCTCCCCCAATCAGCTGAAGGTCTGAATGCAATAAAAGATTGACCTCCTGCAGCAAGAAGGATTCTGCCAGCAGAAGGCCTCTAGATTTGAACTACAACATAAACTTTCCCCTGGGTCTCCAGCCTGCTGGCCTACCCTGCAGATTTGGGATTTTCAGTTCCTTAAAATAAATGAGCCAATTCCTTAAAATGAATCTCTTTTTTCTATAGTACAGTTGACCCTGGAACAATGTGAGGGGGGTTGTTAGGGGTGCTGATCACCCATACAGTTGAAATCCATGTATAACTTAAGTCAGCCCTCTACTCATACTTGGAAAATTCCCAGATGAGTGAACCCACATAGTTCAAACTGCATGTTCAAGGGTCAACTGTACATACATTCTATTAATTCTGTTTCTCTGAGGAACCTTTGATAGTACAAACAAAATGCATGACCATCAGGTACCCACTCAATGGAAGGAACGGGGGTTACATGAGAACTCCTTGGCAAAGAGTATTATATAAAATATAAATGTTGTTTCAGTTTCTGTATAAAAATATAAATTACAAATATACATTTAAATTTAAACCCTTATTTTGAGAAAAAAAAAATGAGGCCCTTATGGGAAAAAAGGTATGGCCACTTTCTATAATTCCAGTATTCAAGATTTAGCTTCATTTTCTGTAAAAAAATAAAATTTAAAAATATACTTTAAATTTAAACCCTTTTTTTTGAGAAAAAAAAATGAGGCCCTTATGGGAAAAAAGGTATGGCCACTTTCTATAATTCCAGTATTCAAGATTTAGCTTTTTAAAAGATATATCCAACATGGTGTAAAATCCCAAATTTGAGAGACTGAGACAGACAAGCAATTATTTGTATCTGGGAATAATAATCCCCCCATTTACTCTATTTCACAGACATATTTGTACATACCTTTCCCCCCTCTGGACAATATACTATCATGTGACTCAGTATAATGTGGTAGTTATTGGCGCCCATCCTGGGGTCATGATGAGGGAAGGTCAGGTAACCTCTCAAACCACCAGGTTCCTCATCTATAGAATGAGAATACCAATACCTACTCCACGGGGCCAATATAAGGATAACATTGCAGTGCTCTTCACATAAAGCATCGTAGGATCTGATTCTTCCTTTTAGCCTCCTTAAGGAGCAATGGTGGTTTCTTACGTACATTCCAACCCACCCCACACATCACCTAGTTCAGTGTTTTCTATGTGGTCAACTAGATAATAACTAAAGATAAGAGCTACCAATTATTGTGTGTTTATGGTTTATTAAAAAATGTAGAATTCTCATAAATTCCTATTTTCCCCATTTTTTGGATGAGGAAGCTAGTGCTCCGAGAGTAGTAGCTCTGAATATCACACACAGCTTCTCAACAGTAGAGTCAGCATTTAATTTGAGTCTAAATCAAAACTGTGCTCACCGTGCTTTGCAGCACGCTGTCACTATCTATTAGATGATGGGTAATAGGCATTTGTTAGTTCCCAAATCGCATGGGAAGTTGCCACTGATCACAATATTCTGTCCTTTTATTTCCTTTTTATGCTGCTTGATGATATGGCTCTGTCCCACTTTGAGAGCTAGGAGTCTGGCTGTTTTGGCTTGTTAGACAGTGTAACAGAGTAAAAAAGAAAGTTATGAAAGCATCTTCCTGTTGATTCTTTTGAAGGAAAAACATACCATCTATTGAGCTTAATTTTTAGATTTATCATGCTTGGACAAGATATAAACTTGTCATGGACAGCATCTATCTTTCAATGCCTCTTTCCAGGAGGCTAAAGATAAGTATTATATATGTTTTGAAGATTCTTACAGACCCCCATGTCTATGATCTTAACAAAATAAGAAATTTCTCTAAAATGTTTGAAAATGTTCTCCATTATGCCTAACAAATACCATACTAATATACACTGGGGAGATGTTCCCATGTACATTGTTAAACATGTGTTTCAACTTTTCATGGAGTATTTTTCTGCATGCATTTCAGTTATAATAGTATTAGAGATTTCATGTAAAAAGAAAATATTAGTCTAAATATTAGTTGAAAATATTAGTCTAAATATTAGTTCTAGGATAGAGTGATTTCTTCCATTATGAAACACTTTTCAAATTCCAGGGAGTAAAACATTTGATTTCAAAGATGTGCCTCACAATGCTATCATTAAATTACCATTGTTATTCCTTAACTCAGGAAACTCGGTTATGAAGTCCATAGACTGATTTTTGTAACCAATAGATCTGCTACTCTCACATACTGAATTTTGTCACCAAGTTAACTATAAAATGACCCTCTTTGTGAAATAGAAGATTACAGCAATTTCCCAAATCCATGATACTACTGCTAGTTTAAAAAGGAACTTCTTTAAGCAATATTTCTGCCTTTTTTATTTTTGTAAAATTATTTTACAATTTTCAGGGTAAGTAAGCATGGCATTGCCTCAAGTGTCACATCAGGTACATCTAAATGGCAAATGCATGTCAGTACCGTACCCATGAGGGAACTCACTTTGATTAAAGAGGACATCCATGCCCAAGGAGAGCTGCTGTCATCAGCTCCCCAGTGCCCTCCTGTTTGTGGTACAGGGGGCAGGGAAGGACTTTTATGATTGCTTAGAAACACAGCTCTAATCTTTGGAGGGAAATAGACATAGATATAGAAATAGAGCATCCAATAGAAAAGCAAACCAATAAAAGCAATAAAACTTGCAATTTGTTTGAAGAATTTTAAATAAATCCATTTCCCATTAGAGTAAAGAAATTGGGGGTATTGTCCGTAGTGCACTGAAATGGAAGTTAACAGGGTGATTTTAGTGGTTACATCCTGCCAGAGACAAGCCTACTAGGCAAGGGTTTGTCACAGGCCAGTTTTGCATCCTCTATATGTTCTTAATGTTAAAAGGGATTTCTCTTAGAGCAAAATTAAAGTTGCATCCTGTTGTTACAAAGGACAGTGAATAAGGACCGGGACCAGAGAAACAATTGTAATAACTCTAAAGACCAAAAGAGAAGAAAGTAGTATCATTAGTGAGACCTAAAGCCAACTCCAGAGCCAAGACTTTTGAATATAAATCTTAGTTCAGCATTTGAAAAATTTGAAATTGGCCTATTTTTTACACCTCATTGTTTTTCTAATTGAAAAGGCAAGCAAGACACATGAGATGCATTATCTATTAGGGACAGGATCGCTCCATTAATTCAATATTTTAGTGAAACCTTAACGTGTCTAATTGACAGGAAGCGTAAAGTTTAAAATCTGTGGATGTGATAGGCAGCACTTACTGTGCTGGGATATTGAACAGCTCTCTCCCTACATTTGCTTCAGTTTCTCCAGAAAGTCAGGCTATCTTTCTTTTAATTGAACCGGGGATGGTGGGGGGAGAGGATGTCAGACCTCTCCCACTGATGAGTGTCACATCCAATTGCCACTCTTACCAGAGGGAATGAAACTGGGTTAAGGGGACAGGTTCTGTATTTTTTAAAAATTACCTGCCATGTATTTTTTTCCCAAATGTCAGGTGGCGGCCTCTATTAGAGGTATACCATTAATCAAACTAATGAGAACCATGGATGTAACCATCCCTTAACAAAATCATAATGCCTCAATGCGGAAAGGAGCAGAACGGAAGAATTTTATGAAGTAGACCTTTCTGCATAAACACTTGCATTTGAGTCACTCCAGGGTGTGCAAATCAGGGCCTCCTGATCCCTGCAACAGTTTAATGTTCTCTAAAGGAGAACACTGTGTGATTGAATCAAAATCGTTTTGCTTATGGTTCAGAAAAAAAATCACACTTGCTTTGCAACGATAAGGCATTTCAAAATTATTCTTAATGATCTCATTCTTATTGGTGATCCTTCAGGTTTTTGAAGAAGATGCTAAAGAGAGAGGAAGTATTTTTAGGGAAATATGATCTTGTAATCAGTGGTAATGTGGGGACTGTTCTTGATTTTTTTTTTACATCTCTAAACTACTCTGAGTTATTCTGTCATACTGTTAAATGTAGACTAGCAAGAATGCAAATCAGAATTTTATGCCTGCAGGCCTGAAAAGAAATAAATTAAAAGTTCCTCATCAGAAGGAACAGTTCAGCCTAATAGAAGAAGCAGCAAAGAGTTGAGAGATGCAAGCAATGAGCAAAGTCAGAACTCTAACACGTAGGGACTTGCCTTGGCCATGCCATGGACAGAGACTGTCCTGACCAGCTACACATCATGATGAATATCTTTGAAGAGGCAGGACTGCCAGAGGTGAAAATCCATATGTATTCAAGAAACTGCATTTCAATAAGAGTTTGCATTTGCAGATAGATATTATTTTTCTGTTTTCAAGGTTTTGGAAATGTCTCTTTAAAAGTTTACTTAAAATTTGACTAGACTTAAACTAAAGTTGACCCATCATTCTGAGGACAAGCTAAAGAGAGGTTTTCATTAAAGTTAAAAATAATATAAATAACTCTTTTCTTTTCATACCAATCAGTGGAGTCACTAAATATTTGTGGAAATTATTCTTAATACACAATGACTTACATAATATTAGTTGCAGAGTATTCAGTTATAACACATTTCCCATGATAATGCCTATCTAACTTTATGGTCAGAAAAAGTAGCCTATTTTTGTCTTAATTTTTTCATAATGGATTATAGATTTTTATAGGTCTCTACAAAACAGATTTCATGCTATAGAAAATAATGTTATACACATATGAACAGGCAGAAATAATAGTCAGTTTATTAAATAGTCAAAATGTAAATTATTATACTTAGAAAACCAGAATGAAGAGTAGGAGAAAGTAAGAGAAAAGATAATATCTCACCTAATAAACTCCATAAAGACATTGTTCTCTAACCCAGGAGAACAGTCTTCCACTTTCTTCACAAGGAGCACTAAAACTAAGTACCAAAACAAAGTGATAATGAATAATGATATCTATTAAGCACTTACTCTGTGCTATGCCCTATTCAAAACACTTAAACATTGAACTCAACTTTCCCAATAATCTTATACATAGCTGATACTATTATCCCCATTTTTAAACAAATGAGAAAACTAAAGCACAAAGAAATTGTTTGACCTAATTCACACAGCAAAAAGACAGCAGAGCCAGATTCAAACCAGGTACAGACAGTATGACCCCTGGGCCTGTGCTCTCTGTTATGCATCTGGGAGCCAGAAATGTTCCTGTTTTCTCTGCTCTAAGGTTGGCCTTACAATTTGGGTGAGTGAAAGGCAAGTGTCTCCTCTCAGCTAAACAAAAATTTAACTTATATTGCTTGTCTAACACCAAGTACAAAGAAGTACTATTAGTCACACCTACCTAAAATAACAAGAGGGCTTAACTACTGGTATGTGATTATCTCCATTGGTCCTCAGAGCTTCAAACACATACACACACACACACACACACACACACACACACACACACACACACACTAGTGTAGGTTATGGCATTTAAGATTGCCAACATGTTTTCTGGAGTATGTTTTCTGTGACAATAAAAGTGAGCAAAGAGTAAAGTTAGTCATTGGCCACTTCCTATCTTCTTTTCTGCCTCATTGCACCCTACAACACAGAGAAACTCAGCAATTCTATACAGATTGCTCATTAGCTGTCTTCTCTTTACCATCACACACATTCAAACATCATTATCTTGTTAGACTACACTCTACTTTCAAAAATGAATTCTTCCTTCTTCTTTTCATATAACTACTTCTCTTCACTGGTATCACCTAGCAAAACCTCTCATCCCTCACTATAAAATGTTTGACCCAAACCAACTGCAAATTCTGAATCAATAACACAAAGGTTGGGAATATTTTACTACAATGGGGAATAAGGCCTCTTAAGGCCTTATCACATCTCCTCTGGTGTGTTGATATTGACTATTTGGACTGAAGATTTCTTCATTTTAGTGCAAAATAAACTCCTACACAGCCCTATTAGGAATATCCTCTGCCATACCAATCTGAATTCCTACTAAGTGAATCTGTATATATTAGTATCTACATGTTATTTTTTAATCTTCTTTTTTTTGGGGGGGGGGCAGGATGATGAGAAATTATTCATAAATACATGGGCTTTTGATTTTATAATATTTTTTCATGTTAATATTGAGCAAAGAGAGCACTGAAGTACAAAAAATTGGCATCGTGTCATACATTCGGATGCTCTAATTAAACTATAGGGCATCTAAAGAATGTAATCTAGATGACTATCTCGGGGTGCCATAATTGCCTATAAAGATCCCAACACTAGTTTTAGTAAATGTCCTCATTAAAGTATACTTAAATGCTCAATCCTGAAGCACTGCAGGTTGAGAGTTCCCTGAGAGCAAAGGGTATAGCTCAAAATCACTTTTTAATCAGAGTCTAGGAGACAGTAGTCTCATGGACTATATAACATCAGGCTACCTGTATTTATCTAACCACCCCTGATGGTTTCCAGTTTAGTGTGTTTCCTGTGAGCCCTTCAAAGTGCTGAGCTGGGCTATTTGAGTAGAGAAGAGAGTTTTCCTAACAAATAGCTTTGGCTATCTACATGACAGCAAAGGAATATTTTGGCAGGAAACTACAGAACACAGCAGGATACCAAGGTTTGAACAAAATGTTTTTATGCACTGTGTTACCAGGGGAATTGGTTTACATGTTGACACTACCGCCCACACAGAAGCCCCAGTTTATTTCCTGACCAAATGAGTTTTTCCTCCTAATGTTTTACAAATACATCCTAAATCTAATTTTTACATAATTTAATAAATGGTTTTGATGGCTTATATTGAACTAAGATTTTTTAAGCACTTCCAGCAAGAGGTGAATTTCTTTTAAATAGCAGTTTCTTTTAAATTAGTATTTAGCTACATTTAGACATAGCCTACTCTTTGTATCAGGAAATACAAAACCCTGCAATGCCTATATTTCTCATTTCACTCAACACAGTTTTATAGCTCCAACTCTGAGCAAGGGGCTTTGCATGATCACAATATATTGATATTGGTTAGTAAAAGAAGTAAGATCTGTATGCACATTTTAACACAAGGTAGATGAGAGAGATGCAGGTACAGTCATATGGGAGCTTGGTGGAGATTACTTCTGGTGAAAACAATCAACTAGAAGTAAGTTTTTTCTTTTTCTCATCTGGAGCTTATGCATGCCAGTCTCTACCATTCCCTATTGTTTATTCTACCCACTCCACTCATTTTGTTACCTACCTGGCCCTTTTAGGCACTTGAGTTTGTGACTTCTATAGACAATGGGTCATTGTTGATTGTATTGTAATGGGGGTGGGGAGCTGACAGGTATTTTCAGGACTATAATATATCTGCAATTTTCAGATCTGATTAGAGGAATGACAATACTGGAAATAAATAAAACAGAAGGTTTTCAGTAGTATAAATGATAGGTAAAAACAGGTGTCATATTAATGCAGAAATGGCCAGAAAAGAATTCGTATAAAAGTTATTCCAAAAGTATAATCAAGAGGATTTTGATAACTGATTGGGGAAAAAAAGAGAAAAAGATTAATATTACTAAAAATGACTGGTGTGCTTGATAGAAATGGGATAAACCAGAATATGACTAGAGATCACAGATATTTCAATTTGGAACATAGTAGTGAATTTGGATTTTTAAATTTAAGGAAATTTTCAATTCTCATGAGTCATGGCAAAAATCAATGCTGACCTTCAGAAATATTTGCAGATTCTAATCAATGACAATAAACTGTGACAATGATGGGATTATATCTATTCATGTCATCTCAAAGCTTGACAAAGTGTATGTATGCCCTCATTTTTATTGAATTAAATTATAGATAATATGTATACATTTTTATCAATTTTTAGAGTGCTATCATATTTTCACAGACCCTACTCATAATTTTTGAACAATTAAAAGTAAATTTGTCATTTTCAAATCTACAGCATAATGAATTCTCAGATAGAACTCTGCTCTTGTTAATTATTCCATGTGAAGTATAGGAATTTAATGTGACTTTGCTGAATGATGATTACAAGAATTCTGAGCTATGTTTAGAAGTCCATTAAAAGATACATGTTAAAATTTTCAGAGACAATTGTATAGTGTATAATGGAGTAGAATTCCACCAAATTGTGTCTTTGTCTTGAGATTTCCATGAGCATATTAGGGATTTGATTCATTCAAAGTAGCAAAAAGAGGCAGAAATAAGAAGCTCCTGCTAGAGAAAATTGAGGGCTAATGGGAGAGACATATCTTGATTATCTTTGGTTCATTCTTCTGTGACTCTGAATTTACAGGGTTTCTGCTCACAACAGCCAGATCCAGAAAGGCTAAAGAGACAGAAGAAGAAAGTAGAGGAATAAAGAAGCTTTCTGTTATCATAATCCAACTTTGTTTTTTACAAAAAGTGCCAAAACTTGTCTATGCTTTCCTTGGGAGAGGATTACATTTACAAAGCAGTACCCTTTTGGTTGTTAGCACTGCTAAAATCTGTTTTAATGTAAATGTGCTTAATTCATAGCAAAATGGAGTAGTCATGAAATGTGGAAAATGAATTACTAAATGAGACAAGACTGGTGGTTTTCAGACCTCAGTTCAAAGGGCAGAGTAAGTGCCAGCTGATATTGCTAATTCTGTATTGCGGTCCATTGGGAATTTGATTTTTACTGAAAATGCTTTCTTCGAATAGTTAATGTAATATTAAATCTCTTCACCTTTAGATATTTTGTTCATTCTGATTTGCCCTATTCCTTGTCAACCTGGAAAACTCTTATCCACTCATTAAAACCCATTACAAGCCCTATATCTTCTTTAAAACTATCCTTAATCCCTTCCTTCAAAATTTATTGGGTAGCTTTCATATACCTCTATTTCATATACCTCTACTTAACATGCTGACTAGAATTTACTTCCTCTGTGAGCTGTAAATGTGAATTCTTATATTTCAGGCCCAAGTTATAGTTATCTCTATGTTCCTAGTATAGTACTAGAATACAGTAGGTTCTCAATAAAGTCATGTTGGGCAAATGAATGAATGAATAAAAGTATATTTTATGTACCCCCAATATCTAATACAACCTCTGGTATTTAAAAAAAGATTGAATGAAAATAGATTCATCCCAATACCATAAATCAGTTGGTCAGTCAGGTATTAATGAGAACCAAAAAGTTGTAACAGCCAATGTCCCTTGAAGCCAAGACCCAAGCAATTTTGGGATATTACAACAGAATAAGGTCAGTTATATAAGTCTTTTGAGTTTACCCTTTTCTTGACCTATGAGTTTTGATGCTTGAATTTAAGCTCTTCCACACTTCTTATCGTTAAATACTCCCCAGTGAATATCACATTTAGGCATGTAGAGGTTCTATAAATCACTTTCATTGCCCAAAGTCCCTTTCTGAAAATGTACCTCTGTTGTATATTTCCCCATATGCAGTCTGTCAGGTCAAACTGCAACCCGTTTCATTTTCTTTCAATAAACTCAAATCCCTGACCTGCCAAGTTCCTTGTAAGAAAATGTGGCAATTAGAAGGCAAAACAACGTTTATTCAATCGATATGTATTTGCTGACAAATAACATTTGTATAATCTCTGGTTTTCCCTGATGGACCTTGAAGAAATTTCATTTTTTTTCCATTAGTGAGGTTATTTAGAAGACCCTTAATAATATATATTTTTTTCTTTTAAAATAGAATAAATGAATCTGGGTGCTCCCTCAGTCGTAGGAGAAAAGCAGCTGATTTATGGAGCGGAAATAGCCAACCCAATTCTGGAGGAAGCTGCCAAAGCCATTTATCCTCTCGGAGAAATACAGACAGTCCTTTAGAAGATATGTATATTGACATTTAGAAGATGCCGAAAAATAATTTTAAAATGTTTAATATTGAGACTTAGAATGTATTAAGGATAATGTTTATTTTTTGATTATGCTTAATCATCTTTATGGTTTAGTAACTATAGCTTTGAATTATGTATTTTAATAAAATCTTAAAATTAAATTTACAGTATACTTTTCTTCAGGTACTCAAAGTATTTTGGAGGGCACAGGTAATAATTGTTATCATGAAAAAAATCATTTTAATAGATGATTAGGGTGGTGATAAGGTGAGTTAATTCTATTAGGAAATGGCTGGATTCACAAAAATACATTCAAAGTGTCTCATATTGGAAATTTTATTCTTAAAGATATAATTATGGATCATGATTCCAGTAAGCAAATATCAGTGCATTCTACTCTCCAGCTATACTTTGCAACCCCTCCACTTACTCCCAAAGACGCCTTTTGACAATTCTGTGTCTTGACATGCTGCATTTGCTATACTTGCTATACTTCTCATGCCCACCCTTACAAGCCCCTCTGGCTAAGAGTAAGGATGGGGTAGAAAAAGGCAGATATTTTCAAAGTGTTCACCTTCATAATAGTGAAGTCAAAATAATGAGTAAAAAATAGTGCCTATTTTCAAGGAAGAATTGGTCTAGTAAGAAGACAGTAATCGCCCTGACCAGTTTCACTCAGTGGATAGAGCATCAGCCTGCAGACTGAAGGGTCCCAGGTTCGATTCTGGTCAAGGGCATGTACCTTGGTTTTGGGCACGTCCCCAGTGGGGGGTGTTCAGGAGGCAGCTGATCGATGTTTCTCTCTCATTGATGTTTCTAACTCTCTATCCCTCTCCCATCCTCTCTGTAAAAAATCAATAAAAAAA
>NW_005363836.1:1960822-1979016 GCF_000412655.1 Myotis brandtii
TATGCATGCATATAAGCATAAGTGATGGATGTGGACAAGAGGGGGTGAGGGTGAGGGCAGGATTGGGGGGAAGAGAGGACATTGGGGGGATAAGGACACATTTGTAATATATTAATCAATAAAAGGAAAATAGAAAATACAATAACTATATATGTGTATATATATATATTTTTTTTTTAAAAAAGAAGACAGTAATCTACCCAATTAAGTGCCCTACCAAGTAATATATACATGAAGAGACATTGGTTCATAAAGAGCCATTTATACAGTATTGAGCGATCTCCTATAAGGAAGCACACAGTCCCAGCGGGAACTGTTGTGTCATTAGCAAACGTGTATTCTCTGCCATGTGCCAGATACGGTGGTCAGCAAGATTTAGTTTCTTGTTTAAAATAACTCACAATCTAACACACGTCATATTATGGAAGCAGATAGGTTATGCACCTAACAGTTCTTGGCTTAGGCAGGGGAATATAAAGAAAGGTTTCAAAGTAAAAGTAAAGCAATAGTGAGATAAATAGAATTCCAGACTTATTGCAAATATCACCCATCTTTTTACTCTTTTGTCCATTTTCATACTTACTATCTATCAGCCTGCTTTGGAGTCAAAAGAGTTGGGTTTCCATTATTATTTCCGTATCTAAGATTTAGTTTCCTCATCTGAAAATTGGAAGAGCAAATGAGAGAGTGCAGGCAAGGCTTGGAAACAGGAAAGAGTAATGTTTATGGTGGCGGTACATGATTCTTTACCTCCAACTTCTGTGTGATTATAAAACTCCAATATTGTTTTTGAAAACAGCATAGAATCCATTGATTTGAAAAAGAACATGGGTATTTAAAAATACCTTATTTTAGAATTTTTAAAATACGGGGTTGAAATTGTGGTTACCAAACCCTTTGTCATTTAAATTTCCCGAGCCAAAGTTCTCTCACCTGAAAAATATTCTGACCCATAAACATTCCTGGTTTTGTAAGAGGATGTATATAAAAATGCTCTATGAAGTGTTAAGCTTTGTAGACATATACGGTGCTGTTATTTACCTCTTGGCTATGATAAATTAATTATATCCAGCTTAGTTTCAACAAAACATTCACTTTCCCTTTATCTCAAATATTCTATAAATTCCATGCTTTCCTATAATCTCTAGAGAATCTAACAAATGGGATGATTCTTCTTAAAGGCTTGCTGTAGTCTTTCTTCTTTTTTCCCTTGAAAAACTAAACATTCTTACAGGACTTCCTTTCCCTCAGAACATTCTCTAGGGCATAGACTTTGGCAGGCTTCACTTTCCCTTTCAACTCTCTAACACCACGTGTTGTAATTTGGCTTTCACTTTCTTCTATCCGAATTTCCATTTTTCTAAACATATTTTCCCCAGTGTTCTGCTGAAGTGGTGATCATCGGTGGTCAGTTTGCAGCAGCACAAACATATTTTTGATTAGTTGATCCTTCGGGTCAACAGCCTAGAGAGCTACTATTCAGATGTTCTTCTCACATCCTTATCCAAAGCTCCCGATGAAGAATGCTCTTCTTATTTTGATTCTTTTTAAGCATTATTTTCTAAAACTCAGGACTCCATTGCTCACAATGAAGTTTCCAGTTAGTCTTGCTGGTAAATTTTAAAAGCCATGATGGCTTTTGCATTAGATGAAATAGACTGCCTGCAGAGCAAGGCATTTGTGCAACCATCTCTGAACTCATCATGTAAAACCTGAGCTTTGTGGATTTTAATGGGAAATTATTACAGTGGAACTTTGCTAATTCATGTTAGTGATGAAGAGTCCTATTTTAAATTGCTGCATTTCTCAGTGATGATTGGAGAAAAGTAAAGAGAATTGAAAGGAACTTAGCTGCTATTTTCCTCCTGTTTCAGACTGCCTGCATATTCACAGGGGACATTCAAATCACAGCCTCCTTATGGAAAACAAATGAACAAACAAAAACATCTTTAAATCCTAATTAGTAAACACCTTATGGCTAGCCCAGCAGATGTATATGGAGGACAAGTTATTCATACCACAACTATACTTGCATGAAAGTAAGAAATACTGTTTTATTATTCCATTTCAAAATGACATTATTTTATTTCCCTACTCTAAATAAATGTGACATTTCACTGAAAATCAGGTCTCTATTATTATCATTGTTATTTTTTAAAAATATATTTTATTGATTTTTTAAAGAGAGGAAGGGAGAGGAATAGAGAGTTAGAAACATCGATGAGAGAGAAACATTAATCAGCTGCCTCCTGCACACCCCCTACTGGAGATGTGCCAGCAACCACGGTACATGCCCTTGACCAGAATCAAACCTGGGACCCTTCTGTCCACAGGCTGAGGCTCTATCCACTGAGCCAAACCGGTTAGGGCTATCATTGTTATTTCTTACCACCTCTACTACTATTTCCCAAGCCACTGTCTTCTCATGCTTAATTTTCACAACATTTCCTAGAAGTTCTCCCTGCTCTGGCCTTATTCCCTATCAATGTGTTTTCAACTCAGCAGCCACAGAAAATGCTGTTCAAATGTTACATGGGATGTCACTTGGTCAAAACCCTCCAAACACCTCCCAAGTCACTCAGAATACAATCAAAGGACTTACGATGGCCTCCAAGGCCTTACATAATTACTTGATACCTTTTATCCCCAATTCATGATCGCCTGCCTCTCCCACCTTATTCACTCTGGGCCTTTCTGCTGTTTCTAGAATATTCCAAGTATCCTCCTATCTCAGAGCCTGTGAACTTGCTGTTGTTTCAGTCTAGTATGGCTTTTCCTTAAAAGCTGCATGGCTTCCTCTCTCACCTCCTCAGTGCTTTACATAGATGCTACCTTTTCAGGTACTTATCCTCTGATCACTCTATCAAAAATATATCCTGTTCTTCTTCTCCTTTCTGGCTTTATGTTTAACCATACAACTTACTAGAATCTAATTCAGGGGTCAGTAGAAATTTTCTGTTAAAAGAAAGATCCAGATTCTGCAACCAGTCTGTACTAACACAAAAGCAGGTGAATGAAAGGGCATGACTGTGTTCTAATAAAACTTTATTTATATAAGCAGGAAGCAGGACAGATTTAGCTCACAGGGCCTAATTAGCTAACCCTTGATAAAACATATTATATATTTTACTTATTGTATCTATGATCTGTTTTTGCCACATTTTGGATATGAACTTCATGAGGGCAAGGGTTTCATGGCTCTACCACCACGGCCACAACCATACCTGGAACACAGGTGACACTCAATAAATTGACTGTTCAGTAGAAGTTTTTCATTTATGTATCTAAATCTCAAGGTAACAACTCACACTGTAAATGAGGACAGTGGAAGAGGAGGACCTCTGTCTCCATAGCCCTGTTCCTACTTCTTCTGGAAAATAACCCAAGGACCATCTGCCATACTCATAATGATTAATAAAGAAGGAAGAGGTGCCAATAGTCTGTTTCCAGATCCCTACTGCTTTGTAAATTCTTGCAATATGCCTGAGCATTCCCTTCCAAATCCTGCCAATCCAGGTCAAACATACCCTGCTATCCTTATCGTGGGCACACCAAGAAGCTGGTAGGCCTAAGATATATGTACTAATGTGGCTGGGGGAGAAATTCCACTCACTCATGAACTACCTAGGAATGGAAAGTTTGTGAGAGACAACAGACTTTTTCCTTATTTCCTTTTAACATGCATTTCTGAAAACATGACTTCACAAGTCTCTTAGAAAGTAGATCACCGCACTGAACAACCATTCTTTTATTACACTCTTTATAGTGCTTTCTTCGGCAGCCTATTCACAATCTTTGCCCAGTGGATCTTGGGGACCATCTAATATTGTCTAAATATAGTGGCAGGCTTTTTAGAAGACTTTATGTTTCAGGAAACTATGATTTAAATTTACATTAGAGTAACTCTTTAACACAAATGTTTAATTAAAATAGTTTTTAAAATCATATATTAGAATTTAGATGATCACTAAGTATAATGAGAGACCATAAGATTTACTAGAATTTACTGTGTGCAAAATACAGTGATGGGTAAGTACCCAAATTAAAACAATATACAGCTTCAATTCCATTCCTATGTAACTGCAGAAGGATAACATTTTAGAGTTGAAAAATCACTAAGGATTTGAATTACACCTTTGCCTTTTATGTACAGATGAAGAAAGTGAGCCCCAGAAAGGATAAGCAATCTCCTAATTCATAAAGAATTTCTGTGGTTGGGAATAGAGAACACACCGACTTGAAAAAATTGGATATTATTTTTATAGAATAGCATATTTGCATAAGCAATTTAAAATAGAATAATTTGGCATCTGATAAAACCAAAAGTAAGAAGAGGCCATAGAGAACAATTACTAGTTTGCTAACAACTGAAAGCTACAAGTTACTCTCTTTTAACTATGGTTTATTTACATTCTACGATGATTTGAGAAGCTACACAGCGCAGGGCTTCTGATCACAGGCTCTGGAGCCAGCAGCTTGGATTTGAATGACAGTTTCAATACCCAATAGCTGTCTGATCTTGGGCAGGTTTCTTAATCTCTCTGTGGCTCAGTTTCCTCACCTATAAGATGAAGATGATAATGGCACCTACTTCCTAGAGTCATTGTGAGAATTAAATGTGAAACACTTAGAAGAGTGCCTGGCACACGATAACCAGCACACACTATTATTATAGTCTAAGGGGCGGGGGTGGACTGCACAGCTACGTGGAGTGTTCAGAGGGCTTCCGTACTTTTCCCTAGAGGCAGTTTTGGTTCCCTCCATTGGCGATGCTAGGAGGCACTGAAGTGCCTACAAGCATTGGAAATAGCTGAGACAGAAATCAGATTTTCAGGCCCCCAATTCAGTTATCTGCAGACATATTTCCATCCCATGCTGCCCTTCCATGCCAGCAAGAGCAGGAGAAATAGATCTGCCTGCATCTCTAGCCTTGGCTTAATCTGCACAGTCTAGCTAGTAATGAGAAAGGGATAGCTTCGCTAAGAAAGATGGCTAACCTTTATAAATAAACTGATTGTTTGCAAGCATAAAATGAAATTAATTTTGGATTATTACAGGGGAGACATGAGTAAACTATACTTATTAGGGCATAATGTAGTCACATTAATTCAAGATAGTGAGTAATTATCACTGTTTCCATTTTTCATTTTAACCATTGAAGAGGTCTGACTCAGCAGAGTTAAACTGAATGAAATAGATTTCCCTCCATGAAAAGTAAAACCATGTATTAAGATAAAGTAGCTTCTGCCAGGACATCGTTTATAAAGATCACATCCGCTTTTCTATGACATGATGTAGGTTTTACACACACAGAGGTGACAACCTGCAGAAATAATTTAGTTACTCAAGACAAAAGAGCAATATTTGAGAGGTTTCTTTTTGCATTTTGAGGGTGTTTTCCCTGCATTATTCATGATTCATAAATTTGGCTTAATTTCTTTTCAATGTGTATAACAGTTTTTTGAATGCTTATTATATGTAGGTCTCCCACCAATCATTAAAAAAAATAACTTTCTTTAATTTTCCTGCCACAATGCCCCTGCCACATTTATTAGATGAGGAACTAACTAAAAGGGATGAAGGACTCAGCTAGAAAAGGGCAAAAGAGGAAATTAAATCTACAAGTGCTGACTTTATACCTCACACTCCTAACTCTTTATGTGACAAAGCTATGCTCAAGTTCCCATTTCACTCTCATTTCTGATGTGCCATAACTCACCCATTTTAAAAAAAAATTACTATGAGATAACTTGTTTTCCTTCCCTCACTCTCTCTTTTCCTAGATGTCTCCTACACAAAACTATTCTGGCCTAGTGATCTTACAAAATCATCTCAACCTGCATCCCGAGGTAAATCTTGGCACTGCCCATAGATTCCTCTGCTCTGCACTTCTATTAAAAGATCAATGTCTTTCCATTCTGTTCTGTGTACTGTCCCATACATTTTAGATTTTATTGCTCTGTAACCAATCGATTGACATATCTGAGTGCCTCTCAAAAGAGGGGCATGTCTTTAGATATCTTTAGGAACTCAGTTGCTAGCACAGTGTTAAGCACACAATATACCCTCAATAGATGTATTTGAATACATGGGTGATTGAGAAAATATTGGTTATATTTATTTTGTTTATTTGTTTTTCAATTAGAGTTCCTACACGTTTATTAAGTTCCCAAAGCAGATGCCATCTTCCACAATCAGGAATAGAAAGTGTGTCTTCCGCAGCCCCCTCAGGGAGTAGAACTGACTGGTCTGGCACCAAACCAAAGTGGTGATTACACATGATGAACAGGAAGACAGTCCATTATTAACAGGATGTTAAAAGATCATTTCTTATGAATTCCTATGTGCTAATCACTTTACAACTGTTATCTTTAAGATGGTCTTTTATAGATGAGAAAAATGAGACTTGGCAAAGTAAATGAATCACTAAGTCACACAGTACTGCTCAGAGACTACCTCAGATCTCTCTGACAAGATCATTTGGTGCTAAATTGGATTTCCTTTCTGGCTTTTCCCTCAGTTATGGTGAGCAGTATTCACTGGTGGTGACCACATGGTTGCCAAGGAACTATAATAGCATAAGGCCCCCTGGTCCATAGGCTCCATGGTATCACCTTTGGCATTGCTCATGCTAAATCATTTTCTGTTATTGAGACTGCACAGCTTAGTCCTTCTGGGAGACACAGGTCTGCAGTTCATGGGCACAGTTGCTTCCTGAAAGGGAAGTTTTATCCCCTCCTTCACTTCATCCCTGGGGCTGTGTGACATGGCCTGAATGCTCTAGCTGTGACTAGAATTTAAACTTTTAAGAATATTATGTGCATAATTTGCTGGCCTTCCTTACAATTTGATTACACCTAAAAATTAGAAGGTCATCAGAGAAAAACAAGAAAATAAATTTCTCTGTGAGGGAATTGTGACTAAAGTAATTTTTCTTGATATATTGACGAATGTTGTATAGTAGGTGAAAAAAGTGGCAGATGACATTTTTTATTTCCTTAATTTATTGACACAAGTGCCCTTCAGCCTCCAAAGAACCTTCATCTGACAGAAATTAAACAAAATTTCAAAGAAAAGGGCAACACAAGACAGGCACTATGTCCAGTGCTGAAATAGAACAGGAACCACACAGTAAATAGCAAAATCCCTCCTACAAAGCATACAATAAATAAAACATCAAAAGCACAAACAGAAGAACTCAATTAAAGGAGTAAAGTTTCAGTATTCCCCTGAAGGACATAAATATTATTATTTATTATTTATACGGTGCTCTACGTGCACATGACTTTATATCCGAGGTTGAATAACACACGAGAGAAAAATAATTATCCTGTACTATTTCCGTTTTAGGAACACATTGCGAACAGGAGAAATGCATAGGCTTTTTCATATGAAGAAAAGCAAATATACTGAAAGTAGTTCTATGGTCCCCTTTGTAGAGAGGAGAGTTTCTAGTAGGTTTTGCAAAGAAGAGAAGTTCAAGGTTAGAGCTGACTGGGTGTTTGTGTTACTATAACAACCATTAACATGGTGAATTAAAACATGGCAAGTAGTAGGCCTGATAATATGGCCAGAACTTTCCAGTAGCCACTAGCTGAATTCCTTCCCATCTTTCTAATTTTTTGCATTTGTCCCCTGGTAGATCAGATCTGAAATGTCTTTCTAGCCATGCCTGGAAGCTCAACATAGAACTTCTCCAACAATCTCACAAGCATTGAAACCCCTGCATAAAAATCTCCTTGGGTTTGAAATATTTTGAGTGTTTTCTGTACAGAACAAAGACATGTACATGTTAAAGATGTCTTATGAATAATACTATTATATTCTATTGTTCTCCTTCTGTGCTGAAAGTGTTATTTTAAAAATGCCAATATCTAAAATATACCACAGTTTTCCTAACCCAGGTTTGAAATACCTTCATGTTCTATCATTGAGCATGCGCAAATAAGGCTACAAACAGAAGCCTTCTTTCCCCTTACTTAAAGGAAAGGATGAGGAGAGAAAAGAGGCAAGTTAAATGCCAAAGGTAGTTTCTCTTGGGGGAAAATCTATTTGAATAATATAAGAAAGACTTAATTGAATAAGTATCAAAGAAAAAAATTGAGAAAAGTAAAATATCTTCTAAGTAGACCATTAGCAATTACTAGAGAAATAAATTTTGGTTTCAGAGGCAGAGTTGAAATTGTTTTTGACATGATGTTCCACAACATCATATCATCCATTATAATGTCAGTAAGAATAGGCTAATCAAATAATAACAAAGAGCAGACACTTTCCCAACTATTTAATTCTTGTAATATCACAATATTTGAACAATGATAAAAGGCCATAGCTATTGTGAACAATGTAAGCTGTACTTTAATGACACAAATATCTGACCCTACCAAGTTTTGCACATTTTACTTAAAATGGCTAAGATATTAAATTGTTTCATCAGAGTTTTCTTCCAATATTTTGACCCTTTAAATATTCTGTACTGTTTAGCAACTCTCACCAACGTTACGGTAGTTTATAGATTCATCTCTGGACAGAGCTACTTTTGTGTTAAGCTTGTGCCTGATTTTATGGTCAGTAAACAATATTTATAGAAGGAAATATAGTATATTTTAACAACTATAGTATATTTAAAAATAAATTTGGTGAGGAGAGAAAGTATAATGGAATGCTTTCTGGATGTAGTGTCAAAGATTCATCAGGGTTCTATACCTAGAATTATGAATTTGGCAAATCATTTAACCTTTATGAATTGCAGTTTCCATATCTGAAATATGAGAATCTAGCTAATTCCTTTTTATTGCTCTGATTAAATATGACAGTGTAAGTGAAAGTTATTTGTGAGGCACAAAGTTCATAGAAATGATAAGTATCAGTTTTATTGTACCTTGAAAAGGGAAATAGTGAACAGAGAGGTATATTATCCCTATCCTAAAGGGATTTAAATCTATTGAAATGGATAGAATTAACCTAAATTGTTTGACTAATATGTCATATAAAAAATGATGAAGAAATTGGGGTTGTTTAAATTAGGGAAAGAAATACTAAAGAGGGATTCAATCTCTATTTAAAAATATTTGAAAGTTGGTAAAATAGAATAAGTAGTTGACTTCTCCTTTGGTGTTTCAGAGGACTGGCACATTAATTATCTTCTGATCAGAACTTCCACACTGTTAAATAGATACTATAACTTTCTATCCACAGAGACATATTAGCAGTAATGAAAAACTGCCACACATGTTAAAAAATAGAATAAAATATTTTATAGATATGGACATTTAAGTCTCCTTCCAACTTTAAAAGTGCATAATCCCTTCAAAAACTAGTATGTATGTGAAGTAATATCAAAACAGCAACATTTGTTAGTTTTTATTGAGTCTCCATATTTTAGAGTAAGTTATTTTACATACAAGCAAATAAAGGAAAGCACACAGGTGGATTTAAAGAAACATTATTTGGGGAGGCTTCTTCTCTCTTTACAAATTGAAAACCAAAAAACAACCAAACAAAATAAAACTCTACCCTTTACTTGGAAGATAGGATTTCCAAAATTCAACTAAATGTCACCTTTAAGTAGTAAAATTCTACATGTGTTAGGAATGGTCTATTGGAAGTATGGGGCACTGATGAGAAGATAATTTGAAAATAATTAAAGAGTTGAGATTTCCTTTGAAAATAAATAATGGTGAAGTCCATTCTGAAAAAGGACTGCATGCAGAGACACATCAGATTAGGAAGCAGTGGTAAGGCGAGCAAATTTTTGAGTTGTAGAAGTTTAGCTTGATCTGGAGAATCCAGATTTGAGTTTATAAGTTAATCACTGTCAATACATAATTTACCATGTGAAGGTGCATACAGGCCACAATAGAAACTGGTAGAGGAAAGGGCTCAAACTAGTGACGCCAAGACAAATACCATAGAATTCAGTAAGAAGAGAACATTGAGGCTGAGACACTGAGGAAAGAATTCATGGATTTGGTGAATTATCCTGGTCTTCAATTTGTAAAGGCTACCACTGTTTGAGCACAACTGTTAGCCAGGTAGGGAAAGATCTACGACAGTAGTTCTCAACCTTCCTAATGCCGCGACCCTTTAATACAGTTCCTCATGTTGTGGTGACCCCCAACCATAAAATTATTTCCGTTGCTACTTCATAACTGTAATTTTGCTACTGTTATGAATCATAATGTAAATATCTGACATGCAGGATGTATTTTCATTGTTACAAATTGAACATAATTAAAGTATAGTGAATAATCACAAAGACAATATGTAATTATATATGTGTTTTCCGATGGTCTTAGGCGACCCCTGTGAAAGGATCGTTCGACCTCCAAAGGGGTCACGACCCACAGGTTGAGAACCGCTGATCTAGGATTTTGAGGGGCTTTATACAATTTTGGTGTCCCTCTGTAATAAAAATAATACAAAATTAGAAGAATAAAATTCAGATAGAGAATTACAAATTTGTAATACCTGAGAAATATCAGAAATATCCAAACCCAGAAAAATATTACATTTTATTATTTAAATATCTGACTCACATAGGAAGGCATTCCTCCTCAGCCTTTATGTTTTAGCATAGACATCACCTTTTCTCATAACTTATATCCTTTACCAGTTTTTACTTTCTATGAAGGCAGGATCTTTCTGTGTCTTGTTTATAGATTAATATTTAGCACTGAGTAGAGTTTCTAGATTAAAATAGTGGTTAAGTAAATATTTGATGAAAGACTAAATAGATGAGAGGAAAGAATTCTAAATGAAATTAGGCAAACTAGTTATTTAAATCAATTGATACAATTCTTCCAAATCTGACTTTTATATGGAAAGAAACTGGTACAGATATTTTAAGAAGATATGAATGATTTAAACTAGAGAAAAAAAAGTCCTAGAATATAGTGCCATGGTTTTAAATAAATCTTACTAGAAAACATAGCGCAAAAGTGATTACCTTTCCAAAATCCTAGGAAACAGACAGTCCATAAGGGAAATGCAATTAGACTCACACTTATTTAAGGTGATGGATACTCATTGCTCGATAACGTTGACAGTGCCACATCAGGCTCATTTTCAGGTAATAGAGCACCATGGTGGCTAAAAAGGTAGTATAGGTTGGGAATTTGCCCAGACAATATTTGTATAGGTAAAGATTAAGACATGATAATAAAAATAGGGAATATATGTTCAGCTCCTAAGAATGTAATAGCTCTACAGTGTATTTTGATTTCCTTTTTCCTCCCTTTTACTTAATAGGCAGAAACTATCAGTATTTTTTCCAATAATCTATGGTATGTAGCAATAGCCTTAATATATATTAATGGATTCCTCAAGCTCATTTGTAGTTGCATCAAATATTTCTATGAAGTATTTGTCATAAATTGAGCACTCTGAATATACCAGAACTGAAAAAAACACACTTGCTTTAAACATTTTTAAATCTAAGAATGCAATATTGACAAAGACCTATTACAAAGGCTACAATTTTAAAGAGTAATTTAAATAAAGGAATTAAAATAGTTCATGGATACTTATATTAGTTAAAGGAAAATTTAACAGGTTGTTTCCTGCTCTTTGGCAAAACAGCAGATTAGTTTGAATAGGTCACCAGTAGTTAAATAAAATTCAGAAATCGGATGAGAATATATACATACATATTAAAATGGCCTACATTAAATTCGTACTTTATTTGCACCACAATTAAAGCTTTGTCGGGGTGAGGGAGTGATTAAGTATAGCTGCCTGTTATTTTTAATTCCAGAATTTTGTATTATACTGTCTGAAAGATTAGGTAATAATTTTACTATTCATTCTTACTCTTGTGAAATTATGCTGGCCTACAGCTAGGTTGAAAAATCACAGGCCTATGCATGTGACTATTATCTGGCTCTATAAGTGCCTTTTTATTCATTCAAATCTGTGTGCTCAAATTTGAGTTCATATCACACTCATGCAATGTTTTTTAATGAATCTGCTAACCTGAAGGGGTGAATGTTCAAAACACTGGAGAGGCAACATTCACCCAAAATGCAATAAGCTAACAGATTTTGTATGTGTCTCGCCTAAGCAGAGTCTTGAAAATTCACCCTGA
The DNA here is from genome assembly GCF_000412655.1 of Myotis brandtii. Lineage (NCBI taxonomy): Eukaryota > Metazoa > Chordata > Mammalia > Chiroptera > Vespertilionidae > Myotis > Myotis brandtii. The sequence goes on from NW_005363836.1 coordinate 1,972,908, forward strand.
AGGCTGGAATATTTTGTTTGTAAGAATCTCAGCTTTCATACGAACACTTGGGGATAAGAGGGCCGTGAGAAGCAAGTCTAAATAGAAGTTAAACTCTATTGCAGAATTGCATTAAGTAGAAGAGCCATTCAGAAGTTCTCCTCAGTCTTAGAGCTCTTTCTCCAACATGTGTCAAGATTATCAAGTACTTGACTATTTATCATCAATGTTTCAGTGACTTGGGAGTACAGAGTATATGTTATAAAGTGCCATTTATGTAAAGGCTTACAAAAGTAGTGACATATTATGCTGAGACATGAAAAGACATAGCCCTAAGGAATGGACTCAGAAGTGAGTGACCTAGTCATTTTTAGAGGTCTTACCTAAGTCTTAGATCTCTAAAATTGCTATAGTTCTTCAGACTCTAAATTGATAGAACAGTATTTCTGGTAGACTATATGTGAGGACTACAATGTTTTGAAATAATTTTGCCTTGTCAGGGCACCTCTCATGGCACTATTATAAGTATCCCGAGAAAAGTCAAAATAAAAGTGACTGACTTAGGACTACACAACTTTTTTTTTATGTGATGTCTCAGTTTTTCTGGTTGCTTATGTTCATTCTGAGCCCAGAATGCATATTGAGCAGCCCTGTCAGTTGCAGACACTTTACACACCTTGTACATTTGTTGTAAGCCGTGAGACAATATGCTTTATATTGGCATGCCACTGCATGACAAGTTAAACTAATTTGTACTAGACAAATAAGAACCTAACAGACTTTGAAACCAGTAATGAAAGCTTTAAATCACATTACCATCTTTTCTGGCAATAAAATAGCTTTTTAAAAAAATCAGATTTAAATGTATGTTCCTTTTATTTGTTTCAGAAGAAACTTATTTTCTATACTTCCCACAGAGGGTTCTTGTTTTCATAAGGTTTCATTCATGAATTAAATTTTCCATGAACTTGAGCTCTAATGATCTACTAGTATTTGTGTTTGAGAATAAGGGAGATATCAATTTATTCTTTCTGAAAAGAATTATGTGAAGTATTACTCACAGCAGATGTTCTTACTATAACTTGCACAAAATTAAACACTCTCTGCAATACTAACCTTGGACTTTTTGTCTATGAAATCTACATAGTATTCTGGCCAACTCAATGATAAAGTGGAAATAAAAATAAATGGTGGGAAACATAGGAAATATCACAAAACTAGTGAAAAACTATAGTATATTCAACTGTTAAAGAATTTCTGAATCAATCTGATGATAATTATATAATTAAATATTGCCTCAAATTTGCTTTGAAGAGGTGTGGCATGTAGAAAACCAATGATGATTCTGTCTAAGTACACTTCAGTGGAAGCCTGTGTTTTTTCTGAGATGGTTTTGATATATTCTGCTAAATTAACTACTTGTGTTTTTAAGCTCTATGGTTCTCTAAGACATGGTTGTATGGATTGTTCTAACAACTAAACTTGTTGTGTTATAGACATGAGCGCTGTTAACCAAATTTATCTGTGTCAAACCAGTTACAGGGGGCTCAGGACTCAAAATGAGCAGAGGGAAGTGTTATCAGCAGAGGCGATGTGTGTCACTTCCTGGTTGGTTGAAGAGCCTCTAAGGCAGGGGCAGGGAACCTTTTTTTCCCAAGGGCCATATGGCTATTTATAATGTCATTCACGTAATATAAATTTATGTTGCTTGAAAAAAGCTCTTAGATATACTGAATGTCAAGTCCCGCCTGTGGTTGCCTTGGCAAGGACAGACCAAATGAATCTGGGGGACCTTATACAGCCTGCAGGACAGATATTCCCACCCCTGCTCTAAAGCATTCTCTCTTTTCCCTCCAGCATAGTAACATGTTCAAGATGGTGACTGATCTGTTTTCTTGGATCTGCGTCTATGATGAAAGATCCTCAATCTAGCAGAACTCACATAGAACATGAACAAAAAATAAAACTTGGTTATTGTAAGCCACTGAAAATTAAAGGTGTTAAAATATTGCAGTGCAATTTATTTAGCCCATTCTGACACATATGGGCTGTATCCAGTTCAAATTTCAGTAACATACTTCTGGCCACACTGCTGAGAAAGCAGTTTGTATGAACTTAGGACAAACATAGGCAATGGTTTAGAGTATCTAAGATTTTGATGGTATAATAAACCAACAGTACCACTAGTTCTCATTCTTGTTTGTTCCCATGTGCACATTGTTGTCTCTCTTTTTCTACTTCATTTCTTCTGTATTGTCTTCCTGAAAATGCTTTAGGAGGTTAGTGGAAGCTGGGCTACCCTTAGACTTCACCAATGTTTTACATTCAGATGAAATCACCTGCATTTTATGACTCAGATATACTTTTTTTTTTGCTTTGCCTCTTAATTCTTATGCATTCTTAAGAAGTAGAAAAGGCAAATAGGTTATTCTGAGATTTTGAGCAAAAAATAAAATCAGAGGGAAGTGTTTTCAGCAGAGTTTTAATGCAAGCATTTACCTACTTACCCAGAATAACATTTATGTTTATAAAGAAATTTGAGCTTCAGACTAAAAAAATGTTTAAATATAAAAATAAATATATGAAACATATAAAACCATAGCAAAACATTATTTCTAAATTCGTTTTGCAGTGTGGAGAAGCTAAAATATATGCTAATGAGAAAAAAACTACAAAATTTTTAAAAGGAGAAATGTTATTGTAGTATTGGTTAGTGAAAAAGTTTTGGAATAAAAACATTAGGGTAAGTCCCTGATATAGAACTTTCTTACTATATGACCCCATGTCCATTAATTAATATATGTGAATTATTGCCTCTTTCACTTTAAAATATGGGAAAAAATGACATCTACCTTACTAATGCGTATGTGATTGTATGCCATTAAGAAAAAATATATAAAGACATTGTGCATATTTCAAATAATCTGCATATACATATGCAAAATTATCATACTTCTCATGCCTCTACTCTCAATCAATGGAAAATATGAATTGAATATGATGGGTAATGCCACCAGTGAGTCAAGCCATGGTGGGTGTTACTGTAATAGTTCATATCCATCATTGCTATGGTTGAAAATGTGCATTTAGTTGAGGTTGAATAGTTCACATCAAAACAAAATCTCATCTGTATGACAGAAAATGTTGTGTTCGGCTTTGAACATAATCCAAGACACTCAAGACAGTAGCAAAATTAGGCAATTGGAAAAATCAGAATAAAAAAGGCATTTCTCATGCTTATTTGCTTCAAAGGATGCTCTGATTTTGTTAATTGCCTCAAAGAGTGCTTCGATTTGCTATTTTCTGCAAACAGTATTCTAATCTAGTTTATCCTCTGAGTCGCAGCTGTGTTCAAGTATCCTAATAGATTTGGTGCATGCTGAACTATTTTTCTGCAATTAATTCACTTGGTTGTTCATGTGAAATGATTTATACCTATTTAGATCTAAATTGGAAGCATTGCTTATGAAGTCATTAATACAGCTTTTAGACGACATTAATTTGCACTTAGTACCTCTCGTATAAGGATCTCAAAGCACTTTATGAAAATACATTGTTAATGGAAGGAAAAAGAAGAATGAACACTGTATTCAGGAATGATGTGCAAGGTACGAAATAAAAGTTTATCTTTATGTTTTAGTGTAAAATAGTTCTACAACCTCCAATTTCTCATTTTATTCCCCTGTCTAGTAAGTTTGTGGGTTTCTGTTTTCTTTAACCACAACCCTGTTGACCAATCTCATACTTACAAGCCAATATTGACTGATTTTTTGCCAAATGATGTGTCCTCTCCATTATTACTTCCTGCCTTTTAAATATACCAACCTAATATTATAATTTGCCTGCTCTGAAAAATATTGAAAGCATGCAAATTACTTTGACTGAAGTGGGTCGAAGCTGCCAGGCCTGCTTTTTAAGCATGGTAGCTTTCTAGAGGTCCAAGTGTCTTCAATTAAAAGATGCTAAACACTAGAAAACTTGGGTTTTCATTCATCACCATAACATCACAAGAAAATGTTCTGCAGATATTGATTGCTGAGGAAACTTTTGGTTTCCATAGCATTTATTTCCTCTGTAAAATATGCCTTTATTAAATCACAAAGACAAATGTGAATAAACTGGTAAGCCTTAAAAATGACTTTATAGTAGATAACACTTCATAAGGAGTCTTGAGAAAAATGAAGTCTAGCCCCAATTCGTCATCCTCCTCTCTGCTATGTTTATTTGCTTTAATTGTGCTGAAAAGCAGGTCTCTGTTTTAGACCATAATTAGAATATTCTGTATTGTCTTTATGAACTTGTCCTGATCCAGAAGTGTCCACCAAGTAAAGGTAATTATACTGCCAAGTTAGAAATTTTTTATTTAGTCTTAATCTCTCCTGAACTTGGTTTCCATACTCTGCGTATCCCCTGAGATTGCTACTCTCTATAGTTCTCAAATTTTTAAGCTAATGAAGATAACAAGAAGCTTTTTATGGAGAGTGTCTTTAAGCATTATTTTAACACAGGAAACGCCCCCCCTCAAAAAAAACAAAAACAAAAAACCAAGAAATTCTCGAATATAGTGGGGGTTTTTTCTTTGAACTGTCCAGTACTATTCTATACTGTTAGTATTCTATGATTCTAAGCTAGGAGTATGAGAAACAAATCAGTTCACTATCCATTGCTAAGTTAATGATAAATATTAAAGGTATTTCAGAAGATAAAGCATAGGCAACAGTGCTTAAGAAAGATCTTAGGAGAAAGTGGAAACTTGAATTAGACCTTAATGGATATTTCTCTATAGATTTTTAAAAATATTTTGTAGATATAACCATTCATTCATTCATAGCAAGAAATCTGAGGATCTTAGATGTGTCTGAAAGTTACACAGAAAGACAACAGGAATGAGGAGTATATTCCAGCTGCAGTGGAAAGCTCACAGGTTTGAAATCCCTGACTATAAATAGTTTGAGGAGGACAGGAATAAATGAAATTGCTATAAGTCAGAGTTTCATTTGGGACTTATCCTATCTAATAAAGGGAATATGCTAATTGACCCTCATGCTGTCGCAAAGATGGTGGCACCCACAGCCAATAAGGAGGGAATATGCTAATTGACGGCCCGCCCTCAAAGATGGTGGCACCCATAAGATGGCCAGTAGGGAAGGGCAATTAGGGGCAACCAGGCCAGCAGGAGAAGGCAATTAGGGGTGACCAGGCCAGCAGGGGAGGGCAGTTGGGGGGATCAGGCCTGCAGGGGAGGGCAGTTAGGGGTGACCAGGCCGGCAGTGGAGTGGTTAGGGTGTGATCAGGCTGGTAGGCAGAAGCAGTTAGGGGCAATCAGGCAGGCAGGCAGGCGAGCATTTGGGAGCCAGCAGTCCCTGATTGTGAGAGGGTTCAGGCTGGTGTGAGGGACACCCCCCTGCCCCAGTGCGTGAATTTCGTGCACCAGGCCTCTAGTCTACACTAATAAAAGAGAAACATGGTAATTAGCGTACGACCGCTACCCTTCCCATTGGCTAATCAGCATATCCTTATGCAAATTAACTGTCAGCCAAGATGGCGGCCAGCAGCCAGGCAGCTGGAAGCGAACATGAGGCTTGCTTGCTCCAGTGACTGCAGACTACAACGTTCCCCACCTGACTTGCCGGCCTCTGAGTTGCAACTCTAAGCAACTATGTACTATGTTGCAAATGTAGGAGCTAAACAAAACCCCAGAAACCAGCTTTCAGCCTGCCGGGATCTCAGAGCTGAAGTTATACATTGTTTCGATTATAGAACGGCAAACAAACCAGATACGAAGCCTCAGAGCTAGAGCCAGAGCTAAAGCTGGCCCAGAATAAAATAAAAAAAGAGAAAAAAAAGGAGCGGTTGGGAGCTTCAGTCAACAACCGCCAGCCTGAAAGCAGCCCTCAGCCCCTCACCCAGACTGGCCAGGCACCCCAGTGGGGACCCCCACCCTGAAGGGGGTGTGACCAGCTGCAAACAGCCATCATCCCCTCATCCAGGCTGGCCAGGCACCCCAGTGGGGACCCCCACCCTGATCCAGGACACCCTTCAGGGCAAACCAGCCAGCCCCCAGGCCTCTATCCTATATAGTAAAAGGGTAATATGCCTCCCAGCACCGGGATCAGCGGAGCAGCGAGGC
>NW_005363836.1:1979614-1994118 GCF_000412655.1 Myotis brandtii
GCAGGTGCCACGGGGCGGGGTGGGGGACCCCCCCCCCCCGAGTGCACAAATTTTTGTGCACCGGGCCTCTAGTCATGCAATAAGTGGGAAATAAAGCACTGGTTTTAAACTAAAGAAACTGGAGAATAGAGAGGATGAGGAATTTAATGTGATAAACCAGCTTTAGAATACACAGGCTACCTGCATTTTGGAGACCAGGATAGATTGACAAGAGACTTAGAGAAAGTGTACCCTATAGAAAGAAGTTTTCATAGCCCAGAAAAGAGATAACAAACTATGGCAGTAATAGTGAGAATAGAAACATCATGTAAAACTCTAGCAACAATGACTGTGCAGGGTAAGGGGTAAAATGTGAAGTGGTAAATGATAAAAGAATCAAAACAATTTCAAAACAATGCTAGCAATAATCAAGAGAGCCAGCTCTACCTAGAAAAAATTCCAGCAGGGGACCAGAAGTAGCTACATATGGCCTTAGAAGAAGGAGTAAGGACTATAATCAATAATAGTAACTGTATTAGTTTGATAGGGCTGCCAAACCAAGTACCACAAACTGGTGGCTTAAATAATAGAAATTAACCATCTCACAGTTCTGGAGGGTAGACTTCAGAGATCAAGGTGTCAGCATTTTTTCAAGGTGTTTTGGAGCCTTTCTTCTTGGCTTGTAGATGATTATCTTCTATCTCTGTTATTTACATGGTCCCTCCTCTGTGTCTGTGCTAGTTCTAATCATCTCTTCTTCTATGGACACTAGTCATAGGAGATTATGCTTCACCTTCATAATGTCATTTAACCTTAATTACCACTTTAAAGACCTGTGTCCAAATACAGGCATTCCTCTTGATATTGTACTATGCTTTATTGTGCTTCACAAGTGTTGTCTGTTTGACAAATGGAAAGCAAGACTAACGAAGTGGATCCAGAGACAAGGAAGCAAGGAACAGAGTGCAGAATCTCAGAGGAAAGGTGGGGGATGGTGGATGGGTAGGAGGTGATCAACCAAAGAACTTGTGTGCATATATGCATAACCTGTGGGCACAGGGCGGTGAAGACCTGGGGTGGGGGGACAAAAGAGCTCATATGTGATACTTACAACATTAAAGGTTAAAAAGAAAAAGAAAACAAGACTCTTCACCAGCACAAAGGCTGACTCCCTTCACTGTGATATTTGCTCTTTTACGGTGGTCTGGAAGTGAACCTGCAATGGCTCTGAGTACAGTCACATTTCTAGATGCAGAGGGTCAGGACTTCAACATGTAATTGTTGGGGTGGGGAACACAATTCACTGTTAACAACCAATAAAGTAGACTTGACAACAGTGGAATTGTCCTGGTGTTAATTTACTATTTATACTTTTGCAATAATGTGCATTACTTTTATAAGACAAAAACAATAGCATAAAGTGATGAACAAAAATAGACCCAGAGACACAGAAACATCAAACAGACTGTCAATCCTCAGAGGGAAGGCAGGGAAGGGTGCAGTGGGGGGAAGAGATCAACCAATGAACTCATATGCATATGCATATATACATAAACCAAAGACACAGACAATAGGGTAGTGAAGGCTTGGGGGAGGGCGAAGAGAGGGAGAGGACAATGAGGAGGGGGAAAGGACATATGTAATACTTTCAACAATAAAAATTTATTTAAAAAAAGAAAAAAAATGGGGAAAATTATTTGCCTCAGCAGATAGCCTGAGATGCCCCAGGTATAAATACTTAGTCCTTTATGAAAGTAGTCTTATTAAGTTTTATATTATAACTTAAGAACAACAAAATATAGCATACCCTGAACTTTATTTAGACTTCCATTAGTTATATCAGGGTAATCATTTACTATTTTGCTGTATCTAACTCATATTAGAAATGACTCCAAAATCATCCTCTCCTCATAATTTCAAACAATAGGAAAAATCCATTCTGACTTTTATTTGGTGGGTAGAGAATAAAGAAATACTTGAATAACTTTTTAAAATTAATAAATAATCTAAAATCTATTCTGGCCAATTTCAGTGGTCAATGTATTCTTTTACATTTATATTTGCTTCCCTTATAAAGCTGTTTTGCAAAGATTATCCATCTCTGAATAAAGCCCTCTCTTTGTGCTTCCCAGCAGTTGTTCTCACTTTGACATAAATTAGAATCACTTGGAGGGCTTGATAGACTATTGCTGGACCCCACCCTAAGTTTCCTATTTGTAGTCTGTAGTGTAGCCTGAGAGTTTTCATTTTTAGTAAGTTCTCAGTAATGTTGATACTGCTGGTCCAGGAACCATTCCATGAAAACCTCTGCTCTACAGTCATATTTGCAACTAAAAAATCAAATTATTCCATTTCACTTTGAAAAAGTATTTTTTCAGAATGAAAATATATAGTTTTAATTAAATAAATTAGGTCACCATTATGAATGATGAGAAACTGATGGAAATAATTATGACATGCATGGTATCTAAGAGGATATGAAATTAACCGCTGCTATCACCACCAAGAACCAATTGAAGAGGTGAATAACTCTAAGAAGTCAGTGTTCATCTAAAGTATTTGTTGCTTGACCATGAGTCACCTTAGTCTTAGCCACATTAGTGTGAAGATAATAAAATCAATATCATAACTATCAGTGTATTACTCTATTAAGAGCTATAGCTAGGTCAATGGAATAATTGTCTCCATTACCATTACAGATCCAGAGACAGAGAAGCATTGATCAGAATGTCAAACCTCAGAGGGAAGGTAGGGGAGGGTGCGGGTAAGGGGGAGACATCAACCAAAGGACTTGTGTGCATGCATATAACCCTAACCAATGGACACAGACAACAGGGGGGTGAGGGCATGAGTGGGGGGGCATTGGGGGGAAAAGGACACATATGTAATACCTTAGTCAATAAAGAAAAAAATAAAATAAATTTTAAAAAAACATTTTGAACAAGGAAAAAAAAAAAGGATGATGAGTGGTGAGAGGTATTTCTTGTTGCCCTTGATTGAAGCTAAGGGCACTGTGAGAATAAGAGATGATTCTCACCAAACCCTATTCATCAATATAAAAAGAGGACTGAAATGAAATACATTGGCAGCCTTTAAGGAGTTAATATCTAAGAAAAGAGAATTGTTTTGAGAAACTAAGTTTGCCTTTAAGGAGATGAGAATTACCAACAAGTTGGCTCAAGCCCAGCTATTTTTAGGGAGGCTAATCAACCACAGGAGACATTTATGGAAATGTGGACTTTTCTGATGAACCTTATGCTGACACTATGGATGGAGAGATAATTAAATGCACCATGATAATTACAGAGCAAACTCTTGCTCAAGAGTTTAAGATCCCTAAACATGCAAAAAGTTCTAGTTTATCAAGAGTTTTGAAGATTTTTTTTCCTCTATGAAAAATGTCTTAACTTTTTTGCTCTTTATTAAAGTCTTTAATCTTTTTTTAAAAAAATCCTTACCCTAGGACATTTTTTCTATTGATTTTTAGAGAGAGTGGAAAGGAGGGAGAGACACCAAAAGAAACATGGATGTGAGAGAGACACATTTATTAGTTGCCTCCTGCATGCATCCCAACCAGGGCCGGGGATTGAACCTGAAACCGAGGTACATGCCCTTGATTGGAATTGAACCCTAGATCCTTCAGTCTGCAAACTAACGCTCTAACCACTGAGAAAACTGGCTAGGGCACATTTCCTCTTTTATCAATATCTTTTCTAGTTAAATGTACTTATTGTTCATATTTCAAAGAAGGAAGGCTGAATTTTGAAGTGTAGTTTGTACCATCTTTCTAAGTTTAATAAAATTATTACTTTAATCCATTTAAAAATATATTTCTAGAGATAAAAATGATATTCCCTATTACCCAAAATAATTCTGTAAAAATATGTGAAAACTGTGTGTTAGCAGAAGCAAGTTTCTTTGTTGATGTCTTTTCCTTTGTTGTCCTCTGGTCAAATTTAAGACAACCTTTGGTCCTAGATGAATTTTCTTTTTGCAAACATTTATTTTTTTACTCCTTTGAAATGAGCTCCCAATATTTTGATAAGATAAAAAACCTTATAGTTTCAATGAAGCTTTTTAAAGTACTCTTCTACCCTCTGGTAAAATATTATTTTGCAGCCTCCTACCAAGATAACCTACTGCCTTCAATTCTGGCTGTATGCATAAATATTTTTCTTCTTCCCTAAAAATGCAACACCTCAAAAAAAGGTTAAGAGCATTGGACAAAGGCTCTATGCTTCCAGCTGTTAGCATTTTCCTTAAGACCTCACATCTTCTTGCTACAGTGAAGAATAAGTAGTGGAGGGGCCTTGATGCTTAATTATTAATATTTATAAAAATTTAGGTTAGATTTCCAGCTGAAATTAAACGTTTTGGAGTTCTGTGAGAATGATAGGCAACATATCCAGTAAATATAATAACAATGGCAAGTGCTCAGAATATTGAAAGAGAGATGTTCTCATACTTAAGAAATTTATTTTATGGAGTCATCTTTCCTTGGTATCTCACACTTTTTATCTAAAAAGGATTCTCAAGAGAGTTCTGTTCAATTAGAATCTTTCCTACAGTGCAGCATGTTTCAGAGAAATTTCTCCTCTATAAATTTTATAGGTAACAGGATCCCTAAATATGCAAGTGTTTTATGAAAAACGTTTGTTTGGGACAATAAGAGTCTGATGTAGAAAAGGATTTTTACAAAAAGAAGAAGAAGGATGTTTAGGAGGGGAAACTAATTTGCTTTGGGGCAAATTCAGCTTTTCATAAGAATACTGATAGTTTCTTCCGTACGTTCTGGTGACATCAGCAAGCCTTCTGGTGCTTGCATGCAAATTCCCTAAAGAGTTTTAAATCTTAGTCTAAAATAAATCATAACTGTTAATTTTTTGGCAAGTTTCACCTCAATTAGGCCTTTGCACAGACTTCTATATTTACATTTCTCTAAACTTGTTATTATGCACGTGTATTTTAAAATATACAGACTATTTACGTATAAAGCTGTAAATAAATGATCTTAGCTAAAGGTTCTGCAAGGTACATTTGTTTTCTTGATTTATTTTCACTTGATTATGGATTATTACATTTAAAGGGGTACATTTTTACTATAAAAATACATGTGGGAAAGAAGATGGGTGCAAATATTTCTTGACTATATAATGAGTATAATGTGACTTTCATCTATTGAAAAATGTGCCGGGCCACAAATGAGTTTCCAACTGAATTATTTTAGTACTAATATGTTCTTTTTTGAAAGTCTCTCCCCTTCACCCAACTGTGTTTTTTTTTTCCTTATAGTTTTGAAGGTATGTGCTTAATCTTGCGATTTCAGCTATATCTGTAGTGTAGAAGGCAGCCAGTTCTTAGAATGGCTGATAAACTAGTTGACCTCTGTAATCTACATTTTTAGAGAAATACATTTCAGCTGCAGATGTTTCCAAAGGTAGAAAATCTGGGAAGAAAATTAATCTGTAGCTGACAGATGTTTTCATATTAATGCAGATTGGAAATACTCTCTTCCAAACATGTTGCCTTCCTGTGGAATTCAAGAGCACTGTTATCTCACTCCCCTAGGCTCTCAGATCCTAAAGCCTGGCACCAAGATGGCCCCTCATCTAAATAAACAGATTCAAGCCTTGCTTTAAAGGGTGCAACTTAAATCTGTTGACTTCTACATTTGCTCCTTTCCATTTAATTCAATTAGTTGTATAACTGGTGATAAAAATATTTCAAAGTCCAGTAGAAGGCACAGTGAGTTGCTTATATCAAAACTCAGAGTCAGTATAAATGTTGCCAGAAGATTTCATCCTATTTGGGCATTTTAAAGCATCTTAGGGAATTGTTTTCCCCCTAAGGACTTTATTATTAATGGGAGCTGCCCATGTGCTCTAAGGAAAGGATGGACTTCCTCAATTAGAATACCTTTCAAGAGAGTTAACCAAGAATTTATTTTCTCATTTAGGGAAGAGAATGTTTCCTAGAAGAACACTGAATCTTTCATGGCTGCCTTTCTTGCAAACACAATATGTAAAAATTTTAGTTCCTTAAAAATTAAACACACACTGTGAAATTTAATAGGGCCAAAAAGGAACCTATTTTAGTATTCCTGTTTTCTCACCCCCGGGTATTCGTCATAACAGGTTATCAGCTCCACATACTAAAAAAATTCATCTTCTTCAGAAAAAAACAAAAACAAAACAAAACAAAAAAACATGTTAGGTACTTCCAAAATATTCAATTTCAGTGGTACCCAGTCTAGATCTGAAGGAGGTTACAGGAATACCTTTTGTATACCATTTACTATGTGATTATGAATAATTTCCTTTGCCTTCTGCTGCTCTGTTATTTGAGAGCCATATTACCTACTTCACAGAGTCTGAAAGATTAGAAAAAAATTATCTAGAATATCTAGCATATGATAGATATTTAAATGGATAATTTGTAATGGTTCATCAACTGCCAAAATATTTATTTCTGTTCAACTCAATATAGGTGAACTCAAAAAGTATAAGTTCAGCTTTGTGTCTGTTTGGACTTAGAATGTTAATCTTTTGGGAACTCAGTTTTTTTCTATGTATAAAATATTACTTCAACAGATGTAAATTACATTTCACTCACCTCATCCATAGCACTATTGTAGGATTTATTCATCACAAAAATATATTTCCTTAATTATACTCCATTCAGAACATAAAACTGCCACCTTTTATAATGTTACACATTGCATGCAATAATGAAGTGATTTCAATAATTTCCTTTAGATTGAAATACCTGATTAACTATATAATCATTGTATATGTTTACTTCTGTGATTTAATACTAGAGGCCTAGTGCATGAAAATTCGTGCACTCCAGAGGATCCTTCAGCCCGGCCTGCACCCTCTCTCAGTCCAGGAGCCCTCAGGGGAGGTCCACCTGCCAGCTAAGGCCCACTCCCTGGGGAATCGGGCCTAAGCTGGCAGTTAGACATCCCTCTGACAACCCCGGAGCCTTCGGGGGATGTCAGACTAATAGCTTAGCCCGCTCCCCATGCTGGACATCCTTAGTGCTGCCGCCGCTGTGCTGGCCAGCCATGAGCCGGCTTCTGGCTGAGTGGTGCTCCCCCTGTGGAAGCGCACTGACCACCAGGGAGCAGCTCCTGCATTGAGCATCTGCCCCCTGGTGGTCAATGCACATCATAGCAACTGGTCATTCCAGGTAGTTCCACTGTTAGGGTCAATTTGCATATTACCCTTTTATTATATAGGATGCTTTCATGTTGACTAATTCTGGAATTTTAGTTAAATAAATAGAAAAATCAAAATGCTTATTTTTTTATTCAACTAGAAGTTTATCACAGATAGATAATTCAACACAGAAATCTGACCATTTAATAAACTCCCCAGAGGAGAAAGTTTGTCTAGCATAATGATAATTAGAGGTTATTACATTGAAATATAGTTTTCAGTGATATAAAGGAGATATTTTTTCCTAAAGTTAAAATAGACTCACTTGATAACCTCACATAACACAAATTGTTTGCTATTATTGTTAGAAACAATACAGATTTAAATGAGATAATTTTTCTGAAAAGTGTAAAGAGAAGAGCTAACAGCAGCCTAATTAAAATAATTCTCTGTACTTTCTTTAGTATTATGACTCTTGTGTCCTTAACCATAATGCTATTCTGTCTTTATGCTTTACTCAAATCAATAAAATGAAGTGGTTCAATTTCTCCATGGGGCCCCTTAAAATATACAAAAATAATTTCATTTATTCTCTCCTAACACAGATATCTTTCTTAACATTGTCTTTAATTGGCAATTGTTTCCCTCTGTGGGTGGTGAGCAGCTTCTATCTTTACCTTACTTTTCATTGTTGGTTCTTTCTTTTGTTTCAAGCGTGATATTTTTCCTCATTTCTTGGGAGAAGGGGTATAAAAAATTTTCAAAGAATTTCAATTGTTTTGCAAGTCATCTATTATTCATTGTAACTGGACTACCCATGCCCTCACACACAGACTCACCCACAGTCTAAATTTATACCATAACTGATCACTGCACATGCGAACCATTCAAATATTAGTGCACTGGATCAACTAGTTTATAAATACTTCTATTTAATAAGTTAATCAACCAAACCAAATCAACAAGTGATTAAAATCACAGAATTTGAAAACTGAAATATGTCTTAAAAATCTTCTAGATCCAATTCAAATTTCATGTTTCTCTCTCTGAGTAGAGAGAGGGTTGAATTTCTTATTGTACACCTATTGTATGCAAAATCCTATACTTGGCATGTGGGAAATGGAGAACTAGATGATACACTCACCACTTTTATGAAGCAAGTACAACAAAGCGAAGTTATATTTTGAAAGAGTATTTAATGATTATTCAGAATGAAACTGAAAGACATGTCAGGAGCTAATACTATAATATAAAAGCATAGTATGTAAATTGTCCCCTCAACCGGGAGTTGTTCAGGAGTTCAACCAGGGGGTAGGGCCAGCCGGGGGAAGGGAGGGAGGCCCTGCCGGCAGCCAGCAGCTAGCAGCTGGCAGCCACTAGGGACCCTACCAGTGTACGAATTTCGTGCACTGGGCCTCTAGTCACATATAATGATTCAAAGCAATTGCCTGGTTGTTGGTTTAAATCACTTGGAGAAAGGTTGGGTTTGCTCTTGATCTTATCTCTTTTTGTAAACGTTTTTTCTCTGTATGTTTCAGCTGGTAATGTGAAAGAATCAGAAACAATTTACTGAGAGTTCCACTTTGACAAGCTAAGACCTATGCCAAGTGCTTTTTAAATCTTGTTCATAAATCTCAATGGCCCTTGAATCCCTCTGCCTTGGTCAAAATGGAGTTAAACTGTGGAAGGGTGAGTTTTTCTTAGCACAGGTACTGGTAATTTCAGTCCAATATCTCTCCACCTGGGTGATTCTAAGGATGTCACAAAATAATGAGCACAGTAAACAATTAGCATCATCCAAGAAACAGTGCTCAAATAGTCTGTGGCATCTGTTTGGCCCTAGCTCTAAAGCTAATAAGAGCCAGGACTCTCCAAGGTACCTTCCTTTTCAGCTTCAAGTCTAATTACACTTCCTGCATTTCAAACCAGTGAGGTACTTACGGCTAGAGAGAACATTCACATTATTTTATAGTAAAACAAATTAAGAAACCCTGCATAAGTGGGCAGAATGCCAGCTTGCAGTTCTCCCAGAAGACCTGACTCACATAGCTATGGTCCTTGTAGGAATTCTACTTGTTCAGATTTTTTTTAAGATTTTTTTCTTATTACAAGGAAAATTTTAACATTAGCTCTTTTAAAAACTTCTGTAGTAAAGCACAACATTAACAATGCAACTATAAGAAAGAGGATCTGGAGGAATAGAAAAACACATGGAGTTTACAAATAATAGCCAAAATATGCAATAAAATATCCAATCTTCCTAGAAAATGGTTCACAAGCCATTAATTAATCACACTGAACATGATTTTTTTAATATACACAGAAACACTAGAGTGTAGGGAAGTACTCAATATTGTAGGGAAATCTTTATCTATGATCACACACATTAGCATTATTATGATGTGTCCAACTATCTAGTAACATACTGTACGTTTCTCTTGAAACCTTTATCTGTTCTAGGTTCACTTGGATATTTTTCATAACCAGACAAATGGGTTTTTACACACAGCATGGACATTGATATGTTTTTCACAGAAATACAAGGTATGTTTATGTTATAAAATGGGTAAGATAGACTCATGCTTTTAATAAGAAGGCAGGCAGAAGACTTAGTTTAAAAGATTTAGACTTAAAATACTAATTAAAATCTTGAGATGAAGTTTCTATATCAAAAGACAACAGCATTTTCACTTATGCATGTCTGGGAAAAGACTATCAACCATTAACAGTACTTACAACAAACTTAAAGTCTGATGTTTGCAAGCTTTTAAAGGAGTTGCTAATAATACATAGAGGAACAAAAGGTTTTGGAATTTGTAACAAAAGGGTTTAGACTACTCCAGGGAAGTTTCTTGAAGTCAAAACCTGCTAAACATGTTCTAACCTTGAGAATTATGATTATTAGATATGCCTTAATAAGAATGGTGAATGAAAATGTTATATCTATTTTGGCAATAATAATTTAAGAACAGTAAGACCTAAAGCTTATATTTTATTTTTCTTCCAAGGTATTAACCCATAGCTACTAGTGTTATATTATGTATTATGTGTCTTTGTGGCCTCTGATTATACTACAACTAGAGGCCAGGTGCACAAAATTTGTGCACTGGGGGGGGGGGGTCCCTCAGCCTAGCCTGCACCCTCTCCAATCTGGGACCCCTTGGGCCTAAACTGGCAGTCGGACATCCCTCTCACAATCTGGGACTGCTGGCTCCCAAACACTCGTCTGCCTGCCTGCCTGCCTGATTGCCCCCTAACCACTCCCCTGCCAGCCCGATTGTCCCCAACTGCCCTCCCCTGCCAATCTGATCGCCCCCAACTGCCCTCCCCTGCTGGCCTGGTTGCCCCTAACTACCCTCCCCTGCTGGCCATCTTGTGGCGGCCATCTTTGACCACGTGGGGTGGCCATCTTGTGCAATGGTCAATTGCATATTACCTCTTAATTATATAAGATGGTCTGTGTAGAGTATTTAGTCAAGGATTATGGAACAAATAAAGGAAAGAAGGGACATATGGGAGCAGGACAGATAAATTAGTCTTTAGTTTATCACATCTAATGAGGTAAGTTATTTGTTTTAGAAGAAAGACTCACCCTCACTTTTTAATATCAGTCGGCTTCTGAAATGACCATATAGATGGTAAGAGGCATTCTAAAGCTTCTTATCGTTCACCCACTCCCCAACTTGCCTTAAACAGAGAGAAAGATAGAGCACTACTTGAGAGGCATTGTATAGATATTGTATTTTTATATGTATTTTATTTAATAGTTTTCTGAAATAGAGGCCAGAGAGATGCTAAGAAGTGAGGATAGGAGCAGAGAGGAGAGGTTGTGTCTACTACTGTTATCACTTAGTTATTTTGTACAGACCAGTGCTAAGCACAAAATTCCACTTTGGGTGTAAAATATTGACCTATTTATCTACAAACAGAACAAGTTTTAAAAATGCAAGTCTGTTTTATTTATTTTTTCTTTCTTTTCCTCCTTATTCTCATCCCACTTATGAGGTCAGGAGCAAATATCTACTCCTTTGTATTAGACTATTTTTTTATTACCTCCCCTTTCTTTACTGCCACAGTTCTTGCTCCCCAATATTCATCTTTGTTACCTAAGGATAAGACTGGTCGAAACTAATCTTCTTTATGTGAAATTCCTAATCTAACTGCTCCCACCCCCATCCAGAGTCCCATTCACTTATCTGTTTCTTTTTTAACTTTTTATTTTATTTTATTTTTATTGGTGACATTATTACAGATGTCCCCATTCCTCCCATTGCCCACCTCCACCCAGACCCCACCTTCTCTTCCCTCTGGCCTTCACCACATTGTTGTCTATGTTGCTGCAATCTTCCTGGTGGGTAGTACCAGAGAATGTCAAGGTAGCTTAACTTTTGAAAGGCCACACATTTACACTCCTTAAGAATGACAAGCACATATATGAAAGCCTGACAGTCTCAAATTTATTAATTTTGCCACTGGCCCAGAGTAGAGGTTAGCCTAAGTATTCTACTATTTTGAGTTATCTCTGTATAGGAAAAAAAAAAACTTATTTGGAATAGGGGAAGTCAAAACACACAATCTATTAGTATTTTCTTGAGTGCTACCATAAGTTCAAAACAAAAACATTACTAATAGCTCAAGAATAAGAGGAGGTACATTTAAACAGGAATAGGGAATATTTGCAGCATCTTTCTAAAATTAGTAACAATGACAGTATTTTCTATGTACTGAGCAGTTACCATGTAACAAGTATTACACTAAATTATTTGAATGGATGATAACACTTTCCCTTAAAATGACACTGAGATATATGAATTACTCTCCCCAGTTTACTGATAAGAAAAAACAAGTTCAAACAAGATAAATAATTATTGAGAAACTGGTTGATATTCAACCAGTACTAGAGGATCCTGATTACTAAGTTAGCTTACATGTTAAAGACAAAGGTCTTTTAATAAAACCTGAAATCATTTACTGAGTTTTAACTTTTTTAAAGAGCCTACACAAGGGAAAATAAGGTCATACACAATTTACTAAAATCTCTCTATATAAAAGACTAATATGCAAAGTGTCCCCTCAGGAGTTTGACTGGGAGACCAGGAGTTTGATCACTCACCATGATGTGCGCTGACCACCAGAGGGCAGCATGGAACATGGCAGGCAACCAGTGGTGGTGGCAGCACATGGGCGGCGGGGGAAGGAGGAGACAGGGAGGCAGGGAGGCGGAGGTGGGGGACCACACAGTGGTGCTGCATGGGGAGCAAGGGAAGGAGGAGGTGGGGAGGCAGGGAACCTGATTGGCCCTGATAGCAAGTCAGGCAGGCCTCAGGACCCTACCCATGCACAAATTTCATGCACCAAGCCCCTAGTATATAATAAATGTCTATAAATTGTTTCCAGGTACTTCTATGATATGATTCTGGAGTTAACTGTCATTATGGACTCAGTAGAACATTTTGTAAATGGTTGGATGGAAGAAACTTGAGTAATAGGTAAATTAGGTTTTACTTTGGGTTCTAATGTATTTCCTACTTATATGCCTCAATTGGACCAAGGTTTTGTTATTACTGCCATCATCACTATCAACTAACTTTAATAAATACTTATTATTTAATAGATACAGTCCTTCCCTTTTCATATATTATCTCACTTATTCTCACAATAATCCTTTTAAGTGGATTTTAATTTTTATTGAGATATGACCTATATAGCACAAAAGTTACCCTTTCTTATGTACACTTTCATTGTTTTTAGTATATTCACAAAATTATACAACCATCACTATATTTTCATCAACCCCATAGAAATGCCATAACCATTAGTATTCACTCTCCATTTTCCCTTCCCTCAAACCACTGATTTATTTTCTATTTTTATGGATTTTCCTACTTTAAATCTTTCATTTATATAGTCTTTGGTGTCTGACTTATTTCATTTAGTATAATGTTCTAAGATTCAACCATAATGTAGAATAATAGTACATTATTCTTTTTTGTGGCCAAATAATATTCCATTCTGTGAACATATCACATTTGTTTATCTCTTTATCAATTAGTGGACATTTGGTTTTTTTTTTTTCCCTTTGGGGTTATTATCAATAAAGCTGTTAAGAATATGTACAATTTTTATTTGGATATATGTTATTGATATATATAATATCTGGGAGAAAATGTAATTATACAATAAAAGTAATAAAAAGTTCATAAAAACTTTTGAGTTTAAACAACTTAATCTCAAATTTGGTCAATCTCCATGGTATTAGATCCTTGTAAATAATTTGGGAAAATCTAACCAATAATTATAGTTTCACTGTATATTTATCTAATAATTTAGATAAATATTGCATTTTAAAGAAAGACATAGAATACAATATATTCAGGAACCCAGGAGAAAACCATTTCTGATTTAGAAATTTTAAATAACAGTTTTAGCTCTTTTAGAAAGTTAATAGAGGTTTTTGGCTTAGGTATGGAATTTCTTTTTGAGGAACTGATGCATTTTAAGTCCTCAAATGTCACAGTTACTAGTGTGCCATGTCTAATAATGGAAGAAGACTCATTAACTAGGAATTACCGAGAGTCTGTAAATAGTACATAATTTAACTTCTAAAATTTGGCTAAAGGCACTCAATGACATTTTGAAGTCAGTCTGATTGGTGTTTATAATATCAGTCATTAGGGAAGTTAACATATTCTTTCTCAGTGCTATGGCTGTGTCATTTTTTTTCTCTCTCTCTTTAAATCCTCACCCAATGATATGTTCTTATTGATTTTAGACAGAGAGGAAGGGAAAGGGAGAGAGAAAGAGAGAAACATCACTGTGAGAGAGAAACATCAATCAGTTGCCTCCCACAAGTGCTCTCACCGGGGATCAAACACACAACCTGGGTATGTGCCCTGACATCCTTCCGTGCACAGACTATGCTCCAGCTAACTGAGCCACACTGGCCAGGGTTATTTTCTCTATTTAGTATATTTTATCCTCTTTATGTAAAAAGGATTTATCTTAGAAAATGCTTAAAGACATAAAAATCAATAGGTTTTTTTAAATGAAAGGTGCTATACAGTTTATATGCTTGTTTCATATAATATTTTAGAAGTCTAAAGCAAAGCTTGAAATAATTGAGATCCAAAGGTTCTGCTTGGGTGAAAAGAGAGCAATCTTTTACATAGATGCCTAGAACTACAATAGGAAAGATGTTTGTAAAAGCAAAATTCCATGGTGAACATGTCCATTTTTAAAACCTCTTTCAGGAAACTGAGAAATTAAACCATTGTCTCCTGCACTGATGCCTGACAAGCAGTTGAATCAAGGTTTGTCACTGTTTTCTAAACTTCCTACATAGATATCTGAGTTCTGAATATAGAC
>NW_005363836.1:1995127-2001454 GCF_000412655.1 Myotis brandtii
CTATAAGCAGAATCCTCTGATCTCATATTTGTTGTAAGAGATAACTTTCTGAAACATCCCCAAACATTACAGAACTTTAAACTTGTTTGTACTATGGCCGATCGCATAGCATGCGGTACAATACTGAGACATTGTCGAAAATCCCCTCCAAGAAGGAGAACTTTCTTACAAATACAACATTCAAATTCTTAATTTCTCTTAGTAATCTGTCTATGGCATTTATAGCATGACTGGATGCCATGGTGCATTCATCGATAATGAGACGTTGGGCCTTTTTAATAGTTTTAGCAACTCCACTGTTTATATCGAGTCTAGAAATTGAAGTTTCATTTGGAATGGTAATTTATATTGGGAATGAAAGATCCTTCCACCGAGAAGTAAATTTGTAGCAATTCCTGTAGACGCTGTGAGTAAAACAGTACCGCCATGACCTCTAATATAATGTATTAAAACTTTATACAGATATGTAGGTGAAAAGGATTCCTAGCTGGCAGACCCCTGACAGCAAGCTTGCCACCTGTCAATTCCGTGAGCAATGGGGCTCCCTCCTCCCTCCTGTCTGGGTCCGGGGTGCAGGTGAATGGAGTTCCTGGCTGGCAGGCCACTGACAGCAAGCTATGCAACAGCAGATTCTGTGAGGAATGGGGCTCCCTCCTCCCTACTGTCAGGGTCTGGTTTGAAGGCCGGCCACGCCCCCTGTTGGACCAGACCCAGAGTTCTACCACACCGTGGCCTTTGCCTCAACAACCCAGGACTGACTGCTGCTGGGCGCTCCTGGTGCTCTGAGGGTGGGTTCTTCCCTCAGGCCACACAGGAAACAGCTGGGGGAGGGCGCAGCCCTTGGCAACACGACCCAGGACTCAGTGCGTCCATGCTCTGAGGGCAGGTTCCTGCCTCAAATCTCGCCCTCATGGGAAACAGCTCTGGGAGGGTGCAGCTGTTGCCAAGAGGACCCCTGCAGGACTGACTTCCTTCTGGTTAGTCAAGCCTCAGATGTGACGCGTTACACACAGGGTTTTTATATAAATAGGTTAGAGCTACTCCATTCTGGTCAGAAGCCATTTTATTCCTTTTCATAGCAGGTTTGTCTGAAATTTTCCAGATTGTTCCCATTTAGTTTCCTCCGGAGCTCATCAAACATGTACTAACGTTTTCTTCCACCAAGTGTCCAAATGACAGTACTACTGGCCAAAGAACCTCTCTCACTGGTGCTGATTTTTCTCTGGCCCTGCAGCCCTCCTTATGTCCTTCCAATAGGATAGTTATTGCAGTACTTGAGGGCTTTCCAAAGGGCTACAGAGAAAATGGGGCTTGTGAAGGAAAACATTTGGGTTCGATATAACCAAAATACCCTCATCGTTGCACTGTCTGCTCAAGTAGTTTTCCATTTTTTCTACTTCCGACCAAATATTACAGTATGCTATTTAGTATGCAGTCCTGCTTAAGGAAAGTCCTAAGCAGTTTCTTTGACCTGATATATGAGGATTTCCTCACAATGATAAAAGCCAGGGGTTTAAGAACTCTTATATTAGATGCTACAGTAGAGTTAGACCACATTTAATCACATAACTTATGAACTAGAGGTTTAGAAGTATAATAACCTATGCTTTCCCCTATTAGTCTCTGTTTAGTATTTACACAATACATTCTTTATCCAAGTCATGCAAATAAGCACATTACTTATTGTTATGAATTAAAATTATTTATTGCATTCACTTTATTATGTTGAATTGTCCAATTATTTTTGAGGCAATTTAACAATGTAAAAATCCCTAAGCATATTTATTTAGTTTTTGGAAACAGAAATAGTTCATTTTCATTTAATAATATTCAAATCATCTTAATTGCCTTCACTGATACATGTAATGTTTTGAATCTTAATAATTAGAGTTATTTAACTTGCAGGGTAGCCAACTATGTACTGGAAAATGAGGGCAGGGCTCCAATTAATATGAGAAAAGAATGTTTGCATGTTTTAATAACTTTTAAGAGGGAACATAAGATTTAAGCTGTAACCACAATTATAGAAGCTAGAGATAGCACATTTATTTGCTTAACTTATCTCTCAATATGTACAGAATTATTATGTACATATTGAGCTGTTTTGTTTAAATAATATTAATTTGAACTGGGGAAGATATATTGAAGTGAAGAGACTCTGAAACAGAGAAACAAGATCTATCACTAGGCTCTAATTGTATTTAGGTATAAAATATAGAGAAGAGTGAAAGAAAATATATAATCACCATCATCATCATCATCATCATTATCATCACCATAGCTAAGCAGTACTAATATGTTTAAAATATTTCCTGATTAATATTCATATAATGTATAAACAAGTTATTTCAACACAGATCCATCTGACCTTAACACTCATTTTTTTACACTAAAATCATCTGATAAAGACATTAAATATACTTTCAAATACATATTAAATTATAAAAAGTTAGTATTTTTCTGGGTGAGCTTCATTTGTAGATTATGTTTCCATGTGTTCTTGTGATAATAACTTATTGGCTATATTAGTTAAACAAAAAAAGTAAAATAACTATTGAGGCTAGGACATACTAATGAATCATTGAAATACTATGATTAATCCTCTTTTATTAGCTTTCCATTTTTATTTTTTATCTATCTATGAAATTTACTTCTGCTAAGTCTAGGATTTTTACATCAAATAAAAAGGAGGAAACAATCCATAATATGTAAACCTCCAGAGACCTAGTTGAAAAATTAGAAAACCAAGTTCTCTTCACATTACTATTACTTAAGCCCAAGTTCACCGTTGTACACCCATAGAGGCACTGTTGACTTTTGATACCACTGTGGTGATATCTAACCATTTTTATTTCTGCTCATATTTTTAGTATGTTTACTGAATTAGAAATGTTATTTAGCTTAAAATTATTTTGCTCTCCAGATAATTAAAGCAGGAATTTTATTTTCAATGCTATTTTTATGCACTTCACTTTATAAAACATTAACCAAACTTGACAAAAAAATTGTTATATGATGATAGCATTTCAACTAATATATTTAATATGTCAGATATTGTTAGTCTTAAATCAGTCAAAGAGCACCATTTTGACCTCAATCTTTCAACTAGAAATGTCGTAAAAGTTCCTTGACTAAGGTTATGTATTTAATCATGTGACAAGAGTGATCATTTATGGAGTTTGGTACGTATCCAAATACATTTCCATTTTATGTTTTTTCTCTTACTTTGAGGGATGCTATATTTATATCTATATCTATCTATATCTATCTATCTATCATCTATCTATCTATCTATCTATCTATCTATCTATCCATCTATCTATCTATCTAATTGTAATTATTTTCCTTTTCTGTAACCAGGCAGATATGTGATAGGCATGCTATTATTTATTGAGTTTGATGTTAGTGTACAGAAACAAAGTTCTGGCCTTATAATTTGTATCAGTCATATTTGTTCATTTAATAACAATTGATTTATTACTTTGCTTCCCTATTTATACAATACAAGAGCTTATTATGATGAGTCCATGTCATCATTCTGCTATGTATTATATTAAAATCCTTTAGTCTATCTTTTATCTACCCAAAATGAAATTCAGTATGAAGCAGCGCCTCAGGGAACAAAAGCAATTGTGATTCCATCACTAAGGACAGCAACTGTATTTATCAGCATTACATGAAAATGAAAAGAGGGGGCTTGGGCATGTTTATTAATAATGTGATTTCAAGTAGATACTACTTACTAAAATTATAATATTGATGAAGAAAGTATATTACAAATTATAAAACAGCTTGATTAATAACTTTTATGTGCCCATCTACATAACTGGACAGAAATGCTTGACAATTGTGGTACAATTTCCAAAATCTAATTGAGTTTGCCTTACGGTACTACACAACACTATCATTCTTAAATGAAAGATAATACAATTGCCATGGTAGAGACAGAAAGTCTGATAAAGTAATATAACTTAATATAGTAGCAATGTTCCTTAAACTTTTGAACACTGTCATTCAAGATTTATCTCTATGTCTCTTCCAATATAGGACTTGGCAAGACTAACAGTCTCTTCTTAAAAAGAGAAGTAATGTCTGTCTGGAAACTTGTATAAGCCAATCTCTATGCAACTGCCTGTTTCTGCAAGCAAACTCATTAAAGAATGATCATGTTTATTAGTATTTCTCCTCATTTGGTACCTACCCACTCAATATGTTGTCTAGAAAGAGCTCACAATGTAGATGATGGTGGCATCTGGCAATTTTACTATCAACACACACATTTGCTCAGAAGAGCAGGATTATGTGATCCTACCATCAGCAGTGTGGATTCTAGCATGTGCCATGCCCAAGACTGCAGCTTGCCTGTGAGTCCTTACTACCAATAGAGACAATAGTAATTCAATCCATTCCAAATACAACTTCTGAATGAATGCTACAGCAGCCACCTTAATTCTCTCCATAATTAGAATGCTCTCAAAGGACTGTGAAATATTTTTCTTCTTTAACCAGGACATTTTGTATAGCTAACTGGTTTGTTTTGTTTTCACAGTTTGTAACTTAAGAATAAAGATATTTGATCCAATATTTTGGTTGAGACTTTTGAAAAAGTACTTAGTGTCAGTTATGATGTTATTCTTTGATTAAGTTTCAATTCAATTTTTAATGCTTACTTGTCTGCAGACACAAAACAAAAAAAGTTAACTATTTTTTCTTAAAAAGCTGTGTTTAGATATAGTTCATTTATTTTAAAATCATATTTTGACAAATCCAAGGTACCTTATATTTTTACAAACATGCCTTTATTTACATTTACATATTATTCATACCAAGGAAATTCATATGTAGTTGACATTTTCCTCTTATGCAGAATCTAATTCTTAGAACAATGTAAATATGATCAATAAGAATAAAAATCATGAAGATTACTTATTAAGTTAAACAATATGAAATTCATTGGTCATTAATTAGTCCTTTACTGTATTGATAGAGCTAATGAAGTAAAATGTAGCTCTGAATTTAACAATAGTTTGAGATAGCCTCTCTAATATAGGAAAAATTAGAAAGCTAACAAAAAAGAGAATATGTTTAAAACGGGATCCACTGATCACTGCTTTACAAAGAAATTAAGCCACAGATAATAAGCGATTTAACACATTATGCTCATGGGAAAAGAGAACAGGAACATTACAATACATGTATAATTTACAAAAATGACATTTTGAAGGCTCACTAGAAATATATGACCTATTAACTCTTTCCCTCTGCCAAAATAAAAACTAACAAAAAAATATATAGTACAAGGTGAAGTATACACTTGGCATCTTGATAACTTGGATTTCAGAAAGTGTTTCTAGAGCTAAACTAGTTTCTATCTCTTAGCTACACCTAACTCTTACCTAGCCCTAAGAAGCAATTAGTAAAGGAAGTCATCAGGAAGTCAATTGCAATTCAGAAGACTCTCCCTTTGTTTTCTTGCTTTGATTGTTACTGCCACCAGCCTGCTGGTTAACTCCAGGGAAATTGTTAGAGATCAGTCATTGCTGCCACCAGCCTGCTGGTTAACTCTGGTTAACTCCAGGGAAATTGTTAGAGATCAGTCATTTTGTCTTGGTTCTTGACCCTCATGGTCAGTCCTCTTACTCTCTACCTGCACTTAATTTTATGTGAAAAAGTTTAAACTAAAAGTGATGATCAATATTTATAGAATATACTGTTTCTAATTTTTTTTAAATATATTTTATTGATTTTTTACAGAGAGAAAGGGAGAGAGATAGAGAGTTAGAAACATCGATGAGAGAGAAACATCGATCAGCCGCCTCCTGCACATCTCCCACTGGGGATGTGCCCGCAACCCAGGTACATGCCCTTGACCGGAATCGAACCTGGGACCTTTCAGTCCGCAGGCTGACGCTCTATCCACTGAGCCAAACCGGTTTCGGCATACTGTTTCTAATTTAATGGAGATGAAAAATGTTACTCAAAGAGAGCACTTTCATGAAGATTTAAAAGTAATGTCTAGGTCTATTCTCTGTTTTCATTACTATATCTCCGTAGTAGTTGGCACTTATTGGCTCTAATTTGTGATAATATGATTGGCCAAAACTTTGAATTACCCATTGTTACAAATATCAATTAAATGATTTGGAATAGATGCAAAATTATCTGAGGAAAAATCTGAAAAAAAGACACCAGTTAAGTCCATATAAAATAATCACTGAGTCTCTTATATACAACACTAGAGGTCTGGTGCATGAAATTCATGCATGGGGGGATCCCCTCAACCCAGCCTGCCCCCTCTCCAATCCGGGACCCCTTGGGGGATGTCCA
>NW_005363836.1:2002152-2007193 GCF_000412655.1 Myotis brandtii
CCTGCCGGCCTTGTCACCCCATGCAGCCTGTTTGTTCAGTCATTTAGTCAACCCTAACTAACCCCTTTGCCAGCCTGGTCGTAAGCAGCTATCTTGTGAGGGCATTAGGGTTAATTTGCATATTACCTCTTTATTATATAGGATGCCTTAGAATCTTTTGTAGCATAGTTTTCATTCTAATTTAATGCAAACATTTCAAAAAGTATAACCACAATTATACGTCTGAATTATGGCAAGGTTTAATCCAAACATAGACCAGTTCTAGCAAATGTGCTAGAGTTGAAAGAACTCCAGACAAAGAGAAGAGCAGAAAGGGAAAGGAACTAACATGAAATGAACATTCCATGTTTGACAGGAACCCAGTCACATACTTAAATGTCTTAAAGGTATCAGAACCCATATAACATCCTCAGAGATAGGCAATGAGCCTCAAAAGGTTGAAGAAAGGAGGCTGCAAGAGTTCCTCCAATTAGGAAGAAGCAGAAACAGATTTTAAATTTAGATCTACTTAACTCCTTGCTACCCTATAGCTACCAAAATCATTCAACTAATGATTAGTTAATCATTCAACTAATATGAGTATTAGTGCCCATAGCTGTGAATTGAGACAGTTGATGTCTAAAACTTCTATGCATAAGTTCTATTATCTTAAGTCCATCTAATCAATGCCACAGTTATTAATCACTCAGAGCAGCATATATTATTACTTTTCCCTATTCCAAACTAACTCATGTGTTTTGTTGTTGTTGTTGTTGTTTGCTATTGTTACCAATGTAGACACTAAATAATTTTTAGTTTATTTCTATTTCCTTTCTTTTCTCAAATCTAAGAACATAAGCCAACTTATCTGCCCTCATTTATTACATATATATGTTTAAATAGTGCAAAGTTTAACACTGTTGACAAAGGACAACTCATTTGGAAGCACTCAGGATTTTAAACTTGGAACTCCCAGTAATGTTTTTTGAAGTTTAAAGACTCTTGCTGCTGAGATACTTGGAGAATTCCCTTTGGATTGCTTGCGAGGTTTTCAAAACAATTAAGTCTACGCTACAGTGTCCTGAGGACATAATCCTAAAGATGAAAGATGCAATGATTAATTTATAGAGAGTAGGCTTTAGAGAAGGCATTGCTTCATGCTGTCATGTATAGCGCACATGGGCAGAAGCCCATTTGAAATAGCTGGTGTTTGTTCTTTCATAAAGTATTCCACAAATCAGGCAAAATAGAATTGGAAATGAAAGAGTGCGAGGAAACTGGAAATGATTGTAAACATACAACTTTATATTTCTTCAAAGATATATCCGGGAATAAAACAGCCTTTTAATGTTCTGATGTTTGTTGAACATGATTGCTTTGTCATTGTTTGGTTGATCTCACCAAATCACTTCTAAATTATATATAAAATTTTTCTTCTATCTTGTTCTTTTTGTTCTGAGCTAGGACAAGATGATAACAGTGGCTGACATTAGTGAGTTAATTTTATAACCAAAACTGACATCCCATTCAAATACCCACAATGTAAGAGAGTAATAAATTGTCAGTTTTAACTAGAAAGGGGTTTTTATGTGATTTTTAGAAGACTTCTGAATATTTATTTTGTTCCACTTTACACAAATCTATATAAGATTTATCTCATTAGTTCCAAATATATGTCTCTCTTGGACAGATTTAAAAATAAGTTAGACTTCACAAACATTATAAATACTGAACCAATATGTTAATATTGAGGAGGTGTTTGAAAGATATATTAACACAAAAAGAAAGCACATATTACATCAACATTATTAAATATATTTAATCAAAGTCATTTATTGTAGGTATACATAGACTATAAATAGTGGAGGATTTACTTAAGTATATTATAGATTCAGTGGAGTTTATCGTATGATTAGATGCTTACAGAAAAAAAAAGGAAAAGCATTAAAACTAAACTCAACAGAGTAGGATAGCACATCTTGGTTTTATTTTTAAAGGTTTTTTTCCTCATCACTGATTTTTAAAAGTAACTTCACAAAATCAGACATTATAATTTAGCCAAAGGACTTTTAGTGATGATTCTCACGCATTCAACCAATATTTAACAAATGTTTACTGGAGGCCAGACCCCATGCTAAATGCTGATGATAAACTTCAAGTAACACATCATCCCAACCTTTAAGACACTGAGAACCCAGTGGGTACATAAGCAAACAAGCAACTAAAATTGAAGTGTGAATATTTAAATACTGGAATACTTAGAAAGGCTTGTAGTCCAAACCAGTTTTAAAGGTGCAATTTAAATGAAATACTTGAATGCCTATTAGTACCAAGAACCCTCAAAGACAGGCCTGATTATCCTCATTTTACAGATGATTAAACTGACCCTGCCTGATTATAACTTGAAATTTTTCGCTGAAGGTACAATGTTAATCATGGTAGAGTGGGAATTGAAGTCCACGTAATTTGACTAAAAAATCCATTCTATTTCTGTTTTACAGCTCTGCCTACCATTCTAATCAATTAATAAGTGAAATTACATTCAAAGTTACATTCAGTTTATTTGTCAAAATCCTAAGCTTCTGGAGTAAGTTAAGAGACCATGTCTAAGGCTATCCTAGAGCCTTGGTTTCTAGCCAGAATTTCCTGCAGAGTTTAAAATATATATATATCCAAGTATTAGCACCATTTTAGCAAGACAAATATAATTTTATTGGTTTACTTTCATTGAAATCCTTCTCCAGATGTAAACATATCAAACATTTACAAAGAAAAACTAAGGCACTATGTTAATCAATGACATTGCTTCAATGTTTTTGATTAAAGTCTGTATTTACAGGCAATATACTAATTTTGTCAATTCTTAGATTTGTATAAAAATAAAGCATTTTGAAAGAATTTTGTATTGTACTATATACTCAAGAGGTAGATCACATCCTTTAAAGACCTTGCTCTGCTATTCTCTTATACATAAAACTAGAGGCCCAATGCATGAAATTCGTGCACAGGTAGGGTCCCTAGGCCTGGCCAGTGATCAGGGCCTATCTGTGGGGCCAGTGATGGAGGGGCCCCTGCCGGCACCCACATTGACTGGCCTGGCATCGCCCGTTCACTGGCCCCACCCCTCATTGCTACCACCAGTCGCCTCTCTTTGTGGGGCAACCAGGGGGCTATTGGAGAGGCCCCCCACTGGCACCCACCTTGGCTGGCCTGGGGTCTGAGAGCTGGGGGCAGCTCCTGTGTTGAACGTCTGCCCCCTGGTGGTCAGTTCACGTCATAGCAACTGCTTGTTCAGCCAGTTGTTCCACTGTTCGGTTGATTTACATATTAGGCTTTTATTATATAGGATGGGGATAATGATAACTGTTAATGGTACTTAGGAAATTGTTGTAAATAATGCAAATAAGATAATAATGCAAAAACAGTTTTAACTATAGGCATGGATAAAGCTAAATAGTGGACACTAAGCCCCATGAGTGTGGGGGCTGTTTTGGGGACATAAATACCTGATGGAATTGAGGGTAAGAAGCACAAAATTGCTTAGCTAGGTTATATGGATATTTAATAGCAAATTTGGAGTTAGAATCTTAAGTATAGTCTCTTTCCATTGTATTACCTATTCTAAACATAAACAGGTATAGTTGCAGAGAAATGCAAAAATGAAGAAATAGTGCCAAGTAAGCTTGGTAAAAGCTAAATTGAAAAATCAGAAATTTAAGGCATAAATTTTGTAGTCAGTCTTTAATTTGAATACTGGCTCTGATACTTCTTATTTACATTATTTTGTCTAATTATCAAACCTACAAGAGCTCCTTTCCATAATTTCCTTGTTCATAAAATAGGAGTAATTACAATATTTATATTTTTTGTGATTTGTATTGATTATATATAACATAATGGAAATTAAGCAGTTTTCATGGTATCTGGCATATAGTAATCACTTAATCACACACAACTGACATATTAGTTGTCTGTAGCTGCTGCAAAACAGGATGGGGATAATGATAACTGTTAATGGTACTTAGGAAATTGTTGTAAATAATGCAAATAAGATAATAATGCAAAAACAGTTTTAACTATAGGCATGGATAAAGCTAAATAGTGGACACTAAGCCCCATGAGTGTGGGGGCTGTTTTGGGGACATAAATACCTGATGGAATTGAGGGTAAGAAGCACAAAATTGCTTAGCTAGGTTATATGGATATTTAATAGCAAATTTGGAGTTAGAATCTTAAGTATAGTCTCTTTCCATTGTATTACCTATTCTAAACATAAACAGGTATAGTTGCAGAGAAATGCAAAAATGAAGAAATAGTGCCAAGTAAGCTTGGTAAAAGCTAAATTGAAAAATCAGAAATTTAAGGCATAAATTTTGTAGTCAGTCTTTAATTTGAATACTGGCTCTGATACTTCTTATTTACATTATTTTGTCTAATTATCAAACCTACAAGAGCTCCTTTCCATAATTTCCTTGTTCATAAAATAGGAGTAATTACAATATTTATATTTTTGTGATTTGTATTGATTATATCCTATATAATCCTGGAACTGTGACTAAATGGTTACTATGAGATTTGGGAATGTCCCCTCATAGTCCCAGATTGCAATAAATGTGACTCTTTAATTCGACTTCTTGGGGTGTCCTGTGATTCGCGGGGTACATTACAACACCTTAAGGCAACAAATACACTTATTATCTTACAGTTCTATAGTTTAGAAGTCCAAAAACTGGTCTTATGGGGATAAAATCAAGGTGTAGGCTGGTCTGTATTTCCTTATCTTTTCTAATTTCCAGAGGCTGGCCACAGTCATTGGCTCTTGGCCCCTTCCTCAATGTTCAAAGCTAAGTCAGTCCTCACATCAAATCATTTTGATCTCATTTTCTTTTCTGTTATTTTTAACTAGTGGCCCAGTGAATGAAATTTGTGCATGAGGGGGTTCCCTCTGCCCAGCCTGCACCTTCTCCAATTGGGGACCTCTTGGGGGATGTCCAATTGGAGATTGAGCCTAAATCAGCATTTGGACATCCCTCTCGAAATCTGGGACTGCTAGCTCCTAACC
>NW_005363836.1:2007633-2016303 GCF_000412655.1 Myotis brandtii
CACCCAGACCTCTTCAGGCCCAGTCTGTTTTGTTTCCATCTCTCCATTCCAGTCTCTCCCAGTCTCTATTTCTCTTTGTTTTTCTCAGCAGTCCTCCAGGCCTCCCAGCCTCCCTGTGTCCCTCTTCCCCTTTCCCAGCTGGGAGGGGATGGGGCCAGTGGGGGCCGCTCCACCCTCTACCAGCCCTCCCTTCCATTCAGGCCTCTTCAGGCCCAGTCTGTTTTGTTTCCTCATTCTGAGAGAGGCTGTGAGAGCAAGCTGGGAGGGAGGGAAAGAAAAGGCTGTGAGCTGGTGGACGCTGTATGTGTCTGTGCCTGTGTGTGGTTGTGAGTGTGAGTGCTGGCCCTGCCTCCCCCATCCCTGTCTCCTCTGCCACAAGTCTCCACCCACCAGAGCCTGCTGCTCTGCAGCCTAGGCCTTAAGTTGAGTCTCTGGTCATTGTGGATGTGATGAACCCAGGGTTTTTAAATATTAGGATTGAATTTTGAGAGAGAGAGAGAGAAAGAGAGAGAGAAACATGGATTTGTTTTCCACTTACTTATGTATTCATTGGTTGATTCTTGTATGTGTCCTGACTGGGGATCAAATCCGCAAACTTGGCATCTCGGGATAATGCTCCAAACAACTGAGGTACCCGGTCAGGGTTACTTTAGAATATTTTCATATACCTTATAAGAATTCCAAATCTCACTATTAACAATTTTATTTTTCTCTCATATCTTTAACAGTAGTTATAATTGTTTGATACATGTGACTCAGTGCAGTTCTCTGGATGGAATTTTTATCAATTTGAGTAGTTTTAAAAGTATACATTAGATGCTAAATTCATATATTTCTAACCTCATATATTTACTAAAATATGAAAACAATCTGTGCCTACATTACATTTTCTACTCTTATTTAGAGTGGACAAGAAAAGAAAGGAACCCATATGATGTCGCTTCTAAACCCATATTTTTGAGTGATATTCCATGTTCTTATTTTGAGATTTCTCAATCTTAGAGATTAGATTTTGAAGGATGAGACAATATGTAAAACTGAAAGAAGATCCAATGCCAAATGACATGCCTTCATCAACTGATTAGAATTTTTCTTTCCTATTCATTTTACTCTGATTTCATTTCCAATTATTTTCTTTCTAGTTGTTCAGCACTTTTTAATCTTTCATAACAAAGGAATAGATGGCACATACACACAAAAGAGAAAAATAGAGCTGCCATTCCCGAATTTTATTTTATAGTCATTAACACATGGTTGTAAACTCTGGTAACACAAAATGTGTCTCCTAAAGAAAAGGGAAAATGGAAAAAAAAAGAAACGCACAAAAACTGATAAGTAAGTATACCCCTTGGTGTATGCAAGACATTTTTATGGCCTGTCTCTAATCCCTCAGTGGCATAAGCTTCTCTGTGAGGAGCTGATCACAATACCAACATCCTCTTCATTAACATAACAAATGCTAAATTTAAAACAAAGACATTCTAATTTCTTTGAGAAGATTGTGAGATACTTCTGACCCTTGAGATCAGAGTTTATGGTCAATCTAGAATAAGATATTGAGACACCAAACCTGAGTAAGAATTAACTCTTTCTGAACCAACCTGAGCACTATCTATATCCTGTAAGAAGATACTGGCAGGGCACCGATTAACATAGGACCCTGGGGTCAGTCTCATCACAGACAGACTTGATCCATCCTTTACTTCAACAGTCAAAATGTAGGTAATTGCTACATTAATGAATGATCAACCTTATTTTTTCTTCCATCCATATTTAACAGAAGAGTAAATGAGGCACAACATTATTGCTGTGAATGCATAAATTAACTGGATATATCACTTGCTTCTGGATTTCCAAAGCATTTCATAAAATTTCTACAGGCTCCCTCTCAGGAGACAATAAGAACAAAAAATAATACTTATAAAGAAATCTGACAATTTAATTAAAAAAAAAACTAAGCCAAGCAAAGAGAAATAGGCACATAGATTTTCCACATTAATCAAAACTTTTGGAAATTCATACGAAATGAATTTATAGGGGTGCAAAATCTTTACAAATTAAGTCAAGATTTATTTTTTAAATACTACACTATGGTTTTATGTTCCCTTCTCCCCTATTAATTTCCCAAGAGTATGGAACATCTGCTGATTATGGTAGCAGTCCAGGCAATGAAGACCAGATGCTTTAAATCAGCGGTTCTCAACCTGTGGGTCGCGACCCTTTGGGGGTCGAAGGACTCTTTTCACAGGGGTCGCCTAAGACCATCGGAAAACACATATATAATTACATATTGCTTTTGTGATTAATCACTGTGCTTTAATTATGTTCAATTTTTAACAATGAAATTGGGGGTCACCACAACATGAGGAACTGTATTAAAGGGTCGTGGCATTAGGAAGGTTGAGAACCACTGCTTTAAATCATTATGATTCATCCGATCAGCCCACCTTATATATGATTTTACACTTGATGCTATTACTTGGTGCTGTCTGTCCCATCTACCATTAAATGTAACCCCCCCTCTGTCTTTTCTGCAGCAGTTCAGAGGTCTTAGTTTACTACTTCTATAATTTTCCACAAACATCTAAGTACTACAGCACTACTACTTGGTCCTATGGAAAAATATGGTTCTTCCTTGAAAATAATTTTTGCATAGTGTTCTGATGGGATATAGGAGCAGGAGCTGGGAACTACCACAGTCTAATGTAGTCTCTCTCTCTCTCTCTCTCTCTCTCTCTCTCTCTCTCTCTCATTATGACTCTCTTTATGTCTTAATATCAAAATATTAAGAAAACAGCTTGCTTCCCTTTTGAGTAGTTCCATACAGAGACCCATGCTGCCATCATTTCACTATAAAATCTGCACATATTATTGCCTATTTTAACAGTTGGATTTATTTGCTCTTGTCTTCTTATTCTGGCTATTGTTAATGATCACCATTGTGTATGTAAAAGACTTTTGACTACTACTAAGTACTTTCTCTTCCTTTAGGTGGCATCAAAAGCAAAGAACTTATATGCATATATACATAACTCAGGGACACAGACAATAGTATGGTGAACTCCTGGGGGTGGGTGGCTGTGTGCGGGCTGGAGTGGATCAATGGGGAAAAAGGGGGACATATGTAATACTTTCAACAATAAAGATAAATTTTTTGAAAGTATTTCCAACAATATGGTCTGTAATTACTATGTTATTACAAAAGTTAGAGGCCACACAATAATGTCTTTTTTTTTTCATTGCTTTGTTGGACTGGGAGATGATTGATTTAAAATTAAGAATTTGGCAAAAATTTCATCAATTCTAATAAAGTGACTGGGTGGCATTTTAACAAATTTAGGTTTAACAAGAATCTTTTGTCATTACAAAAGGAAAACTCACTTGGCATATGCATTTTTCTATGTTGTGCTGTCATCCCACTCCACCAAACAACAACAACAAAACAAAACAAAACAAAAACACCTAAAACCTGAAAGTTAGAGAAACAGGCACTTAATATTTGAACAGGTGATCTTCGGTACATCTATTAAAGGAGACAGAGTGACATTGCAGAGGAGTAACCGAGGAGTTAAGTAACTGATTTTTTTTTTAGTAACTATGAACACCCATACAAATGTCTTAAAAGACTTCCATTACAAATAGTAATAATAGCATCATTCATTGAATACTGACGGTGTTCAATATTTAATACATTTCATCTCTTAATTTTAAAGGTAATGCTGTAATATATAGGTTTCGTTATCCACAAGGCCTCCCAAAAGATCAAGTGTCTTAATCCTGCGTTTACACAGAGACTCAGAGAGAGCCAAGCCCCAGGTCCAGACGTCCTAATGTAACACTTCAGCTCTTTCCACTGTGTAAGCTTCAGTGATGGCATCATACTTTTGGAGAAGCCATTTTCTCTACAAAGCATGATTCTATTAGCTCACTCATATTAGTTATGCTCAAATAAATTAATTCATTATGAAAATATTTATTAAATATAAATAAAGCATGTTGCCTATTCTCATGTGGTTTATATTTTGGCCTGAAGCACAGACATATTAACATATTGGACTATGATAGAAGGGGGAAAGGGTCAAAGAGGACTCAGAAAAGAGGTGATTGATTCTAATTAAAGGGAAGGAAGAGGTATTCAAGAAGAAACAACAATGTAGAGATATGAAACATCAGAATTTTTTAAGAGAACAGCAAAATGTTTAGTATATTCATAAAGTAAAGTTGGGCAAAGGAGAGGAGAGGGAGCACGGTTGTTGCACTGGGGGGAGCAGGCCATGAAGGGTTTGCTTGCCATTCTGGCTAGGCTGCGATTTAGAGAGAGATATTCAAAATCTAATCATTTATTTAAAAACCCATTACCTATTATTTGATGTTCCATAAATTCATACACACACACACACACACACACTAGAGGCCCGGTGCACTAAATTTGTGCACTCACAGGGTGGTCCCTCAGCCGGCCTGCATCCCCTCAAAGTTCAGGAGCCCTTGGGGGCTGTCAGTTGAATATCCTCAGCACTGCTGCGGAGGCAGGAGAGGCTCCCACCATCGCCTCTGCTCTTGCCAGCCATGAGCCCAACTCAGGGCTTCTGGCTGAGCAGCGCTCACCCTGTGGGAGTGCTCCAACCACCAGGGGCCAGTTTCTGTGTTGAGTGTCTGCCCCCTGGTGGTCAGTGCACGTCATAATGACTGATTGTTCTGCCATTTAGTCGATTTGCATATTAACCTTTTATTATATAGGATAACGACTGGCTGTTCAGTCGATTTGCATATTAACCTTTTATTATATAGGATTTTTAAATTATTTTCTTTTTTTAAATCAGATCATTTTTTAAATATATAGTTTTATTGATTTCAGAGAGGAAGGGAGGAGAGAGATAGAAACAACAATGATGAGAGAAAATCATTGATTGGCTGCCTCCTGCATGCCCCCCTCCTGCATGCCCCCACTGCAACCTGGGCATGTGCCCTTGATTGGAGTCAAACCTGGGACCCTTCAGTCCGCAGGACAATGCTCTATCCACTGAGCGAAACCAGCTATGGCAGTCTTTATATTTTTTAAATTTTAAAATGAAATAAATTACAAACTACAAAACAAAATGAATCTTATTAGAAACAAATTCCTTTTATTTTTCCTTACTAACTACCATAATGTTAGGTAACTACCAATTTGTGGTAAAATTCCAGGTGCCATGGAGATCCTTAAAAAATGTCCCATTCATCAATAAACAATCAAAATGTAAAGATACATGTAAAGCCATCAAGTTAGAATACCAAATACCAGAGATTTTTCTATCTCAAGATTTTTCTATCACACTATTCTTATCATTAGACTATTCCAAATGGTAGGCCTAGTGTTTTATTCAGCCATCTACAAAGTTTTCAGTCTGGGCTCAAACAAAGGGGTTCCATGGGGCTGTAAAGGATGGGCGATTTTTGAATATTTGCTTGATAGGAGTCTGGAAAAGAGAGAAAGGTAGAGGTTGGTGTAAAATTTTCTTCTTGATGTTTCATGTGTATATGTATGACCTCTACATCTCTAGCTGTGTCAGTGTTCTTAATTTTATGGAATAGTCAGAGAGGACTGAGGCCACAGTAGGCAGAGGGCACTGCGCAGCATTTGGTGCCTATGGCTGCTCATAAATATCACCATGGTGATGATATGGGATGTTAAGTACTGCAGTGGGACAAGGAGAGAACTGAAAATTTATGGAGCATATTAAATCAAACTGGTATATTCAGTTATCTTTGAACAGTAATATAACAATTCTATAATAAGTAGAACAAATAACTCCTATTCTTTCAGAAGGTGATGAACCAGAAGGCTGACCCCTTCATTGACCATAAAGAAACAGAACGGGATAATTTTGCTTGAGAAATATATCGCTCTTCCTATTTGATTAACTCCATATTTTAAGCCTTGTGCATGAATTGAAGGGTCGAGGGACTCATATATTCCCTCCCTTTGATCTTCATAAGGCCATGTTGATTTTTTAACTACATGCAAATGCAAAGAGTAAGTCATACCACATTTTGGCAGCAGCCAAGGTGGATAACAAACCACACTTCAGAAAGCACAGATTGAGTTAGGTTGCCTTTAAGGGGACCACACTGCTGTGTACTCTGAAGTTAAAAGAGGAACATATCATGCTGTCAAAGACGAGTGGGCTGTGAGAACTGCAAGCTCAAAAGCCTTGCAGTAATCCCAACCACATGCCAAGTCTCAGAAAGTGGGGCAGTGTCTCCTTTGGAGATGGGAAACAATACTTCAAGGTATGCAAAGCTGACAACTCTCCATGAGAGATGGATGAGCCATGGGATGTTTTCTGCCTTCAAATAATTGTTCAAATGCTCTGCAAGGCAATTTCATTAGCTAAATAAATGCCTTTGAGAGCAATTTTATTTGTCTAGATAAAATGTAAAGTAACTCTTTCCAGGAGTCTTAGGAGGTCAGGAGCTTAGAGGGTAAATGTATGTTACTTTGAAAAATACACATAGCGATTTCTGTTAAAAATGCTCTTTTAGGTTTATGCTAAACCTAAAAAAAATGAGTATGCCAATCTTACAAATTTGAGTCTTCTCCTTTGTGTTGTTCTTCTGACATTTCATTCTTGGTCATTCAAACCCCAATTCACTAATATACTCTAAACCTGACTCACTTTACTTCATTTCATTGTTTGCTCAGAACAAATTATATAATAGGCAAAGATTGAAGGTCAAGTTTATCAATTAAAACCCATAACAATGTAGCATCTATTAAACCAGAGTACACTGACTCCCTTGTGGCTTAATCCACATGGAATTTTTCTAGATGGAGTGAGTGACTTTCACAGATATCAGCAACATTGTAAGATTTCAACAAAGAAATATTACTAGATATATTATAATTTGAAAATTAAAGTGCTCACATTCACAAGTTTAACATCTCTACCTTCACACCATTTCTTCCATTTCCACAGTATCCACACTAGTTCTCAGAGCCTCACTCAAGTGTAAAGCATCAAAATACTTTTCCAAATTGATTTTCTTTCTCAAGTCCTTGTATCATACATTTGTATCACCCAAATTAAAAAAAATAAAAATCAGTTACTTTGCTTCTATCCACCCCACCCCCTTTTAACTGAGCTTATGCTGGTTCAAAAAGATGTAAATTAAATT
Organism: Myotis brandtii; assembly: GCF_000412655.1. Lineage (NCBI taxonomy): Eukaryota > Metazoa > Chordata > Mammalia > Chiroptera > Vespertilionidae > Myotis > Myotis brandtii. The sequence goes on from NW_005363836.1 coordinate 2,014,792, forward strand.
ACTAATGCATGAAAATATGTTATTTCCCATGATATTTCAATAAGAAAGCCTCATAGTAATGCTAGTTCATGTCAACATGATTATTACACAACTCATCAGTTAAACAACAGTGCCTTTTGTAGATAAGTTGTTGACAGATGTTACCAAGTTCTCTATTGGTTGACCTTCTTTTATGGCTTCTTGATGAAAATGTCATAGTGTTTTAGTGTCAGGAACTCTGACAACAATTAAAAATGATAGTCATTCTTTCCAGAAGAAAAATATCAAAATATATCAAATTTTACATATACTCTCATGGATTTAACAATAAATGAATCCCTCAATTTATTTATTTTTAAAATATTTTTATTGATTTCAGAGAGGAAAGTAGAAGAGGAGAGAGAGAGAGAGAGAGAGAGAGAGAGAGAGAGAGAAAAAAAAAATGGTGAGAGAGCATCATTGTGTGTGAGAAGGGGGAAAGGGTCAAAGAGGACTCAGAAAAGAGGTGATTGATTCTAATTAAAGGGAAGGAAGAGGTATTCAAAGAAGAAACACAATGTAGAGATATGAAACATCAGAATTTTTTTAAGAGAACAGCAAAATGTTTAGTATATTCATAAAGTAAAGTTGGGCAAAGGAGAGGAGAGGGAGCACGGTTGTTGCACTGGGGGGAGCAGGCCATGAAGGGTTTGCTTGCCATTCTGGCTAGGCTGCGATTTAGAGAGAGATATTCAAAATCTAATCATTTATTTAAAAACCCATTACCTATTATTTGATGTTCCATAAATTCATACACACACACACACACACACACTAGAGGCCCGGTGCACTAAATTTGTGCACTCACAGGGTGGTCCCTCAGCCGGCCTGCATCCCCTCAAAGTTCAGGAGCCCTTGGGGGCTGTCAGTTGAATATCCTCAGCACTGCTGCGGAGGCAGGAGAGGCTCCCACCATCGCCTCTGCTCTTGCCAGCCATGAGCCCAACTCAGGGCTTCTGGCTGAGCAGCGCTCCCCCTGTGGGAGTGCTCCAACCACCAGGGGCCAGCTCCTGAGTTGAGTGTCTGCCCCCTGGTGGTCAGTGCGCATCATAACGACTGGCTGTTCAGTCGATTTGCATATTAACCTTTTATTATATAGGATTTTTAAATTATTTTCTTTTTTTAAATCAGATCATTTTTTAAATATATAGTTTTATTGATTTCAGAGAGGAAGGGAGGAGAGAGATAGAAACAACAATGATGAGAGAAAATCATTGATTGGCTGCCTCCTGCATGCCCCCCTCCTGCATGCCCCCACTGCAACCTGGGCATGTGCCCTTGATTGGAGTCAAACCTGGGACCCTTCAGTCCGCAGGACAATGCTCTATCCACTGAGCGAAACCAGCTATGGCAGTCTTTATATTTTTTAAATTTTAAAATGAAATAAATTAAAAACTAAAAACAAAATTAATCTTATTAGAAACAAATTCCTTTTATTTTTCCTTACTAACCACCATAATGTTAGGTAACTACCAATTTGTGGTAAAATTCCAG